>NC_141077.1:18279211-18344211 GCF_041138505.1 Cibotium barometz | reverse complement strand
CCTTCTCTTAAACCTAGCAGTATAGCAAACAACGTGAAATGAACTTGAGCTGCAGCTCAGAACATGTGATTCGAGTATAGAATGCTGTTAACTTGAATCGAGTGCACTCAGTAGAAACTGCTTCTCCTGCAAGGGGAAAGCAAGCCAGGCATTTTTAGAAGAGACAGCACATTGATATACAAACATGGAAGGATATAACTTAATTCAACAAGCTGTGTATGTATGTATGTATGTATGTATATGAAATGGAAGACCATTCCGCTTACACTGTCGGAAAACTGTGGGCTCGGCATGTCATCTATCAAAAACTGAGAATCCCATGTAAAGTCTGTAGGTGATGGAACATTACAAACTGCAGAACTCATCAATGCTGTTGATCCATCACACCCTCTTTGGTCAGTTTTCAAGCCTGAAAGTAGGGTACATACAACTCATAAATCTAATGCACAAGGGCCATGAAGAGTGTTATGGAGCTTTCCTTTAAGCAAAATTCAAAAACCAAACAAGGCAGAAAAGTTAGAACCTTGACAGCTAGTATTGCAAATGACCACTGTTTCCACCTCACTATGATCAGTAGGCATTGGCTGGTCCACTTGAACGGATGAGAAGCAATCGTTCTGTAGAGCTGTAGAATCCTCGGCCTGATAGCTGACTGCATTACTTGAAGAACTGCAATCCAAGCCCTCGTGTTCAGACCTGACCTTCCAAGATCTTTCATGCTGAACGGTTGGCGTCATCACACCGAGGTCATGTTGATGCTTGTGCTGGTGAACTGGTTCTTGACCAAACGGGAGTGTAACAGTAATTTGACTGTAAGCAAGCAAGCAAACAAAGCTGTCAGAACCATCATCAAGTTGACCTATTTTATCAAGCAGAGAGAGTTTGCCTCTAATGGCACACACAGTCTCACCCTCCATAAGGGCTCCGACTTAAGTCCACGTAATTCTCCTTGCCCTCATAGAATGCATCTTTCACATCACCCAGAGGTAGATGCCCAGAAACATAGCTAGCTGCTTGAGGAATATTGCCTCCCTCCTCCATTGGGAACCAATCAAAAGACTGCAGTTAACAAACCAAACAAATACTGATTTAGCAGTCCGTACAAGTAATGCATTCTGAATACTTCTAAACAGCGGCATCGGAATTTTAAGCATATAAGAGGTGTGCCACATAGACACAGATGCCTGACCAGCGTGTGTACGCTGCTTAAAATGCAAGGTTGTTGAGACAAAATTAAAGAGCAGCCTTAAAACAGAGACTGCAAAATGAGGGGAGACCATTGCGAGTGAAGGGGCCAAGTTTCTTGCCTACAGCTCTCACTGTGCAACTGCTCCTGTGCTGGACTATGAAGACCCTAAAGATGCATTTGTTCTGCGATGCCAAGTGCGTTGCTACAGCTCAAATTTTTTTGTGGATTACTGCCCCATTTCACAGATTGAGTTACACCCATTCTAGATACTAAAGTTGAGCAGTACATGCTACCTTAAACCCAATGCAAAGTTCACCATGGCGCATATTGGCACAATAGTATTTTACTTGGTGGAGCAGATTTTATAACCCTAATAACAATGTGAGAAGCCATGGATCGAACAAACTTGAGAGAAGTATGTAGAAACCTACCTTCCATGTGGTGTCGTCAGTGCTGCCCCAAAGCTTCAGCCTTGCATCACACCTTCCCACTAGTGAATCTAAAAGAGCAGCATTCTTGGTAAGGGCTGCAACCCTTGGTGGTGATAAATTTTCCGAGAAGGGGCTCGACACTTGCAAAGCACCAGTGCCAAAACCTGTGGTATATACAAAAAGCATATCTTAGTGCGCAGCTTGTACACAAGCAAGAGGTCTTCTGCACAGCATAATCTGAAGGTATGGTATGGCAAACCTTCATTTGAAGTAGACTTGTTGAGGGGTAAACCACTAGCATACTTTGATACCCTCTTAGTTTGCATAGTTTTTGAATGCAGCAAGGTCTTGTTGGTTGAGTAAGGGACGGCTTTAAGTGTTTTCTCATTATGTACAGGATGGGCACGGTGAGCCATACTTTGATCTGTTGTCCAAGTCTGCAGTGGCTTCTTAACTTGAATATGGCTCTGCTTCTGCTGCTGAAGGGTGTTATGGCAAGGTGGGAACAGACCATAGTCTCCCCTGTATCGACAAACAAAACAGTCACAAAACAGTCACCCACGTGCATGCAGTTTTAGCCAAAATTCACATTCATAAATACCTCCCATCAAGAAAATAGATTGGCAACAAGGCATGCCATGTCAATGGCCAGATGCCAGCATGTTGGCAGCAAACCAGACCCCAGCATGCAACAAACACAAACTGTGCATCTATGGACAAATATATTGGCAACTAAGCATCTATGGACATACGATGTCAGCAGCTAGGCATGCCAGGTCACCAGCTAGGGATGTCATGTCAACAAGTAGGGATGCCATGTCAGCATGTAGCCATGCTACATCAGCAGTTAGGCATGCCATAGTGACTACCCATGGGAGCCTCTAACAATTAAAAGCAAGAAACACTAACTGTACATCTAGTTATCAATCAAATGTCTCCCATAGACAATAATGCTGGCAAATAAGTATATCATGTCAACAGCCAGGAATGACATTTCAGCAGCTAGGGGTGCCCTAGGCATGGCATGTCAGCAACTTGGTAACCGTGGTAGCCTCTATCAACTAAATGATGTTGGCAACAAACACGTGCAGTGAGATAGCAATCGTATTTATATACCTGCTCCTCTTATTAGTAATGTTGCCGTTTTGCTCCAAAACCTTTCTTTTGGATATGGTCTTTCCCTCCTCAACACCACTTTGGCTGAACAAGACATCTGATTTCTTTGCTTGCTTCTTGCCAAGAGCACAGAACCGGTTTTTCACGGCATTGTCGGTTCTTTATATCAAGGTAACCACAAAAACACAAAGTTTCACATAAGCATACCACTCTCTTATACATCACATTGTAATGAGCTGCAAATTGAAAATTGGGTACCTGCCAGGCACCACTTTGGCAATTTCTGTCCACCTGTTACCAAACTTGCGATGCGCCTATTACCATAGTAGTGGAGGGAGCGCATTAGAGAGAACCCTCATGGCATAAACATGATACGTGTTTTTCCAACCAAAAACAAACGAAACACTCATCAAAAGTACAAGTTTAATTGATGTATAGTAGAGGCAACCTCCAGCAAGAGCTGATCTTCATCTGGTGACCAGCCTCCCTTTTTGCAATCAGTGCTCAGGTAGGTATGCCAACTATTCCAAAAAGAGGGGTGAAGGATTTAAACCTATGAAAAACTAACACCTTTAAAACAACCAACAAAACCATGTGTACACCATACATACAATCTTTAAACACATAGACCTTCTATGTATGCAAGCAGTTCCTCCTTACCGACGTCTACATTGACGGCTGGTCTTGTTGCAGAACTGTGCCGCGATTACAGACCATCTGCAGAGGAGAAGGCAGAACATCATTAGAAGGGGCAATGCCACTAAAGAAGGCCATTGAGAACTTTAATTGACCAGGTACTTACTTATCAATTCCATATGTCGTGATTGCCTGTCTCAAAATCTCATCTTCCTGCATCAATAAAAACATAAGCAATCAGATATTAATAATACTTCCACTGATTTCACTTAATAGTCATTAGCGATTGACATTAAGATTACTGCCAAAATAAAAGACTTGGGACCATACAAGAAGATGACTGCCATGTGGATTTTACAGTAAAGGGCAATCTGACTAAGCTCAGAGTCAAAAGTTGGCTACAGGAGCAAGGTTGACTCAAATGGTTCCTGGTGCAAATCTTGGTGGCAATGGATGAGGATTTCATAGTGGTTGAGTACTTTAGGTACGGTGCGGTATGGTACGTGTACAATACGAGTACATAAAGTATGCATCAAGATAAGTACTTTAAGTACATTCAGGTTTGTGCGTGCATGCGTGCGTGTGTGTGCGCATGTGTGTGTGTGTATAAAATAAGAAATATTTAGCATCCATACAAAATAGCATGAAAGACAATGGTAATACTGAAACGAAAATCCATACAATACGAGTACGTAAAGCATGCATCAAGATAAGTACTTTAAGTACGTTCAAGTGCGTGCGTGAGTGCGTGCATGTGTGTGTGTGTGTGTATAAAATAAGAAATATTTAGCATCCATACAAAATAGCATGAAAGACAATGGTAATACTAAAACAAAAACTAATCTATTAACTATTGAGCCACTGACTATAATAATTTAAAAACGGGCCAAATACGTGTAGTATATTGAACCTCATATTTGGTACGAAGACCTTATCCGTACGAGGTATGGTACATATGGAGTGGTACGAAAAGTACTAAAGGTACACATCGGATGGGTACAAGTATGGAATGCAACTATGGAGGATTTTGAAGATCCGTGTGAAGAAAGGGTCCATGTGAACAACAATTGGACATGGATTAGTCAATCTATCCATCTTGTGTCCACGGTATAATGCATGCTAGGCATTGAAAGGGGATGAGGTAATATTCCCAAACCAGGAAATGGCAGAGTGGACCACAATATGAGCAAATCTGGAGCATTGCAACTTTGAAATAAGAAGCTTTTGGACTCTGCTCAGTTGACAAAAATGATTAACCCCTAAAAATAAGGGCAAGGGCCATAGAATACTTCGATATGTACAAACTAGCTAGACCGGTTAAAAAGTCAAGGTTAGTAAGCTTTAAAAATTGATTTAAACATGATTCGATTTTGGATTGCTCCACTCTTGGAAAACAAATTTTGGGTCATGAAAGACCAGAATGATTAGACCAATTCCAATTTCTGGAATTTTATCTAACTGACGTACAGAATAAAATATAAGCGTTCACGATTGGATTACCTTGATGAAATTGAATCATTAAAAACAAAAGTTCAGAGGCACGATAAATTTCACATTTCTGAGAACATAATAAGAAATTCAAAATTATTGAGAATGTGTCAAAAGCAAAAAGAAAATTTCTGAAGAAAGAGTACCTGATCTGTCCAAGTAACAAAATGGCGGTCACTAGTAGACTTATCACTGCACTCTGGCGATATCGGGCGAAGCATCTGCAGCAGAGAGGGGGGTAAATGGGGGCTCATGTTTTCTCATCTAGCCCCCCTTCTCGGGCTAGCCAGAATCCAAATGGTAGCCGCTTAATCACATTATTTGAAGCCGCTTAATCCATCAACACATGCAATGGCCTCTGCGCATATCTGTAGGGAATGTAGAATCCATGTCTATAATTCTTGAGGTCACTCTCTGAGGGAGTAACACTAAAAAGAAAACCCTAACTGCAGGAAGAGGGAATCAAAAACCCTAAAGAGAAAACCCTGACTGCGGGAACGGAGATCAAGAAACCCTTAAAAGCAAGCCCGAATCGAAAGAAAGCCGTGTGGGCGATGGAGGCAGCAAGGTTCTCCGAGAAAATGGGGAGGGGATAGGAGCATAACAGCTATGGCGATGGCAAAATTAGGCCGGAAAAGCAGCTTGGGCAGCTGTAGCGAGGGTGAATCAGACAGGAAAAATGAGAGGAGAGCATGAGTGAAGGAAGAAGAAAAAGAGGGAAATTTTGAATGTATTTCCTTTTTTTTCATTTCCCTCTCTATTGGCTACGGCGTACAGAAATTGGGTCAATTTAATATATATTGCCACCAGGACCTTTAAAAATTACACCACATATATATATGTATATGTATATGTATAATAAGTTCTATACCTGCGCACTCTCGGCAGATTTGTACACTGCTAGAGCAGGAGGAGAGGAGATGCTAGAGAGAGTCACACGTGACACGGAAAACCTGTGCATAATAGAATGATCGTAAGAATGATCCTAATAGAGCGGCATAATCCTAAGAATGATCGTAAGTCATGTATATCATGAGGTCTAAGCCGAGTGACAATGGACTCGTAGATCCACCTGAATGCCCCCTCGCCTAAGACTACGTGACCTAAGTACTCAATTTTATCTTGAAAGAAACTACTCTTCTCAAGGTTGAGATAAAGTTGGATTTCCTTCAAAAGTTATGATCTTCAATATATTTGTTGAAGAGTGATATGCCTCGAAAGAATATGACCACATGTTGGTTTTATCTTGAAAGAAACTACTCTTCTCAGGGTTGAGATAAAGTTGGTTTTCCTTCAAAAGACATAATACTATCTCTAGATGTTTCTTATGATCTTCAATATATTTGTTGAAGCGTAGTATGTCATGAAAGAATATGACCACAAAATCTTAATGTTTGAGGAATATGCAGTTCATCATCATACGACTAAACGTCGTAGGAGCATAGGTAAGTTCAAAGGACATTACCAAAAACTTCTAATGATCAAACTGAGTCCTAAACACAGTCTTATACCAAAAACCTTAGCCATTCTTACTTGATGATAATAGCCAGATTTTGCTAAATACCCTAGTCCTTCTCAATTTATCCAATAAGTCATCAAACCCTAGGGATGGGTTACTAAATTCTTTACTATAATCCCTAGCCCCTCTCAATTTATCCAATAAGTCATCAAACTCTAGGGATGGGTTACTTAATTCTTTACTATAATCCCTAGCTCCTCTCAATTTATCCAATAAGTCATCAAACTCTAGGGATGGGGTAACTATTCTTTACCATAATCCCTCTATAGTCTATGCACAAACGATAGCTATGTGCATACAATAAGTACCGTTCTTTATCTTAATCAAAAGTAAGAGAGTTCCATAAGGTGAGCTACTAGGGATAGGGTACATATTCTTTATCGTAATCCCTCTATAGTCTATGCACAAATGATAACTATATGCATACAGTAATAAGTACCATTCTTTATCTTGATCAAAAATGCCAAAGTTCTGTTAAAACCCTAAGATCTCTCTAGATAATTGTTATGCATAAATCAGGCATAAACTCATCCACCCGACCACCCCCGAGCCCAAGGAATGCACACATGAATTATAATGAAGTACATCATACCTTTACCTTGATGTCCCATACCATCAAGAGGTATAACTCCAATCCAGTAGCATGTAGCTATAGTGTGAAATGGTAGGTGAGTAGATATAATCCTCTATACAAGAGAACATCATATCATAACATAGCCTTAGCCTCCTTTGAATGTGCCCCATGCCCCTATTATATAGGAGGGCCCTCGAGTGACTCTTGACTCTCCATTTCCCATGTGTGACCCTTGGATGCCTGACCCTAACCTTAACCCTTAAGGTTAGTCCTAACCCATTCTCCACTAGAACTTGTTTCCATGCTCACAAGCCTAATGTGGGTTAGCCTCCTAGTATATGCACACATAATGTGCATATAATAACATACTTCCCCTCTCTCAAAACATTGCACTCTTGCAATGAAAAGAAGGAGAACTGCACTGAATAATATTAACCGACTCCCAAGTCGAATCCTTTATTTCCCTATCTTTCCACCTAATTTTAACCTATGAGATTAGTCAACTACAAAGTTTCCTTTCCCAGAATCAAACCTCTCTCTGAATAAGTTATTCTACTTGACGTTGGATTTCTTTTTATTCTAGCATATTGACTCTATAAGGTTTCTTGCAAGGTGGTATATTACCTGGGAGAACCTAAAACTTATGGTCTTCAAGTCTAGAATGTGGTAGTCTAGGAGGGAATTCCTATAAGAAACAATCCTTGAACTTAGAGAGGAATGCTTGTTGTGAGGGACTAATTGGTATATTTTTCATGGCTATAATCTTGTTTACTAACACCATGTAAATTTTCTTTCTCTTACACAAAGCTCTCTTAGCCTGGGTGTGGCTAAGCAATGCGCTAAACTCTTCTTTCATTTGAGCCCCTAGACATAAATCCTTAGCATGTTTGCTAATCCACATAATATGTGTATCATAGTCAATCTAAGGGTTATGTTGGTGTCTCTAGGCATACCTATTATAATAACTAGTCCCTTTAAGGTGCTACTAGGACATCCCTTTTCTCCTACATAGACCTAAATCTTTCACTACCTTAGTGCAATTATACGTTGTGCTAGTGAAAGCATCTTTAACCTTATAATGTAAGGGAACAGACTCTAGGTTAAGCAATGTCATAGTTCTTTTAGAAATGAAGTCATTTGTGCTTCCATCATTATGTAGAATAGTAACTGTTAATAGTTTATTTCCTTTTATTCTCAAAAGATAACGAGGTTTGCCTTTACATGACCATTATGACCCGTTGGATTTAAAAATATATAATCACATTGGGAGAAAGCTCATGAAACTTGACGCGTTTTGTTGAAGGGATTGAATCTTGAATTGTGCACACAAGGTAGTTATGTTCCTGCATATTTGAGACCTACATTTGCTAAACTTGTAGTTAGATATTGAAGAAATGCACCATAACAAATTTCGTTATGATGAATGATAGGCTCCATTGTATGTGAAATTTTCTAGCCTTTCAACTACACAAACCTTTGTATTAAGGTTTCAAGCACCTAGTTTGCCTAAAAGGTCCTTCCTTTTGCTTTCTTCTTTGTCCAGTGGGTTCTCCGTAACCCTTCCTTTGAGCTTTAGCTCCCCATTTGCAACCTTTTTAGTTTTTTCCTTGATAAATATCTTGGCTCTTATGCCACTAACGAGATCTTGGTACAAGGAGAAATTTCCTACCACTCTCTTACCTTTCAAATTAGAATTAACCAACACGTGCAAATAAATCGACCATGACAAAAGCATATGAAGGCACATAGAAGCATGAAGAAAATAACACAACACAAAGCATTAGGTGCAATCTCCCCCCTCCCCCCCCTCCAGTGGATGTTGTGTATGGTTGGATATTTCTTCCAAAATAGCCCAACGGGCCATAGATTTCTTTACAAAATTGGGCTTGTCTTTTATAAAAATAACCACAAGCCTTGTAACTAAGATTGCAACCATAAATAATTGTACTCTTATGTGCATAAAATATTATGCGCCCCAACTATATAAAATATTAAATGCTCTAACTATACAAAATGGGTGATGGAGCATGATAACAAAATGTTGGCTCGTGGCCAAATAAATGAAGTAAATTTGCACAATACCGCAAATGATAAGTATGTGCTATGCACAACCTTGCACCCATACAACGTTCTAGTCGGCTCCGTTGTATCATCATCTCAATGCTAACCATGCTAGCTACATACAATCAATTGGACTCCTCACAATCAATCCTAACATGACATCATATGATAGGCACAAATAGATGCACCAATAACACTAGCTTAATATATAACACGGAATCACCCGTAATATCAACAACACTTTATAAAATATTAAATGCTCTAACTATACAAAATGGGTGATGGAGCATGATAACAAAATGTTGGCTAAATGAAGTAAATCTGCACAATACCGCAAATGATAAGTATGTGCTATGCACAACCTTGCACCCATACAACGTTCTAGTCGGCTCCGTTGTATCATCATCTCAATGCTAACCATGCTAGCTACATACAATCAATTGGACTCCTCACAATCAATCCTAACATGATATCATATGATAGGCACAAATAGATGCACCAATAACACTAGCTTAATATATAACACGGAATCACCTGTAATATCAACAACACTTGCATGGCCCCAAATACATATACAACAATCACACTAGCCCGTTAGTATTTATTAATGGAATCACCCATGATACTAACTACTAGCATATAATAACATGGAATCACTGGCAATACCAATAACACTAGCTTGTTAGTATTCAATAATGGAATCACCCATGATACCAACTACCAGCACAAGTGCAATGGTATTTCAGGCATCCCCAATCTACCATAGAAAGATCTAGCTAAAACACACACTCTCTCTCTCTCTCTCTATATATATATATACATACATATATATACATATATACATATATATATCTATATATGTATACATACATATATCTCACATAGATATATGTGTGTGTGTGTGTATGTGCGCACGTGTGTGTGTATGTATATACATACCCCCTCTCACTCTCTTTCTATCACACATACACACAATCTCTCTCTATGTGTGTGTGTGTGTGTACATACATCATATATATCTACACACACACACACATACACACATATATATATATCCCCCTCTCAAACTCTTTCTCATCTCTCTCTCTCTCTCTCTCTCTCTCTCTCTCTCTCTCATATGCACACACATGTCACATAGATAGAGAGAGATGTATACAAATATTAGTTGAATAGTTTATAAGAAAAATATGTAAGTTATTATTTATGTATGTATGAGTTTAAGAAATTAATCATTAATGTTTTTTATAATGGAAATTTTAAATACTTGATTATGTAAGAAGCTTTTAAAAAACAAATATTTGATTGAAAGAAAAAAAAACTTGATTACATAACTAAATTAAACGTGTGTCCATGTGTGTGTGTGTGTGTGTGTGTGAGAGAGAGAGAGAGAGAGAGAGAGAGAGGGGGGGGGGTTATGTGTGTGTATATGTGTGAGAGAGAGAGAGAGAGAGAGGGGGGGTATGTGTGTGTATATGTGTGAGAGAGAGAGAGTTTGTGTGTGTGTGTGTGTGTGTGTGTGAGAGAGAGAGAGAGAGAGAGAGAGAGAGGCTATGTGTGTATACATATGAGAGAATGAGAAAGGGGGCGCAGGGGGGGATGGCACATGTAGTGCGTATGCATGTTTGTGTGTGTGAACCTTCTCCCTCACAAAATGATAATGCACCTCAATGTGCTTCATCCTAGTATGATACATTGGGTTATTGGCCAGTTGTGTAAGGGAAAGCACTCTTCTTCTAAGACATACAAAGTCAATCCATAGTGTGAATGTGACTATATGAGCTGCTGTCATAACTCTTATATGTCAACTACTTGATCATCTGTGTTGATATAAACCAAAACCATATCACCTCCTAGAATCTTCTCCCTCACAAAATGATAATGCACCTCAATGTGCTTCATCCTAGTACGATACACTGGGTTATAGGCTATAACTATATGTTGCTCATGTTGTCAAAATAAATACACCTCTATTGAAATATACATTAAATCCATGTATGTGACATTGGGGCTAAGGGAATATGGTTCTACGATCAAAAGTATATCTTACCAAGTTGTAATATGGTCATATCAGCCCTCCACTTCGGCAAGAGAAACTCGTGGATGTGGAGAGGAGATCTTCTATGCACCCAAATCTAGGCAAAGGTGCTCAACCCAAGGAGGATGGTTTAGAGATTCTAGGAGGGGATTAACACTTAATCTCACTCTTAATCCTATGTACCCATGCCTATTTAAAGGCACACATCTAATGCAAGTACACAACTCACATTCTCATGCTGTCACCATGTGATTAGTCTTAATCATTAACTTAATCACCATGTGATTAGTCTTATCATTTACTTAATAGGTTAACTAAATCATGTGCCTAATCACTTTGTTCAAGCCACCATCATGATTTCCAACAAGGTATCAGAGCCTTGATCCATAGCCATTATGCTCACAACAAGCTCGTTAATCATTTTATCTTAATCTTGATTAGTGCATAGTCCATTTTCTCATTTTTAGATTATTATTTTCCCTTCTCCTCCATAAGCCACTACCATTGGAACTTTGATTTCCCCTCTTATTCACAATCATTGGCCAAGCCACTTGTTGGAGCCTCTCCTCAACTCAAAGCTACAACTTGCTATATGCTTGATGGTCACCAAACTCGCTCCCAGTAGCCATAAGCAGTGGATTTGAAGAGAGGATACTATTTGGGGGAACACAAAATATAGCTTATCCAAAGAAAAGCAATCTAATTCACTCCATCCCTAGGGTCTTAAGAGGGGATTGCAAACATGCACATGGCATCAAAACTATAAAAATCAACCCATAAAACGTAATTGATTTAGAACAACTAGGCACTTCAGATTGTTTTGGTCAATCAAAGATTAAATAGTGATTAAAAGGTTTAATGTTGAGTTTATGGACTTGGATCTCAATAGTGATCTAACATCCTCTTAAAGATTTTTGGATTTGGATTTAAGGAGGGGTCATCATTTCAATGCTCCAAGTATGTCGTGTTTTTAGCTTTCAAAATCGTATGTTAATCACAATCATTTGGACTGATTAATCATGCCTTCTTCTTGTGAATCATCTAATGAGCTGTGTATCAAGGTAAAGAAGAAGATAAAAAAGTCTAAAGCCAAAACTAAACCCCACTACTATGAGAATCTAGGGTTCTCAGAGTTTCTTTCTAGCCACATGCACTTATCTGGTGAAGGGGGTTTCTAGGACCTCTTTAATTTGGTTTTAAGGGTCTAGACATTGCCCTTGATCTTAATAAGCCAAGTGGTAAGACCTACCCAAGCCATGTCAAAATCCATTTATGCTTGACAAATTTGAGGGCTACAGTTTTCATACTTAGCAAACCAAGCTAAAGTTTACCTTAATGAGGAAGAGATTGTGGAGTTGCCAATGGGAAAGAGAAAATGCCTACTAGAGATGAAAAGGTCGCATGGATTAGTAAGGATGAGAAAGCACGTGCTATTACTGCACTAGACCTTACATCCCCATCACATAGATGGAAAAGACACATCTCATGAGACATGGAAGACACTTGATACTTTGTTTGGGGCACAATAAACTATAAAATCAACCTACTTATCAAGTATTTTCAACTAAAATTGATCTCGGGTGAGTCACTCCTAACTCATAAAGAGTATCCTCACTCAACTAGTAGCAAGGATTAAGAAGACAATAGAAGAGGATGTTATCGTTACAATGCTCTTAAAGAGCTTGCCCCAAGAAGAGTTTGGTAACATAATTACCACACTCACAAACTTACTAGCTCCAAAGTTGGTAGATGTGGAAGCATCTTTGGTCAAACAAAGGCAAGGAATCATTAAGGGGCTTTCTTTAACAAAGGAGGTTTTTTAGAATTCAAGATCAAAAGCATCATCCTTCAAAGGATCTTATGAGAAAAAGGACTTTCCAAAGAAGTCATGCAATTTCTATGGGAAATCCAATCATGAGGAGGAGGAGTGTTTTCTATCGAAACAAAGCTAAGAAGGTGAAGCTAACTCAAGTGAAGAAGAAGCTAAGAAGGTGAAGCTAACTCAAGTGAAGGTGAAGCTAACTCAAGTGAAGAAGAAGCAAAGAAGAGGCCTCAACTCAAGTCAATTTCATTGAAGATAATTGGGCTTTTTAGACTAGCGAGGATTTTCCCGACGTGTTAGTGACCCCTTTTTTCTAAGCTTGTTGTAAGCATAACTAGGCCTAGCATCTAGCATCATAACTGGTATTATAAGTTCAACTAGAGTAAGACCTATGGACACTAGCATGTCCATCATAATAATTATTTTAAATAGTAACTAGGACAAGTATTGTAAATTGGCATTATACACAATAACTCTAGGACAAGTATTATAAATTGGCATTATACACAATAACTCTAGGACAAGTATTTTAAACAGCAACTAGGACTAGCATTATAAACAGTAACTCTAGGACAAGTATTTTAAATAGTAACTAGGACTACCATTATAAACAAAAACTCTAGGAAAAGTATTTTAAATAGTAGTTAGGACTAGCATTATAAACAGTAACTCTAGGACTAGTATTGTAAACAGTAAACTAGGACTAGCATTATAAATTGTAACTTGGGCTAACATTGCCACATCATCATGAAAGCCATGAATATTTTGTTAAGAGAGGGTGTTCAAATATACACCAAAGTATCCATGTATGTGATTGGGGCTAACATTGCCACATCATCATGAAAGCCATGAATATTTTGTTAAGGAAGGGTGTTCAAATATACACCAAAGTATCCATGTCTGTGATTGGGGCTAAGGGCATATGGCTCTAAGGTCAAAAGGGCATCTTATCAAGTTATATGGTTATATCAGCCCTCCACTTTAGCAAGAGAAACTCATGGATGTCTAGTGGAGAGGAGATCTTCTATACACCCAAATATGGGCAAAGCTGCTCAAATCAAGGAGGATGGCTGAGAGATTCTTAATCCCATGTACTCATGCCTATTTAAAAGAATACATCTAATGAAAGTACACAACTCACATTCTAATATTCACGTTATCATTAGTTTAATCACCATGTGATTAGATCTAACCATTAAGACTAATCACCATATGATTGGTCTTAAGCATTTACTTAGGGTAACATCATGTGTAAATCATGTGCCTAATCACTTTGTTCAAGCCACCATGACTTCCAACAACCTCAATGTGCTAGAACCTTCTCCCTTACAAAATGATAATGCAACCCACTTACATCCAACCACTTATATCCAACCCACTTACATCCAACCACTTATATCCAACCACTTACATCTAATCGCCTTCTTCTTATTAGGCAAAGGCACCAAATCCCATTTCATATTTGCATCTAATGCAGCCATCTCTCTTCATCCATAGATTTTTCCCAATGCCTCATCAAAACATGTGGGCTTTATCTCTCTTAAATGGCTTTGACTATATATGCACATACATTAACTTGTCAACACAACTGGATATCTAACAGTGGTAGACCTACGTATACATATACTTTTGTACACTTAGATCACTATCAAGTGTTCTCAACCCTCCTTGGGCTCTTTTACATTAGGTGTAATTGCTAACATTTCAAACTCCTCATCAAGACTCTATTCTGAGCCACTAGACTCTCCCATCAACAAATAAGTGACCTGCTATAGTATCATGAATTATAAAAGATTAATCATTATTAGCCTTCTTTTTACTCGTCCGTGTGATACATGTGAACTTGCTAGATTTTTAGCACCTATAGTACCACCATGCGATATGTCAAAATACCTAATATTCTGCTAGAGGACTCTCCTAGGCCACTATGCGCTTGTGATTGTCGCTCTGCATTTGAGGCATCATCAGATTGTTTACTTCAATATTAGCTACACTACTCATCTCATTAAACATAGCATCCCTACCCCACTTGGATCTCACGTGCAGTGGGGTTATAACATCTCACACGTGATAGGGTTATAACATCTCACACATGATGGGGTTATAACATCTATAAACTTTCTAATCAAGGGAATAACCAATGAATATATATTTTTATACCTTGGGATGTAACTTACTTCTCATCTCATTTGGTACATGTATATAAGTAATGCACCCAAACACTTTCAAGTGTGCCAAATCCTAGTAAACTTTTGTTCAAGCATCATGCCATAAACTCTTGTTCATTGATATAAATTGTTGTTGCTACTCTTCAACCAAAAATAGTGAGGCATCTCTTTCTCAATTATCAATGCATGAGCAACTTCTACAATATGCATGGTATTTCTACTTGCATGTAAACTACCTCTTTATCCCATGCTCTATTAGATAATTGCTAAATTTATTAGATAAATATTATCCCCCACCATCTGACCTTAGGCATTTTATTTACATGCCTTGTATTTCTCTACCAAAGGTTTGAAGTTCTGAAAGTGAGTAAACACTTTACTCTTCTTCTTTCTCAAGAAATACACCCACACTTTCCTAGTGCAATTATCAATGAAATTTACACAATAACGACATCCTTTGATTGATGTCGACTTAGTTGGTTCTCCCCAAACATCTCAGTGTACCACATCTAAAGGTCTTTAACTTACATTCTTATCATAAAAAATGCATGCTTAGCCTACTTGCCCACCATTTGGCATGCTTCACATACTTTATGCATTCCATGCACCTTGAACTTTGGCAAACTTGTAACAATGTTTTGGGCTTGCATATTTTTTAGTCATTGCATATTGACATGTCCAATGCGTTTATGCCAAATTTCAATGTTTGCCAATCACACATGTACTATATGAAAACATTGAAGCCTTCACTTTAGGCATGCTTCCCTTTGTAACCAAGCAGCACTAGTTACTGAAGTCTTCCAAATATCAATGTATGCAATCACACATATACCATGTGCAAACGTCGTAGTCTTCACTTGAGGCAAGCTTCCCTTTACAACCAAGACATTAGCTATTGAATTCTTACACATAACATCCATGAAGATTAAATCTCACTTATAGACCCATTTGACCAACAGAAATCATGTTCTTTGTTATGTTTAGCACATGAAACACATTAGCAAGATACTTCATTTTGCCATCCTATAGACAAAGGAACTTTGCCAACATACGCAGTAGGATGTGTTGTATCATCACCCATTTCTACATAACCTAGTTTTTCCAAATCTCTCATTTTTTGAACCACTCACCATGGCTAGTCATGTGGTTAGAGGCACCAGAATCAACATACCATACATCTCCTAAATTTAATATACGTGTAGTTATGAAACTAAGCATATGCTACATCACAAATAAGTGCTCACTTCTATCTTTAACATATTAAAGATGTATAGTTTCCTTGCTGTAACTTTTGACTTTTTATGTCATTCTACTTTTTATAGAAGTCCTTTGCTATATCCACCTCAACCTCTCTGGCTCCCCCTTACCTCTAGAGTGGCCTCTTCCACTTGTTTTTGATTGAGAGTACTATTGTTGTTGTCTATGATTCCTATTTATATATCAGCCCACATCTTGGCCTCTAGATGAAGAACTACCTCTACCTCTACCTCTACCTCTACCTCTACCTCTACCTCTACCTGTGAATGAGACCTACTCTTGTATATTCCTAAAAGATGATTTGCTCCCAACATTTATCTTATTTGTTGATCAAAAAGGGCTATAAGCACCCAAGTTAGGGGATTTTTTTTTTTTGCATTTGGATAGAAGCTCAAAATCGCTCACAATCTTTTCTAAGCCCATTTAATGTGGTAGACACCAAGTCATAGAGCCGAGGGCATCAATAAGTCCTTTAATCTTCAATGAACAATCATTGCTACATATCTTTCCCTTTGTCACATTATGTAGCTTTGCTTCAAAATTGTATCTTTCTAGCCATAGTACTTGTGCTATATATAACTTAACCAAGGTATCCCACACATTTTTTATTATCACTAAATCCTATATGTGCCAATCATAGAGTTTGACACATAAAGAGCCTTTACATGACCTTATTGGCCCTCTCATGCCATGCTTTAAAAACTTGTTTTTGTTGTGGAGTGCGATTTTCTTTGGGAAGCTTTGCCTCCTTCTCATCACATGTAATAAATTCCTAATATCCTTTTCCCATGAGGAAATTTGTCATTTTGAACTTCCATGCTTGGAAGCTGTACTTGTTCATAATGTTGGATAGACTGTCCAGTCATATTTACCTATAGTAACTTTTCTTGTAACAAAAACAATATTTTGCTACCTAAATGACAATTACAATAAACGTTGCACTCATAAAAATCATACAATCTCTAATAATTTACTTGACAAATGTACATGCACAATCATCTGCAGTATTGTAACTACATAGCCTTTGTATTAAGGTTCCAAGCACCTAGTTTGTACATGCACAATCATCTGCAGTATTGTAACTACATAGCCTTTGTATTAAGGTTCCAAGCACCTAGTTTTCCTATGATTCCTTCTTTGTCCAAGGGTTCTCCATAAGCCTTTCTTTGAAATTTTAGCTTTTGCATTTTTTTAAGCTTTTGATTTTTCTCCTTGATTAATACCTTGGCTCTAACACCATTGATAGGAGCGCTGTGATAAGATCTCGATATAAGGAGAAATCTCTCATAACTCACTTACCTTTTAAACTAGAATTTAACAACCATGTACAAATAATTCAACCATGCAAAAATCATACGAAAGCATGAAGAAAATAACACAAAACAATTATTGGGTGTAATCTCTCTCTTTCTCTCCCCCTCCCTTGATGTGAGTGACTCCACTTCTCACATGTGGGTATTTTATTACATTTCTTCCCAAATAGCCTAAGAAGCCATAATTAGCTTTTCTTACAAAATCCGGCTTGTCTTTTACAAAAAATAACCACAAGTCTTGCAACTAAGGTTGCAACCATATATAATTACACTCACAAGTGCACAAAATATAACACGCCCAAACTATGCAAAATGGTCGGGGTGGACATAACAAGAAAATGTTGACAAATGGCCAAATAAATGAAGTGATTTTGCATGATATTGTAAACGATAAATATGTGTTATGCATAACCTTGCACCCATACAACACCTTAGTTGGCTCTATCATAGTGCTTATCACCTATTGCAACAATACCAATCATGTTAGTCACATACAATCAATTGGGCTAACATGATATTTATGGAGAATAACATTTGTTGGGCCTTATAAGAATATGATATTTCAAATGTTCCACCATAACTTTGACATTCAGAGAATCTTCTAGTTGTATACTAACACAAACTTAAAGAAGTTTACAAATTTGTTTTCTCATGATCAAGATGGCCTTTTTGAGTGGTTTGGCCAAACTTGGATATGGAGACACATAAAGGATCTCGCATTAGAATTACTCCAAACAAGAAAAAGTAGCTATAAAGCCTACGTCAATCCCTATAGGATAATTATTGACCCAAATATCCAAATTACCAAGATTAATTTGTCTAGCTTGTCAAGTAAAAGATGGCTATATTATTTTCTATTCTCTCTACTTAGAGATAGAAAGTGAGAACACAGAATGTGCTAACACCTAATAGGAACCTGAGAGAAAAAGTAACAAGAGAGCTAGGCAAGCAGACTTTTAGAAGCCCGAGAATGAAGAAATGCCGATAAAGAAAAGGCCTTTATGGAAAATACACATCTACATAAACAAATCATAGAATTGCACTTTAGCCTTTTTGAATGGAGATTTTCCCATTAGATCCAAAAGAAGAAGAGAGCATGATGCAACAATACCTACCATGTCAGAAAACTTTCCTTATTGGTGACACAATATTTCCTTTTGCAAGGACATGATGAGAGTTTTTAATATACAAGAGGATGAGATTCTTTGTAACATAAGAAAATTCATCTTATGCAATTTCGTGGTTTGTAATCAAAGTGGGGAATTTTATACTAAGATCATGAGCATTAGAAACTAGTAGCTCTAACGAGTCTATCGTGTGCCTATGGAGTCTGCCTGTGGAGCCTTCATAGGAAATTATCATTAGAGTAGCAAAAACACATTCTCATAGCTCGATAAGTGATGAGGAATTTGAAATCTTGAGAATTGAAAAGTTTGGACATGTTATTATGACTGAGTTAGAGGATCACTCTTCTAATCAAGGCTCAATCGACCTCTCAAAAGATAGAGGGAATGTGTTCTAAGGAAAGAAGAGTATGTTTTCTCAGTTGAAATTTTCTTTCTTTCTTTCTTAGTTAAAATTTTCTCAGTATGTTTTCTCAGTTGAAATTTTCTTTCTTCATGACATACAATATCAATTATAATTGTATTTTGTGACAAATTTACTACACAAAGAGGTGGAACAAGAGAGGGTGAAGGAAAGTGAAGGAAAAATGGTATGAGATCATCCTAGTGCATTACTTCCACCTCCATCCCTTGTGCACTTGAAAGTCATACCATGCGCCCTCTAGTGGGATTTCCTTGTGCACCTTGTCTTGAGAGGCTTACATACTCCTTAATATACCACTAGTAGTAGTGCTGAAAGAAGTCTAGCAAGATTGCTTTATGTAAAAGTGCCTCTCTTGTTGTCTTACATTGTGATGTTGTAGCATCACATAATGGCTTCCAATACTTAATTTTTGAATGACTTTCCTAAAGGTGTTAAAGTAATATCCTTCCCTTTGAGCCACCTATGGACACCTTATTAGGAATATATGAGAACTTTCCAGAAAGATGCATGTCTTTGCTTATTCTTGTATTTCCCCCCATGAGTACCTGTCTCATTGAGTATGGTGTCTATGTCCCATAATTTATATGAAGGTGTAATAGTTTATTTAGAATTCACATTGTGTAATAATTTATCTGGAATTCCCATCTTTGCATGTAAAATATAGAAGTGTACATATTTGAGCTCTATTAGTAAAATAGGATTCCACTCATGTTTTAGATTATCATTGAGCATAATCATGCTCAAGAACACTATCAATCCCCCACCTTATTTCTTGATTCTCCTTCTAGATTATGCACTTCATCTTGCAAAATAGGCAGCAAAATTTATACCCTTGCTCCTTGCTCCTCACATTCATTGAGACATTTGATAGTTCAACATCTAAGTTCCATTCTATTTCCAATTCTCCTAAGTTCGAGATTGTAAGATTGTCACCACTTAATTGGTCTTTAAATGATACCAAAGTGGGAGAAACCCCAAGATATAACATCATGGCTCCTCTTTGGAGCCTAAAAAGAAACCACCATGTATCTTCCTCATATTTGACACTGTACAAGGTGTAGGATCAACCTTGAGCATCTTATTTGTAACAACCATGGATCCATCATTCACATTAAGACAAGGATCCACTCACTTAAGCTTTTGACCTTTCTTCAATTCAGATTCATCCATTTTGATACAAAATTGCAACCTCATGCTTATTTTGATAATAATAAGCTAGATTCCTTTAATTCCTCATGATGAAAAGATAAGAAATAAAATTATATCATAAAGGTAAGTACCTTGTGGAGTGATGATAAGAAATAATGTTGTTTCTTAAGGGTAAATACCTTGTGGACTCTTGTAGTTTCTCAATGTATTATTTGGTCTTGTAGTTTCTCAACAATAAGAAAGAGGTTGAAATCACAAAGACATGTTTCTCTCCTTGTTGACAATTAGAGAACACCTTTTGAGATGCTTTCTCCTTGTTGATAGTTAGAGAATACCTTTTGAGATGTTCTGTAAAAACAAAATCTCCAAGTTCATCTCAAATGAACGTGTTTTTTTGGCAAGCAATTTTTGACAAGAGTTTTCCAAAAGTGGCAAGAAGATTCTTAAACTCTATCTCCCTCCCCCCCCCCTCTCTCTCTCTCTCTCTCTCTCTCTAAACACACACACACACACACACACACTCTCTCTCTCTCTCTCTCTCTCTCTCTCTCTCTCTCTCTCTCTCTCTCCTCTCTCTAAACACGCACACTCTCTCCCCCCATGTTGAAATCTATGGTGCCATCGAGGGGCAAGGTATGAGTAGAGGACCAAGATCAAAAGCATGAAGCCACATCACACTTGGACATTATCCCACACGAGCATATTTGTAAGAGGTGTACCCTCCTCGTATAAAAAAGGTAATTTCCAAGCAATGAACACAGGTAGCTCTCAAGCCTCTCTATGAGTACAAGTTTCCATCTTGTAAACTAATTGTGCTTGAGTCAAGCTTGATTGAGCCATATGATTAGTATTTCTTAATCATAATGATGAGGATTGAGCACACCATAGCTATACATGCTTGAGGATTCATGTACAATCTTTTGACATGGTATCAGAGCCACCCCTCTCCTCATTAGCTTCTCCATTAGCTTAGCTCAGCCCACATTAATCCTTTCTCACCATTAATCTCATGTTTATTAAACCTAATCTCAATTTTTAGCATCTTATCCATAGCTCCCACTTGGGCCAAAATTTTAATAGCTTGATTCTCCACATCCTCTTCATTATTGGCAAATCCCTTTTAGATATATCTTGTTGACTTCATTGCTATTCTACAAGTCTAAGGGTTCAACTCAATTTCTCATAAATCACCTGATATTTAGGTATTTTCACCGAATGTAGAAACGCTTCATTCACTGCGTATAGTCCACATTGAATCAAGCCCTTGTAGGGCTAGTTAGCCACCACTACTACAAGGACTCCACAACCCAAGTATCAAGTATTTTGGTGCACCACGCAACCCGAGAGAGGCGGATGTGCATGCATTGGAAGTAAGTGCAAATCCACTGGTTTTGGGTGACCTTGGGCTGATTCTTTCCTTTGGGACATTGATCCTCATCAAGGGCTCTAAGGCTATCAAGAAATCCCCATCCAAAGCTTTTTCATTTGCTCAATTTTGCCCTCCAAAGTCTACTATCGTTAATCACTATTTTCAATACTTATCACAATAATTAAGAGGATAATTAGCAAAATTGGCCTAATTGAATGTTAAAATTAAATTCCTCAGGTTTCATTAACCTTGTTTGAGTGTCGAGCATCTCATTTGGCATTTGGGTCATTAACGAGAAGCCTTTTGAGAATATTATGTTTTACCACTAATTTGTAAGCAATTAGACACTACTGAGAGTCAAACTCTGGTAAAACCTTTGCAATGGCATTGGACACTATCATGAATCCTAAGAAGTTTAATGGGGAAGGGTTCCACACCTATGCTACATAGACGAAGTACCTTCTAATGCATAAGAAATTGTGGAAAATCATTAAGGAAAATGTTTCGGATGAACCAAGTGAAGGGTGGGTTGAAAAAGATGAGCAATCATTGCCACTTATTAGTTTATTCGTGGGCCCTAGTCTTGTTCATCACATTGATTCCAAGGAACACACAAAGGATGCATGGGATACATTGAATCTCGTGTTTGGAGCGAAGGCAAAAAACCAAGGAATTCACTTAAAGATTGAATTCTATGGTACACAAATGAACTTTAACGAGTCTTTGGCTCAGTTTGTCAATAAAAACCCCCAGCTAGATGGCATAGATGCTAAGATTGGAGATAAAGATGCAATTGCCGTACTCATAAAAAGCATGCCAGAAGAATATTGTGCACTAGTGACCACTCTAAATAATTTACCTGAATCAACATTTGAGAATTGTATTTCATCACTACTTGAAGAAGAGAAGCAGTTAAAGAATGGAATACAAAGTACATCAAGGGAACAAGCTTTCTACACCAACAAGCATATAAAAGAATGCTACCATCACGGAAGGTAAGGGCACTTTAAAATTGAATGCAAGATCAAACACAAGCCTAAATGTGGACACTACAACAAGCTTGGGCACAAGGAAGAAGAATGCAGATTGAAGAACCAAGAGGCAAACTACGTAGAGGCTTCATCAAGCAAAGAGAAGATCTCCGATGAGCGTCTCTTCTAAACCAAAGCTACATCAACAAGCCTCACCACTTTAGTCCATGCTTGTAAAGGGTCACCGATGAGTAGACCTAGTCCTTTGTATTCTCGTTTTCTTATCACACCTGACCAGTTGAGAGTAGCAATTTTACACCCAGGGGGTTGATGACATCTTGTATTATCACACTTGGCCACATTGAGTAGCAAGTTGCACTAAGGGGAAGTGATGGATCTTTTGTAATTCACATCCAACCACCTTGTAGTAGCCTATACATCATGGCATCAAGGGGGGGTGTTACAATTTATGGTGCCATTGAGGGTAAAGTATGAGTAGAGGACCAAGATCAAGAGCATGTAGCCACATCACACTTGGACATTATCCCACATAAGCATATTCGTAAGAGGTGTACCCTCCTCATATAAAAAGGGTCATTTTCCAAGCAACAATGAACACAAGCAGCTCTCAAGCCTCTCTATATGAGTACAAGTTTCCATCTTGTAACTTAATTATTCTTATGTCAAGCTTGATTAAGTCATTAGGAGTTTTCTTATGTTGTTAATTAGGCTACACCCATCATAGGATTAGTATTTCTTAATCATAATGATTAGTATTGAGCACTCCATAGCTATGCATGCTTGAGGATTCATGTCCAATCTTTTGACACCCCAATCTCTCTCTCTCTCTCTCTCTCTCTCTCTCCTTCTTCCCCCCTCTCCCTCTCCCTCTCCCTCTCCTTCTCCTTCTATATCTTCCTTATTCTCTCTCTCTTTCCCCCCTTCTCTCTATCTCCCTCTCTCTCTCTCTCTCTCTCTCTCTCATCTTTGGAAACTCCATCTCAATCCACATTGTCCATACCCGAAGCTGGTATGTCTTTACTGTGCTTATTGTAAAATTTCATGTCATGACACATCACAATGTCTCCATTCATGTGTAACACCTATACTAATGTCATCTCAAATCTAAGGAATCCCATACACATATCAAGTTCCCTTTTTCCAACAAAAATAACTCAAGGGGTAGAAACTATTAAGGAAGCCATTAGACAAACATTTCAATGCGTTTATTGTACAGGACCACATAAGGTGGTAGACTATCTTATTTGGAGAACTTTAACATATGTAGTAGCTAACAACTTACAACCCCTATGTGATTATCATAGCATTTATCACAAGCTCATCTCCCACCTCTCTTCTACTCTCATCTCTTTCTCCCTCTCTCTCTCATAAATCTCTCTCTCCTCCCACCTCTCTTCTACTCTCATCTCTTTCTCCCTCTCTCTCTCATAAATCTCTCTCTCTCTCTCTCTCTCTCTCTATCACAAGCTCATCTCCCTCTCCCACCTCTCTTCTACTCTCATCTCTTTCTCCCTCTCTCTCTCATAAATCTCTCTCTCCCCTCTCTATCATTATCTCTATCTCTCCCCGCTTCTCTCTCTCTCTCTCTCTCTCTCTCTCTCTCTCTCTCTCTCATCTTTGGACACAACCATCCTGATCCACATTTTCCATACCCTAAGTTGTTATGTCTTTACTGTGTTTATTGCAAAATTACATGTCATGACAAATCACAATGTCTCCATTCATGTGTAACTCAACTATACTAATGTAATCTCAAATCTAAGGAACCCATACACAAGTCCCCTTTTTCCAATAGAAACAACCCAAGAGGTGGAAACTATTAAGGAAACCATTAGACAAACATTTCAATGCTTTTATTGTTACATGACCACATAAGGTGCAAACTGTCTTACTTGAAGAACTTTAACATCTATAGTACCTGACAACATATAACCCCTATGTGAACTTCGTGGCATTGATCACAAGAACATCTCTCTCTCCCTCTCTTACATTCTCATCTCTTTCGCCCTCTCCCTTATCAATCTCTCACTCTGCTCTCTATCATGATCTCTATCTCTCCCTCCTCTCTCACATCTCTCCCTCCCTCTCTCCCTCTCTCTCTCTCTCTCTCTCTATATATATATATATATCACTATCTCTATCTCTCCCTCATTCTCTCTCTCTCTCTCTCTCTCTCTCTCTCTCTCTCTCTCTCTCTCTTCCTCATCTCTTTCTCTCTCTTCCACATTCTTCCCCCTTCTCCCTCTATCTCTTCTTCTTCTTCTTCTTCTTCTTCTTCTTCTTCTTCTCTCTCTCTCTCTCTCTCTCTCTCTCTCCCCCCCCCCCATCCACCTCTCTGTCTCCCCTCTATATCACTATCTCTATCTCTCCCTCATTCTCTATCTCTCAATTCTCTCTCTCATCTCTTTCTCTCTCTTCCACGTTCTTCACCCCTCTCCCCCTATCTTCTTCTTATTCTCTCTCTCTCAAAAGCCTCTCTCTTTGACTCTCATCTCTTTCCCACTCTCTCTCTCTCTCTCTCTCTCTCTCTCTCTCTCTCTCTCTCTCTCTCTCTCTCTCATTCTCAAGAATTAGCACATCTAGCCCCTCTCCCTTTATAGCATGTGGAATGGGGAGACAAGCATAGCCACGCTATAGCCATTCCATGCACTGTGTGGAGGGAGAAGGGTATTATGTGCTAGTTTTTTAAGCACTATCCAGTTTGTGCAATTGAGTAAAAAATGGGTCCTCATACTAGCAAATTGTCGGTGTGTCTGGTCGAGACCCAGCACTTGCGTGGTTCCAAACCACCTACTTGGCTTTGGATGAGCGGCGACTAATATAATTGTGCCCAATGTGATAAGCTAACGATAGTGTGTTGCACCGCCAATATGCCTAAGCTACGGGAGTTAGTCACATGACAGTAGTGCAGAGGTTAGTTCTACATCTGACATGATTCCTGACGTGGCTCTGCTGATCTTGTTTCCAGATAAGAGTCACGTCCAGATAGGAACGACTATGGATCCATATTCTAATTATTAGAAGACATGTCCAGACATGAAAGTGCTTAACACAGACTAGCATCATATAGACTTGTACAATATAGAATAGAGAACTGCACAAACGAATCACTGTATCACTAGAGTGAATGCTTAGCCCAACAGTACAATGTAGTAGCACACCCAATCTTCACTCTTTACTCTCTTCTCCATCCCATATCTCTCCACCAAGCACTACTCGTTGGCAAGATCAGTTACAAAGTTGTTTACAAGAAAGGCTAGTGGGTGGCGGGCGGCGGGACAGTTGCTCCCGACAATGGACGCTGCGTCAGCAGAGTAAAGCCCATAATAGTTTATTGTCACTAGTTTCCAATTTGAAGGAGCTCAAATCTTGAAGTTTTGAGTGACAGCCTTCGCTTAGTGAGACAACACTGGATGTCTTAGCCTTAATCCTGTGCTACCAAAACCCCTTCCTTCTTGAATGATCAAAAATTTTGTATCTGGAATCTGGATTTAAACTATGTAATCCAGACATCTAAGGCCTGATCCATCCCCCTTCTTTTGGTTCTCCGTCCGTTTGGCAAATCCTCCTGAAACAAACTTGATGGGCTTATCTTAAGCATATCTAGGCTCATAAGCCCTCTTCATGCTACTCACCCAGGCGTGCCCAATCCCAGTCTTCTCATGTATATGATGGAATTTTACATCAATGGGCTTGGCATCTCGATACCTTTTCCCAACCCTTTCTATTGCATTGATGGCCATCCCTGCAAAAGCATGTGGCTATGTCTGCTTTGGGTAATGGCTTCATCCTCGAATACGATCTGTTTAGGCTCTCTTGGTCTTCTTCTTCACCTTGACTCCATTTCCACCCATATGGTGGTCTGCTTGTTGGTTCTGATATAGAGATTGTCCTCTCTCTTTCTGCTATGCTGCCAGGTGACTCCTTTGGCAAGGGGCATTGGTGGGAGTCCTGCTCTATACATGAGCTGTTGCCTCCTCACCTGGATCCTCGCATCACAAGATCCCGCCACTTCTTGCGCTGCTCGGGATCAAAATGAGGGGCTTATTCCTCGCGCTGACTCTTATGCATGGGAGTTGCTTTGCCCTTGTTTCTCTACCTGAGACACGTCCAACTAGTTCATAACTTCTACAATGTCATCCCAGTTGGACGGTCTTACAGCTCCTGCTTGCTTAGTAACCTAAATTAAGCTTCGCATGTGGTTGAGGGCTATCTCTTTCTAGACACTTGTGCTCTTTTGTGCCCTCTTCCTAGAGTCTTTACTACAGTGCTTTCCTTTTTCTCCTTTTTGGCCCATCCTTGGAAGTCTTCAATCATCTTCTCTTTATTCTACACTTCTGCGGCATGTGATTTCTTCATGGTCTCTACCTGTTCTTGCCTTTTCCTGAGTTCAGCCTTGGATGCCTTCAGCTCTTGTGCATGTGTTTTTGTCATGGCATCCAATTGATCTTGTATGTTCTTTAGATTGGCATGAACTGTGTTAGAGCAACATTGCACTCTTCTAATGACGAGAGAAATTATGCTCCCTTCTTTGTGAGGTTGTATAGTGGCTGTGCCACATTAGTAAGGTACCTGAGGAATCGATTGTGCCATTTAATTTGGACCAGGAATCTACTGAGCTCTTTTAAGTTTTGCAGTGGATTTAGCTTGCTTATCATCTTGACCTTGGTTGAATTAACATCAATTCCATCTTTGGACACTATGTGTCCAAGGAGTGTTCCGCCTCTCATAGAAAGCAAATGTGCACTTCATTGGGTTTAGCTTCAGGTAGTTTTCTTGCATCTTTCCAAGCATAGGTATATCTGATGTAGATGCTCCACACACTTCCCAAAGACACTGAAGTCATCTAAAAACACATGCATGAATTTAGTTAAATAATCATAGAAAATTTATTGTACCATGCATTGGAATGTTGCGGGTGCATTCTAGAGCCCAAAGGTCATGATATTTGACATGAATGCTCCCCATTCTGTGATGAATGCAGTCTTCTCCATGTCATCGACATTTTGACCTGGTTGTATCCACTAAATCTATCCAAGAAGGAATACATTTTGTGGCCTACTACCACATCCAGCATCGAGTCTATGAAAGGTAATGGAAATGGGTCTGGTATGGTAGCTGCATTCAGCTTCCTGTAATCCACACAGACTCTTAGCTTGCCATTCGTCTTGGTGGGCACAATCACTATGGGGCTTAGCTAAGTTGATTTTCTATTGGTTGGATGAATCCTACTGCCACCAATAATTTGTCGATTTCCTTCTTGACTTGCTTGGCATAGTTGGGATTCATCATGTATCAAAGACATCCTTATAGTGGGTTAGCAGTTCTTGGAGTTCATTTTGCATTGCTTCCTCTAGTTTTAAACTAATTTTTACTGTTCAGGTGCTCCTCTATCCCCAAATTGAGCTCCATGAGCTTCTCTTCTTGTACTTTGATGGATTATTGCTCCTCCCTATCTTTGCAGTGCATTGCCTACATCAATTCTTTTAGCCCTTTTTGGCTTACAGGTCTTCTTCTACATTCCCTCAGGATTTAGCTTCTTTTGTCTGCTCCTCTAACACTGCTTGTGTGTCAGTTGCAGTTTCTTCTGTAGGTTGCACGTTTAGTACATCTACTGAGTACTTGGACATAATATTTACTATGTCAAACTAGAATAAGGATATGAGATATGGGTTTTCTCTGAGGAGTATTTCCTTCTCATCCTCTTCAATCCCTTCCAGTGTGTTCAATTCTTTTGCATCCAATGTCCTAACAGAGGGATTCCCATTTCTCTTGGGATTTGTGGAGATTTTTACCTTCTTTTTTTCTTTTCTGATTGTGATTTGTTCCATGTGCTAGTCATGTTGTTTGATCTTACCTTGCCTAAGCTCTTCCCAACAACATCAGATATGATCCCTCATTTTCCATTCAAAGAACTAGAAATATGATTGGGAATTCATATCCAATGATCTGAACGTGTTCCCCTTGGACTAATCTTAGGGATTAGACTCTACGCTAATCTGCCATCTTCATAAAACAAAAGGAGCATGGTCATACTTTGTGTGGCCGAGTTCTTTCACTATAGATTCTGACAGTACGTTTACTCTTGAGCCTCCATCTAGTATCGCTCCTTGGATCTTATTCCCTTTTAACATTACTATTATATAGGATACATCATTGTCCACCATTACTATAATTTTTATTATTTCGACTGACTTGCAAAGTCGGCTTCTGATTCACTGCTACTAGAGGAATCAAATAAGCTGGTGTGCTCTTCCTTGGGACCTAACAGATTGCTCAGTAATTTTCTCCTATATTTGGGCACCAAGGATAGGAGTTGATTAAGGGATATGTCTAGTTTTAGACCTTTCATATCCTCCCATATGTCATATTGTCTTGCCTTTTCCTGTGACATGTTGCTTTGTTGAGGAACTTGTTTGTTGCTTGCTCATTGTCTCTTTTTCGCAGTGCCTGAGGATTCCACCTCATTGTTGCTTCTTGTGCTTTGATTGAGCTCTTTCTGTGGACTTTTCCATCCACACTCCATTCTATTGCTTTTGGACAAGGTGTACTTGCTTCTTGAGCACACTGTTTTTTGTTGGTTGTGGCTGCCTGGGCTCCTCTTCTTCCTTCGGTTTGTTAGCTAATTCTTGTACCTTGCGAGGCTTATCTTTCCATAGCTTCCCTTAGTTGCCACCATCATGCAGGGATTATCCTCCCACAACACTTCTTCGTCTAATTCCTTGCGAGGCTTATCCTCTCGTAGCTTTTGTTCTTTTGCTTCCTCTGGGCTTCCCTCTGTTCCCCTTGGGGATTTTGTTCAACCTGAAGGTTTTTCTTCCAATTTCCTTTCTATGCTTCTTGCACCTCCTTTGTTATAGAGTCTCTAACTTGTTTTTATTTTTTCCATTCCATGGTGGTTTCCTTCTGACTTACTGGTTCATCTAACATAGCAAGCTTCTCTTTCCCCTTTCGGGATTTGGTGATGATGACCATAGTTGGTTGTACATCATTTAGGACATTGCTAGTGCATTTTTCCCTCCTATCTTTTCTTGTAGCTCTTGTTGGTCCTTCTTAAATAGCCGACAGTTATTCCATCACCGATGGCTAGGCTTCTGACAGTAATAATATTGGAACCCGTTGGATTGCCTAGTGCCACCTCTTCCTTTGCCTTGCCCCTAGCCATAGTAAGGTCTATAAGGTGCTGGTGCAGCAGCTATGGGCCAAAATTGTATCCCCCATTGAATAGACTAGTGGAAACTGCTAAACCCTCTTCTATATTGGACGTGATGATGGCAAAGGCTTTTGCTCATAAATTGGATCCCTCATTATATAGGTTGGTGAAAAATGCTAAACTCTCATCTATATTAGGAAGCAGTGAAGATGGATGAGGATTTTACCCAGGCATTTTCGAAGGAGATAGAAGTCCTTGTCTCCCCCTCCCCCAAAGAGAACTTTGACCCTAGCAAACAATTATGGTTTACCCAAGCCAAGTGGATTAGGTCGGGGACAAGATTAGAGTCAAGGCTCACAAACCAAAGGACCTAGGACACATGATTCCTATTATAGATTGCATTGAAATTGCTAAACCAAGTTAGGATAGAATGTAAATTCTATAGATGCCAATAGGGGGCCACAATGAGTGAAAAAAAGAAATGTATTAATTAGTGAAGGAGATGCTTTTCCAAGGTCCTTTCGATTAAATTTAGAGGCTGGAAAAAAGTGGTGTCATTCCAATAGGACTTCGACGGTTATCGTGCGAATGAAATATTTGCAGCGCATCTCTCTCTCTCTCTCTCTCTCTCTCTCTCTCTCTCTCTCTCTCTCTCTCTCTCTCTCTCTCTCTCTCTCTCTCTCTCTCTCTCTCTCTCTCAGACGCCGATTGAGTACCGTTGGTCGAGTGGGATGACGAGGGCGCAGGCGCAGGCGCTCGCGCTCGCGCTCGTGTGGATGGCGGTGGTGGTGGTGGTGGTGGTGGGGTTATACGCGGAGCGCACGTGCGACGAGATCAAGGGCGGCCTGGTGGAGAGCTGCGGGAAGTACGTGATGGGGGACGATCCGCCGGAGGCGGAGGAGGGGGGGCAGTGCTGCTGCTCCATCGTCACCGACCCCAACATCTTCTGCGTCTGCAACCACCTCTCCATCATCCCTATCCCCCGCGACCTCATCAACCAGACCGCCCTCAAGCACGTCATCCACGCATGCGGCCTCACCGTGCCCCCCCAACACTCCAACTGCGCACACAATGAGCGATAAACGCTCTAAGGTAATTTATTTTTAGTAAGCTGTTTTGATTATATTAGCTTGATGCATAATCCTTCTGTTTTTGTAATTTTGTTTGCAGCCCGATGGCCAGATGCCGAGTGATAAGACCGTGGGAGGGGGCGACGATGCTTTCAACACCCTAATTGCAATAAATTGAAGCAAAATTAGGGCTTGTCAGTATTGCTCACTGTGGTTTTTGCGTACATTGACGGTTCTGTTCTTTTTTTGCTTGGGGATCTTATTGACCCAGATTGAATTTGCATGTAATACTACGTAGGTTGCGGGATTCTGATATTTAATGTTCTGCTAGAGAGTTTGTGGGTGTGACACCAAGTATGAAAATTCTAACTCCATAGGAATTTTCTTTGGTATATTTAAAAAATATCTGTGGTGACAGAATTTTGATCGGCCTTGTCTCTGTGGAGCTGTGATTTTTTCCAAATAGGAGAGTGAATAGGAGAGTGAATAGGATCTGATCGGCCTGATCTGATCGGCCTTGTCTCTGTGGAGCTGTGATTTTTTCCAAATAGGAGAGTGAATAGGAGATCCTATTCACTCTCCTATTCACTCTCCTATTTGGAAAAAATCACAGCTCCACAGAGACAAGGCCGATCAAAATTCTGTCACCACAGAGTGAATAGGAGATAATATTCACTCTCCTATTCACTCTCCTATTTGGAAAAAATCACAGCTCCACAGAGACAAGGCCGATCAAAATTCTGTCACCACAGAGTGAATAGGAGAGTGAATAGGAGATAATATTCACTCTCCTATTTGGAAAAAATCACAGCTCCGCGAGACAAGGCCGATCAAAATTCTGTCACCACAGATATTTTTTAAATATACCAAAGAAAATTCCTATGGAGTTAGAATTTTCATACTTGGTGTCACACCCACAAACTCTCTAGCAGAACATTAAATATCAGAATCCCGCAACCTACGTAGTATTACATGCAAATTCAATCTGGGTCAATAAGATCCCCAAGCAAAAAAAGAACAGAACCGTCAATGTACGCAAAAACCACAGTGAGCAATACTGACAAGCCCTAATTTTGCTTCAATTTATTGCAATTAGGGTGTTGAAAGCATCGTCGCCCCCTCCCACGGTCTTATCACTCGGCATCTGGCCATCGGGCTGCAAACAAAATTACAAAAACAGAAGGATTATGCATCAAGCTAATATAATCAAAACAGCTTACTAAAAATAAATTACCTTAGAGCGTTTATCGCTCATTGTGTGCGCAGTTGGAGTGTTGGGGGGGGCACGGTGAGGCCGCATGCGTGGATGACGTGCTTGAGGGCGGTCTGGTTGATGAGGCCGCGGGGGATAGGGATGATGGAGAGGTGGTTGCAGACGCAGAAGATGTTGGGGTCGGTGACGATGGAGCAGCAGCACTGCCCCCCCTCCTCCGCCTCCGACGGATCGTCCCCCATCATGTACTTCCCGCAGCTCTCCACCAGGCCGCCCTTGATCTCGTCGCACGTACGCTCCGCGTATAACCCCACCACCACCACCGCCATCCACACGAGCATCTCGATTAAAATCATTAGTTTTTTGTAATCCAGACCCCATAAAATTACCAAGGTAAGAATTTAAAGCCTCTAACTGATTCAAGAAGCACTCATTTATTCATTTCACTTGGATGCTTACATAAATTAGTAATTATAGAGAAAAGGTAAACCAATGCAAGTGGGATTGGCTAGTGAGAAAATTAATTTCACATGCCATGAGATGGACATGATTCAGTCTTCTCTAGATGGAACCATGATATCGAGTGTTTTTTTTTGTGAGTATATGATAGAAGTCTTGGGATGGAATGGCTTACCCAAAATTAGGGTGGTATATCCATTGCCACAAAGCAACTATTTCTTTCATGGATCTTCACATAAACAAGGTGTAAGGAGAGACTAGTTACTCCAAGTTTATAACTTGTAAAGGCATCTAAGCTATTAAAGGGACGTAGGATGAAGCAAGCAATTTATGTTGTCAAGCTAAATCCTATAGGCAAGGAATTTTATGCAAAGGAATACCCAAATGATTAAGTGAAGATGTCCATATATTCTTGAGGACTTAGCTAAAATGCATCCAACACATGAAATAGATCATAAGATTGAGCTAAAAAGAGGGCATATAAGAAGAAGGCCATTCTAGAAGCAATTAAACTCAAGGAACAATTAAGGTAACTTCTGGAGTAGGGCTTTATTCGACCTAGTGTATCCCCATGGGATGCACCCATGCTTTTTCAAAAAAAGAAGGATGAAAATCTTAGGTTACATATTAATGATTCGAGATTAAATTAGTTAACCATAAAAATAAGTATCCCATTCCAAGATAGATGAGGTTTTGGAACGATTGCACGGTTACCCAAATTTTTACTAAAATTGATGTAAGATTCCTCCCCAGCCTCTCAAGAAGCCCAGTATCTTCCCCTGTAATCAAATCCCTCTTCAGAAATATAAAAGATCTTGTTTCTACCTGTTTTGGCCTAGAGAGAAAATGTTCTAGAGAGAGGTGATTCAGCTTTTAAATATTTTTGGATAGAAAATATCTCATCTTATTAAAATAAATTCCCCCAAAAACAGAAGTTCAAAAAGAATTTCAGAAGGTGCATTAGAAACAAATTATAATCTGTTCAAAAGGCCTTATCCTCCTAAGGGTCCAGATTTTTTTAAAATTTTAAATTCAGGTTCCTATGGACCAATAAGATTAATCCAAATGTAGGGAGGAGATAAATTGAAAAATAAAAGAAACCCCCCCCAAAAATGAGTTAATGTTCACATAAGATGAAGAGTGGACTAAGGACCAAAAGAAATACTAAAAAAATGAATTTTTGACACCTCAGAGTGGGGATTCCCCCTCATGAAGTAGGCACCTTTTTCCCATCATTGCTTTTGAATTTTAAATCAATAAAATTTGATATTTTATCTCTCCTCTCTCCCAATTCAAAACTGGATCCAAAAAGTGAACTAAACTGACCCAAAAATGGTCAAAAATTGACCAAACTGATCTGAAAAATTTTAGAATCAATTTGCATGGTTAGAAGCTCACTTTTTCCTATAAATAGAAGCCTTCCCCTTTGTAGAAGCTTAATAGTGTTTTATGCACTGTTACTCTACTCCTCCCCAGAGCCAAAAACAGTGAATTTATTGATAATTCATTAGTTTTTGACCATTTCCTCTTCAAAAGAATTGGTGGCCACTCTTGGTGCAAACAAGAGTAGATCCCTCAAACCATTAAGCCAAAGGAAAGCTCACAAAAATTCATGTAAGCTAGAAATCCTACTTTTTCTTTATTCCATTTAATGGTTTTCTAATTTTTGTTTTCTTTAAAATGAAAAATGATGTTATGCCTTGTTGGAAAGGCTTCCCCCCTCTCTTCATTTTTGAATTCAACCTTTCTTTATCCTAGATATGTAATCAAATTGTTAGAATTAAACTTTTCATATTGTTTCTCTTTAAAAAGTGGAATTTGATTAGTTTAGAATGCTTTAAATCATTTGGGATAATTTCTCTTTAAAAAGTGGAATTTGATTAGTTTAGAATGCTTTAAACCATTTGGGATAATTTCTAAGTAACTTGAGAATGAAAAAAATTGAAAAATGGTCAGCCATACAAAGGAGGTTATGGTAAAATTTTCTTAAATTTTGCGAAATAAGCTTTATCTTTTATTATTTAAAAAGAGTAATCCCCATCGTTTGTGTATTCTAAAAGTGTTATTTTCATTCTAGGCATAGAAAAATGCATATTAGAAATATTTTTATTATAAAAGTGTTATTTTCATTAGAATTAATTTCTATGCATAGAAAGATGCATATTGGAGAATTTTTTTTAAATTCTAAAAGTGTTATTTTCATCAAAATTGATTTTTATGCATAAATAGATGCATAAAAGATTTTTCATTATTATAAAAGTGTTACTTTTGTCAAAATTGATTTTTATGCATAAATAGATACATAAAAGAATTTTTATTATTATAAAAGTGTTACTTTCATCAAAATTGATTTTTATGCATAAATAGATGCATCAAAGAAATTTTTTATTATAAAAGTGTTACTTTCATCAAAATTGATTTTTATGCATAAATAGATGCATAAAAGAAATTTTTTATTATAAAAGTGTTACTTTCATCAAAATTGATTTTTATGCATATATAGATGCATAAAAGAATTATTTTAATTATAAAAGTGTTACTTTCATCAAAATTAATTTTTATGCATAAATAGATGCATAAAAGGATTTTCTTTTATATAAAAGTGTTATTTCCATAGAAGTTGGATTTTATGCATAAATAGATGCATACAGAATTTTTAAATCAAAATAAGAGTTCTCCTTCAATCCTATGTTTAAATCCCATGAATATTGGTAAATGAATAAGTAAATACTTTGTGAGAGAAAATTCTACCGTTTCATATTCTCTAGGATGTAGAAAAACTATCGAAGTCGGAATTTTAGATAAATGATTAATTTATTCCTCATAGGAATTCGTGATTAGTTTTGAATTTAGTTAAGCAAATACTCAATGAATGAAATCCAGTAAAGTAGTAATTAAAATATTACCCTTCGAGAAAGATAGTTCAGAGAGAACCTTTCCAGACTTAAACCCTGAATTAGACTATGACCAAGACATAACTCCTTCGTCAGTTTCAAGAAAAGACGATGTGACCAGTTCAGGAAAATTCACTCAAATCACCCACCGAATTTGAAATCAAGTTAAGACCCTTTGATTCGGATCTCTGAGGATCAAGGTTACAGAATTCATGAAATTCTGTTAGAATTCAGACTTGCAATCTAGAAGTATTGGGATACAGATTTAAGATATACTCATTACACTCAAAAGAAAATAAAAAATGAAAACTTGCATAGAAACCCTATTTTCTTACACCAGAGTGCTGGAGGGAGCATTTGGTATATGTGTTTTTCTAAGGGAAGTTTGATTGCAACAGCTGGCGGGGAGTGTAGGACGGCTCACGCGCGACAAAAACTTGCCTAGGTCTTGACCAGCCTTGGTATGGTGAAAAAATGGTGTGCTTTCGGTACGATGGGCGAGGGCCGACGAAGCGGTCCCTGAGTAAAGTGCTAGGACACCTAAGGAGGATCTTGGAGGGTTCTGACCAAGCGATGCATAGGCTCGCGCTGCTTAGGACACCCATGCGTATGTCATGGAAGATATATATTATATGATGGACCAATGTTTATTGTAATCTGTTACTGGATCTCATTGCTGACCAGCTGGTCCCAAACAACGGAGAGTCTAGAGTGATACTGTTTTTTGTGAGAAACAAGGATTGAATGGAAATTTTGAGTTATGACATATGTAACCAATAATTATTGTCAATGAATTGTTTTATAAGTTAAAGTTTAAAGAGGAGTGTGTGCGTATCTGTATTCTAAAGCAAAAGTTAAGAAAGGCATTTAATTATGGATGTTGCCATATATATATAGGCAGTGATGTGTGTGAACACACTTAGGACCGTCGGGGCACTTTTTCCCTCTTTAGGAGGTTTTTTCCCCCGGCTTGTATATACGCCCATCCTTCTAGGGCTAACTTATCTTTTGTACATTGACACAATCTAATACATTATGTGTTGTGTGCATACTTGCTTCTTCTTCTCCAAGCTTTGTGTGCTTTCCTGCAACCCTAATTCCAACAATTGGTATCAGAGCAAGCATCGGCTCCCAGGGCTACGCCGCTAGCACCCTCCAAGTCACGTTCTCCGATTGAGGTAAGCTTTCACGAGCGCTTGTAGATCCCTATAATCTGCACATAAGCCCATAGGGCTTGGCGGTCTCAGAATTCGCATCTGAGGTCGTTTCGGGCTCCGTTTTTGCATTGTAAGTTCTGCACAGGTGTGTCATTTTCTATAGAAATTTTGACAGTGCAGTTTTCTGCAAAACAGGCATACGTATTCTATTGTGGACCGTGCTACATAGCACGAGTTGTTCTCTATTCAGTCTTTGCTTCATTACAGGTAGCTTTTGCATCAGTTTCAGTCAGTGGCCATGGCTGATAACAGCAATGATGTATTTCGCATGTTGTCTGCTGAAGACAAACTGGATGGAGACAGCAACTACCCACTTTGGGCATATATGATGCAGCATGTTTTGGTTGCAAAAGGAGTGTGGAACATTGTGCAGGGTATGGATGTACGTCCAAGTTCTTTGGATGTAGGATCTATTGAGGATGTTGCAGGTTCTAGCAGCTCTACTTTTGCTGCTGTTTTACCCACTGCTGAATAAGCTCGTTGGGATGGTAAAGATGCACAGGCTCATACCTTGATTGCACTTTCTGTCAAACGTAACATCACCCCATATATTCGTTCAGCTAAAACAGCAAAACAGGCTTGGGATATTCTAGCTGGTTTGTATGCAGGCCGTAATAACGAGGCAAAAATCTCTTACCTGCGTAAAGAGCCAGAATTGAAGATTATGCAGGAAGATGATGACATGAATGTTTTTCTTGCTGAGATTAAAGATCTCAAAGAACAGTTGATTTCTGCAGGTGAGATTATTCCTGATCATTCTCTTGTGCAGACTGTTCTTGATGCTTTACTTGAGACATATCAGACTTTTGCTTCCATGTGGAGACTTCTTGCTGAGGACAGACCTGATGCTGTCAAGTATGATACTTTAGTCAACAAGCTCTTGCAAGAAGCGCAGTCCAGGCAAAACAGGGCCAAGCAGCATGCAGTTGATCAAGCATTTATTGCTGCCAGCACAGTAGAGAAAAAGTGGTAAGGCAGTCCCTTCCACTGTTTCTTCTCCTATTAGTAGGTTTGCAACTTCTTCTCCTTCCACAGGTAGCAACAATAAGTCTGAGAAGGCTCTTGATAAAGGCAAGAAAAAGACCAGGTGTAACTATTGTAAGGCAAATGATCATGTCATTAAGAACTGCCCTAAGCTAAAGGCTAAAGAGGCAAAGAAGAAAGAGTCAAATGCAGCCACAATAGCGGCGGATGCTTCTACAAATGCAGATTCTGTAAATGTTGTGCAGGATATAGAATGGGCGTTTAGCGTGTATTGCCAGTATGACCCATCTGTACATGATGCATGTTTGGCAGTTTCTGTTGACTCTAATGTATGGTATTTTGACAGTGGTGCTACAAAGCACATTACCTCGCATCGTGATATGTTCACTTGTCTTGAGGCTATCTCTAATGGAAATATTGTCACATGTGCCAATAATGCTTCTTACCTAGTGAAGGGCGTTGGTAAAATTATGCTTATTGCTGCAAATGGCAGCGCTTTCACACTTTCAGATGCTTTGTATGTGCCAGTTATAAAGAAGAATCTATTGTCTGTCTCTGCGCTTGCTAGACTTGGACTTGTAGTCAAATTTGTGGGTGACAGATGTACTGTTCATGATTTGACTTCTGGTGATACGATTATTGCATCTGGCACCTTGTTTCGTGGGCTGTATAGGCTCAATTCTTATGACAAGTGTGTGGAAGATTCAGCAAATGCAGTTTCTGATGAAAAGGCAGTTTTAGATGCAAAACTATGGCATGCTCGTTTTGGTCATCTGAACTTTGCTAGTTTGCTGCGTTTGCAGAAATTTGATATGGTTACTTCATTGCCCCCTCTTGAGGCACCATTGAAACATGTTTGTGAAGTTTGTATTTTGGGAAAAATGCAGCGTTCTGTGTTTCCAAAGGATGGTTCTGTGCGGGCCACTCGCAAATTGCAACTTGTATATAGTGATGTATGTGGGCCTATGCAAACTCCGTCATTTGGTAAACACTTGTACTTCGTGACTTTCATTGATGATTACTCAAGCCACTAAAGGCAAAGTCCAAAGTGTTTTTGTGCTTCAAACAATTTTTTTCTTATGGTTGAAAATGTATCCAATTGTACTGTGGGCACCCTCCGTTCTGATCGAGGGGGGGAGTACTTGTCTAAAGAGTTTGATGCATTTCTGGCTAATCGTGGGATAAAACACCAATGTACAGTGCCGTATACCCCTCAGCAAAATGGTGTTGCTGAGAGGAAAAACAGGTCACTTATGGAGATGGCACGATGTATGGTCAAGAGCCAAGCTTTGCCACATGCGTTTTGGCTTGAGGCTATCATGTGTGCTGCATATGTACTCAATAGGTGTCCCACTAAGGCCTTGCAGTCTATTACTCCATACGAAGCTTGGCATGGCAGGAAGCCTTCTATTGGTCACTTGCGTGTCTTTGGTTGCTTGGCCTATGCTTTAGTGCCTGTGCAACAACGCAGGAAATTGGATGATAAGGCTGTCAAATGCATTTTTGTTGGTTATAGTGTTGAGAGCAAGGGTTACAGATTGTATCATCCGCGGTCAAAGCGTATCTTGATTAGTCGAGATGTTGTTTTTGTGGAAGATGCTGTGCAGCCTTTGTTATCATGTACCAAAGAGACAGGTGTGAGCTCACGGGATGTATTTGATACATTGTTGCCTCTGTTTACAGGTGGAAATTCAAATGTAAGTCCTAATGAGGCAAATATTCAGCCTATGCAGATTTCAAACATCATAGATCAGCCTATTTCTGATGCAGATTTACAGGATGTAATTTCTGAGGATAGGGCTGAAAATGAGCAGGCTAGAGGTATGCCTAAATGGCTGGTGCAAACCTTGCGTGATAGTCGTACTCGTTCAGGTTTTCAGCATGCCTCTTATGCATCAGATTATTATGCTTTAGCTGTGTCTAGTATGTGTGAAGAGGAAGAACCTCTTTCATTTGATGAGGCACAAAAATCAGAAAATTGGTTGGCTGCAATGCAAAGTGAATATGATGCTATAATCAAGAATGGTACATGGTCTTTGTATGATTTGCCTATTGGTAAAAAGGCCATTGGATGTAAGTGGGTTTTTAAGTTGAAACGAAAGCCAGATGGCAGTGTTGATCGCTATAAGGCTAGACTTATTGCAAAGGGTTATGCTCAAGAAAAGGGCATTGATTTTGATGAGACCTTTGCTCCTACTTGTCGTATGACTACCATTCGTAGCATTTGTGCATTGGCAGCTCATAATGGTTGGAATGTACATCAGTTGGACATAAAGACTACGTTCTTGAATGGAGATTTGCATGAGAAGGTGTATGTATCGCAGCCTCGTGGTTTTGTTCAAAGAGGGCAGGAAAACAAAGTGTGCAGGTTGAAAAAGGCTTTATATGGTTTAAAGCAAGCTCCACGAGCTTGGTATGAAAAGATACATGCATATTTGACTGCACATGGTTTTCAGAATAGTCCAACAGAAAGCACTTTATATGTTAAATGTGTGGATGATGTACATCTAATCATTGCTCTCTATGTCGATGACATGCTGCTCACAGGACCAAATGAAAGTCATATTGTTGATTTTAAGGCTGATTTGAATGCCTCTTTTGAGATGTCAGATTTGGGGCATTTGCATCATTATTTGGGGATACAATTTAAGCAGTGTATTGGAGGTATTGCTTTGTGTCAGACAAAGTATATTGAGACATTGTTGCGGAGATTTGGCCTTGAAGACTGCAAGCCTATTGCTACTCCAATGGAGACTGGTTTGAAGTTGAGTCTTCATGATGCTGGAGATCACTTTGATGTCACACTTTATCAGACAGCTGTTGGTTGCCTCATTTATGTATGCATTACGAGGCCGGACATTCAGTTTGCAGTCTCACAGGTGAGAAGGTTTATGCATAGCCCAGGGTCTCAGCATTGGAAGGTAGTTAAACGCATCTTTTGCTACTTGAGTGGCACCATACATCTTGGGTTGTTTTATCCCAAGGGGGGATCGTTGCTGCCAGATTTACATGCTTTTTCGGACTCAGATTGGGCTGGTTGCTATGACACAAGAGTGTCCACAAGTGGTTTTTGTTTCATGCTTGGTAGCTCATGCATATCTTGGTTGAGCAAGAAGTAACCTACTGTGGTCACTTCTAGTTGTGAAGCTGAGTACAGGGCAGCTTTCATAGCTACGGTTGAGTGTGTGTGGTTTAGACGGCTTACTTGGGTGTTGGACAGGAGTCTGCCACCTCTATCTTCACTGACAGTCAGAGCGCATTGGCAGCTGCGAGAAACCCAGTTTTTCATGCTCGCACAAAGTACATTGAGATGCATTATCACTATGTCAGAGAGAGACTCTCAGCAGGAGAGATCAGCTTGGCCTATGTGCCAACACAGGACAACCTCGTCGATCTTTTCACAAAGGCGCTTTCTCTCGTGAGAAGTTCGAAGCTTTCCGCAAAGCTTTGGGCTTGCTCCCCTTTGTGGACTGATCTACTTCGGGCATGGCACTCCCCTATACATGAGTGCCAGCTCTCGTTCACACCATCACTCCCAGGGGGGATTTGTTGCCATATATATATAGGCAGTGATGTGTGTGAACACACTTAGGACCGCCGGGGCACTTTTTCCCTCTTTAGGAGGTTTTTTCCTTCGGCTTGTATATACGCCCATCCTTCTAGGGCTAACTTATCTTTTGTACATTGACACAATCTAATACATTGTGTGTTGTGTGCATACTTGCTTCTTCTTCTCCAAGCTTTGTGTGCTTTCCTGCAACCCTAATTCCAACAATGGATGGGTGAGTACTTGTCTGGTTCTACCAATTCCAGTGGTTGGGCGGTGGCTAATCCATAGGTCGGATGGGGTTAGACTAGAATCAGTAGAGTTTTAATAATAAAATTGATTAATAGGAATACGTTTAGAACTAGAGTAGTTAAATAAAAGCCTGAAGACTTCTCTAATGAATAGATCAACGGCTGTGCCTGATTCAATTAGGAAAAAAGCGTTGATCCCTTCAAGTTAAGTCTGTAATAGTTTTTCTTCTATCTAGTTTATTCAGATGAGGGTTAGTTCAGTATCTTGACTTCGTTAGAAAAATTCGTTAAGAAAATAAAAATGGTGAAATCGTCCTCGTTTTTCGGGCATGGAAAATTTTCTCGATTTCGGTTTTCGGAATGACCACTAGCTTAGTCTCGTGCCCAGACATTCGAGGGCGAGGCCTTGAGTGGGAAACCCTGCCCCGTGCATGAGGGAGCTGCTTCCGCTGCCAGCTACCGAGAATCCGGTGTGCGGAGGGGGCAGTGGTATCTCACAGTTGGTATCAGAGCCAGTTGGTGAGTACTTGTCTGGTTCTACCAATTCCAGTGGTTGAGCGCGGTGGCTAACCCATGGGCCGGATGGGGTTAGGCTGGAATGAGTAGAGTTTTAATAATAAAATTGATTAATAGAAATACGTTTAGAACTCGAGTAGTTAAATAAAAGCCTGAAGACTTCTCTAATGAATAGATCAACGACTGTGCCTGATTCAATTAGGAAAAAAGCGTTGATCCCTTCAAGTTAAGTCTGTAATAGTTTCCCTTCTATCTGGTTTATTCAGATGAAGGTTAGTTCAGTATCTTGACTTCGTTAGAAAAATTCGTTAAGAAAATAAAAATGGTGGAATCGTCCCCGTTTTTCAGGCATGGGAAATTTTCCTAGTTTCGGTTTTCGAAATGACCACCAGCTTAGTCTCGTGCTGCCCAGACATTTGAGGGTGAGGCCCTGAGTGGGAAACCCTGCCCCGTGCATGAGGGAGCTGCTTCCGCTGCCAGCTACCTGGAATCGGAGGCAGTGGGATCTCACAATTGGTATTAGAGCGCTGTTGTAAATTTATGTAACAGCAATAGAAATTGCTTAAAATTTTAAAGTAAATCTGGGAAATAATGTTTTCGCTTGTTATTATGTTGAATGAACTTCAAAAATTAAAAACTCATAAATTGAATTGGAAATTTATAGATGGATACCCCGAATCTATCTGGCATTTCTGAACTCTCCCAGAGTCAGGATATGATGGTCTTTGCATTCGAGCACCTCATCAACTCTGCTACGACCCGAGTAAGCAAAGTGAGACTCGCACATCATTTTGAGAGTCTTTACTTTCCTGATCCTATAGAGCAACGTCGGTATATGTGGTTCTTTGGAGGACGATGTATTAATATCAGTACCAATCAACGTTAGAGGCTTAGGTAAAATCTTTCCTTAACCATGATTCTGATAAGGCTAGGGTTTGTTCAGCATGTACAACTCTTTAATCATTCACCCAGGAGCTTCAGAATTTCATGTCGAGTTTTTAGGCTTCTTAGCCGCTTTATCCCTATAGAAGTAGAATTATAGCACCTCTTTCTGTAATGAATCGTGTGTACCATGGCATGTCTCCTTCGCAGTTTTGCTTCTTTATGCATACACGATTGAGGCAGTGACTTTGGAGCCGTGATGCTCTATGTATATATCGAAAACTTTTGATAATAAATAAAGTTTAAAAAAATAAAAATAAAAAATAAAAAAAATAATCCAAATTGCTTTCATGATTGTGAATATGGTTAATCTTGTTCAAGAAGTATGATGAAATAAGAATAAATCGCACAAAATTAAATAATCATAAATCTGTTGTCAAAGTTAAGTTGACAAAAATCTCGTTTTGTCAGAATCATGAGGCGCGTGGCCCGTGCAAGGCAATCGGATCCTCTAACCGATGAGACGAAGAGTTAGATCCAGATGTTCGAAAAGCCCTGCACAGATCCCAACCTGGTCCCTTCTTCAAGGGTGAAGGGGAGCAGTTATGTGAAGTAGTGGAAAAGTGGATTGAGGCTATGGAAGAATACTTTGATGTAACTGGCTACAATGAGAGAAGCAAGATGGCTCTCGCCAGGTTAAATATTGTGGAAACGGCCAGGGTCGCTTGGAGGAATCACTGTGAGACTAACCGTCTCGACCGGAATACCCAGACCTGGACCGATCTTAAAGCATACCTCAAGAAAAGGTTCTGTCCTCCAAGCTTCTTGGAAACCAAAATGAATGAATTCTTAGAACTGAAGTAGGATAGCCGGCGGCGGACAATTGAAGAGTACCATCAGGCCTTTGCCCTTCTCCTCAAATATTCCCCACAATCGGATGAAGAGTAGTTAATGGCAAGATTCATTCGAGGAATGAACGAGCCATTGGACACCTTAGTGAAGAATGCCAAACCTGTCTCAATTTGGCCGAAGTTGTAAGAATGGCAAAGGACTTTGCCAAAGCCTTTGTTGTTAAGGTCCCGCCAAAGCCTGCACCTTCTAATTTTAAAAGATTCCAAACCCCGGGAAGTACTTCAAACTTTCCTCCCCCAAAGAGACAGCAAGGCCCAAATCTGAATCAGGATACTGGGAGATTCAGAAGTGAAGGAAGAACCTTCCCACAGAACACTTTCTCAAGAGCCCCACCTCTTTCAAGGATTCAGAGGGATGAGCTCATAAGTGAGAACCGGTGTTTTGGATGTCAGGGTTTTGGTCACCAGCTAAAAGACTGCCCAACTCCTGCCATGTCAAGGGGACAGGGAAGTCAAGGACTGAGAGTGTAGAGGCTAGCCCCTTCCTATCAGTCAAACATCTCATCAAAATCAGGAAAATCCCAAGAGAACTCTAGCTCATCCATCTGCCTCTGTCCAGAGTAGCCTCAGAACTCCTTCTCAGAATTGGAGTAACGAAAGAGAAAGAGTTTCGCCTCCTCTCAAACTGTAGTAGTCAGAGCAGTCATAATAGCAGAAGTAGTGGAAGAGGAAAGAGGACAGATTTATGCAGCAATTCAAAACCGAGGGCCAAACCATCAATTCTTTGTCATCCATACTCCACCTGAGTATCAAGGTAAGCCTTTTAAGCTTTTAATTGATTCAGGCAGTACTCATTCTTTCATTTCCCCAGGGTGCTTGTGTAAGCTAGTCTTAGAACAGAAATCAAGGAAACCTATGCAAGTTGAATTGGCCAGTGGGAAGATTCTTTTCACTCACCTTGAGACAGATCGTATTCAGTTCAATCTAGATGGGAATTTAACTGACTGTCAGTTCAGAGTCCTACCTTTGGGAGTTTTTGACGGGATCCTTGGAATGGATTGGCTCCACAAAAATCAAGCTGACATTCACTATCATAATGGAACCATTTCCTTCCGTGACCTTCACGGAAGCAAAGTTCAAGGAACCGGAATTTCAGGATCCCTAAGTCTGCAATTAGTAAAAGCTTCTAAGTTACTAAAAGGACTTAGAAAGAAGCAGCTCATTTATGTTGTCAAAATGAGTCCAGTAGTAGACACAAAGTTAAAAGCTAAAGAATCTGAATGGTTAAGTGATTATGATGATTTATTCCTAGCAAAATTAACAAAGATACCTCCAATATGGGAAGTAGATCATGAGATAGAATTGACCCCCGGAGCTCAGCCAGTAGCCATGCGCGTGCGCACGTACAAAATGCCAGTTCTTAAAGCCATCGAACTCAAGGAACAACTTAGACAGTTGTTAGAACAAGGGTTTGTAAGACCCAGTGTTTCACCTTGGGGTGCGCCAGTTCTCTTTCAGAAAAATAAAGATGGAACGCTAAGACTCTGTGTAGACTATAGGGGTCTCAATCAGCTGACAGTTAAGAATAAGTATCCTATCCCCAGAATTGATGAGCTTCTGGACAGGCTAAGTGGAGCCCAGATCTTCACAAATATAGATCTCAAATTAGGGTATTATCAGATCAGGATTAATGAGCAAGATATCCCGAAGACAGCATCAATACTCGGTATGGGCATTATGAATTCACTGTCATGTCGTTTGGATTGACAAATGCCCCAGCTACATTCAATCGCCTAATGTAGGACATTCTCAGAGAACACTTGGATGATTTTGTTCTTGTTTTCTTTGATGATATTCTGATTTACTCAAAGAATGCAGCTGACCATGAAGCTCATGTTAGAAAAGTTCTTGAGATTCTAAGGAAGCACCAACTCTTTGCAAAAAAGAGAAAATGCACTTTCTCTGCGGTGCCGACCATGTTGAATACTTGGGCTTTCTGGTATCCAAAGATGGAATTTCTACAGATTCCGCAAAAGTCCAAGCAGTCATAGATTGGCCTGAACCAAAAATAGTGAAAGAAATCAGGGGATTCTTGGGATTGACTGGCTGGTATAGAATTTTTATACCAAAGTATGCTCTCATAGCTTCCCCCCTGACTAATCTTCTCAAGAAGAATACCCCGTTTCAATGGTCTGCCAGGCTTTAATACTCGTCAATATGGGCATTATGAATTTAAAGTAATGCAATTTGGATTGAGAAATGCCGATGCTACCTTCAATCAATTAATTCAAGAGCACCTAGATGATTTTGTTTTGGTCTTCTTTGATGACATCTTGTTTTATTTTAAAAATAATGATGTCTTTTCTTTATTGATTGTAGTGAATATTTTTAAGGTTTATATTGTCAAAGGACGTAATTTCAACTGACTTGGCAAAGATGCAAGTTGTTATTGACTAGCCAAAGCCAGAGAGAGTAAAGGAAGCTAGGAGATTTTCAAGCTTAATAGGATAGTATTAGATTTTCATCCACTAATATACCGAGATTGCTTCTCCCTTAATTGGGATTCTTAAGGATGATTCTCTGTTTCCATGGACCCTTATGTGCCAAAGTGCCTTTGATAAGTTAAACGTTGCATTGTAACAAATCTTATTTTGGATATTCATCTTAAAAGAATATATACATATGGAAAAGGATACATATATTTACAAAGACAATGTATACTTACTAGTCTTCACATGAAAGTGACATGAGGGTTTTCTTAAAAGTTAGGCTCTTTAAGAGCAAAAGATGTCGTTTTCTTAAAAGTTAGGCTCTTTAAGAGCAAAAGATGTGGTTCTAGTTGTGATTTCGCAAACATTTGCTTATTTAAGGAAAGAGCTAAGATACGTTCTTGAATCCTTGCATTGGCATTCTAGTCAAATCACTATTTCACATAACATATTATCGCATGCATGTAACATGGTTACTCATGTCATGTATATAATTTTATGGGCCAAAGGCCATGGTCAAGTGTAAAAGGACACTTGTAGTGTGAAAAGGGCCCAAGTGTATAAGCCAATGGATATATTTCATTAACTAACTTTTGGAATATAGAATCTTCTCTTAAAGCTAATTGTTGAAGGATCCATCCTTGTGTGCATTCCATGTAATGAATGCTAGGACGTATGCAATCCGTCCCAATTTAGTGTAACCCTTTCTTTTATTGGTATCAGATCCTTACTTTAATCTTCACAAACTCTTGGTTTGATCCTAGTAAGTTTGAGGACTTTCTTGATGATATGCAAAGTTTCTTGATTTTCTTGATTTTGAAAATCTTGATTTAAGCATGGAAGTACTTCATGCTAAGATGCTAGGGCCTGTAGAAACTTTGATTGAGGTAGCATTTATGGCCATGGGGATATTGTCTCAAATAGGCATAAAATGGGTAGAATTTGATCCAAGTTTAAGCAAAAATTGGCCATTTCCATCATTTGGGCACCCTAGACATGGTGAAATGGTGTGGAGTTGTTTTGGTCAAACGTATGTGAAAGGAATTTCAAAACATGGTGAAGAAACATTGGATTGAGCCACCTATGAACTTCATGTGATGCTATGATACTTAGGGTTTTTGAAGTTTCTTAGAGAGCCTTTGCTAGGCAATGGTGATCGAGGGAAATAAGGGGGTTCTTGTTGGGCAACATCAAGCACATATAAACCAAAAATGACATTACATCTACAACATTTTTTCCCTACAGCATGTGTGATTGCTGATGATGGCTCCAATTGGCCATGAATGATTCCTTTCATTAAAATTTAGGTTTCTCTTGCCTCTTCCATGTTCTAGACTTTCTCTTCCATGTGATGAATGATGCATTTCTTTCAATCTTTTTTGTAACCTTGGTTCATGGAGCTAAAATGGGTAAGATTAGGATTAAAATCATCATTCCCCTACTAATCTCCAACAAACTCTTCTAAGATTGCATCAATTAGCATCTAAAAACACAAAAGAAAGCTTTCCTCTTGTCTTCCTCTCCAGTTTTATGTTATGGGGAATCATAGAAGCATTCTTGATCTTGAATAGAATCTCCCTTTCATAAATGCATGACTGAATGATGCTACTCCAACCAAATGATCCTAAATCACATGTTAATGGTATCATTACTCTTCTCTAATCTTGCGCCAAGAATTGACGTAGAAGCCTCATTATGCACAAGTTGGACCATCGAATGAGACTTTTCACCAAGATTGACATTTTCTTGATCTTTTACATGACATCTTGATATTTTCTTGATCTTTTACATGACATCTTAAAGCACTTCACATGAAAATCCATTAAGAATTTCATGATTCCCTTTCTTGTGTCCCGTCCAATTGTTATGCATATCTCATATGGTATATAATAATGAATGGAGATTGAAGGATACTCAAGCAAGTACCATTGGAAGATTATTAAACCATTGAACCAAGCTTACTTCATCATTAACATTAACCCATTTATTGGAATGCAATGAATTGACATACAACTATAAGTGTTGGGATGGTAAGTGGCTTAATTCTCATCTCATTCTAGAATTCATCTATCCTTATATAAGTAAAGCTAGATATGTGGTGAGGGTACCTTTAGCATTGGTGCAGAGGCCAAACGGGAGCATGGCTTAAACCTTTCATGCCGTGAGTGCTTTGTTAAAGAGCGGTATGAAAGGGGATTAAGTACATGGATGTGAAGACATGACCCCAACCCTTGCCATCGGATTTCAACCTTGGTAAGAGGGTGGGAAGAATTGGCTGAGAGATTGACAAATAGCGCTTCGTCGATGCACATTGGTTGAGAGATTGACAAGTAGCGCTTCATCGATGGGCTTTTCAAGATTCTCGAGCAAATCAATGAAAATGCTTTTAGATTGGACATTCCACCTCACTAGCATATACACAACTCTTTCCATATCAGTTTGCTACACCCATTTAAGGGAACTCTTCCACTTATCATGTTTTAGATGACCCACCTCTTTTACAAGAAGACTAAGAAATTTTAGTCCTAGAATCTATCCTTGACCATGACCAAACCACCACTCGTACAAGTACTATTTATCATCGATACTTAATTAAATACAAGAATCACTCTACTGAGAAAGCACAGTGGATACCTGAATCATCGTTGTCCACCTACCGTGCCCTGGTGCCTACCATTCACAGTCGCCTTGATTCCAACTATGTGCACATACTCACTGATTGAGGTAGTGTACATATATCCATTTGTGTGTACAGACTCACCGATTGAGGCAGTACACTATGTGCAAACTCACCAATTGAGGCAGCACACTCGTCGATGATTTCACTTGTTGACTGAGGCAACATGAGTAGATGAAGAAGACTCGCTGATTGAGGCATCTTCATAGCTTATTGAGGTCTGTTGCTTTCCAACCTTGGGTCATGTTATGGATTATAGAAATATTTTTGTGCTATATTTTTCATAGATATTTATTTTTGCTTATTTGCCATGTAGTCAATGACTTACCGCCAGTTACTGGTCGCACCATGTTAGGTAGATAGTCATTGGATATAATCTTGTGCATGTGTTTTTGCTACTAGCAATGGGGGCAGGGCTAGTGCGGGCGGCATGATGATGGATGCACATTTTGGCATCACTATGTTCATGGCGATATTATATTTTTGGCGACATTTTATGTATTGTATTTGTGGCCATCATTATCTTGTACATAAAATGGCAGCACACATATTTATTATGCACATTTGTTACAGGGACATATTTATTCAAATGATTTGCTTACCCTTAGAAGATGGCCCATATTAATTCATGCATGACACTTTGCTAAAGTCAAACAAAGCCCAAAGATGGTTCACATTACTTCATGCATGACACTTTCCTAAAGTTTAGAGGCAAGGCCCAAAGTGGAGTGTAAAAGTCATTTTCGGCTCACAAAATAATATATCTAAATACACTTGATTGAAAATGTGAGCCATCAAGCAAGTGAGGGGAGATTGTATCCAATATGTGTGTTGTGCATCTTCTCTTCATTCATGTTCATGCAGGTTTATTTCTCAATAAGTTATGGTGTTTTAAGAGAGGTGAGTGAGCTTTGTCCATTATTTTATTGAATTTTTGCATGAGGATCACAACCCTCTTGCCAACAGACTAAGGCATGGGAAACCTTTGGATGTATGAGGACTACCTTAATTCACGGTGGTGGAGTTTGGCAAAAACATGGCTCTTCATTTGTCTCATAAGGATAGGGGTTAGTTACAAGGTTGCAGTCCGGGAGTCCCAGTCTATTTGGTAGCTATTGTGCCCCATCCATCCTTGTCCAAGGAGTACTTCTTTGTGCATGGTACCTATAGGCATCACATAGAAATTCCCTTCCAAGCGATTATTCCCAATGTAAAAATGATCCAAGGGATGGAGTTGTGACTGTCTTCTTCTTGAATTCATGCATGTGTGGGTGTCAACATTGCTTCAATGCACACCAAGTTACATGGTACATTAGGTTACGGCTCACACTCGTGTCGACAAGGGAAAGCTTGTGTTCTAGGCCAGTCTCTGTAGTCATCTCCAGCCAGAGTTTGGCGAGCTTCACCTCCCATTCCTCCTCTTCTAGGTCAACAATTGGGGCCACGTTTGTAGAATTGTGGCGGTTGTGAAACATTTCTAGTACACGTTGCATTGTTGCAGCTCAACATATATATAGAAGAAGCAATTTCCTTGCCATCTGCTGGTAGCATATCTTCTGCCTATTCTTGCTGGGAGGATGTCCATAGTTGTAAGAATATGCATTCAATTTTTTGAGTCTTTCGGTTTTGGAACTGAGGCAAACTCCAAAACTTTCACATTCTTCATCCAACATTTTGTGATAGGTTTGGCAGATGTTTATATCAGTGGTGTTATTGGTGGTTATGAAGTCTTTAGCAAATGGTCCACCACTCATAGGATGAGTTTTCCATATTTGTAGGTTCACTTTGAGGGTTTCATTCCTTTTTTGAATGTAAATTTGGTCTGTCCCAATCATGGACTATTCGGGTCTCTCTCATTAAGGTTTGGCCTAGGATGCTCTAGGAAAAGTTCATCACCACAAAAGAGTTTTAGAAACTTAGGCCAAAAGTTTTAATTATCAGATTTTGTAATAACCCCATGGGCTCCATTAATGAGCTTGGTGATCAAGGTGATAGTGTCTAGTGATGGTTTCCCCCACTTCTCCTAGCATTGCTTTTGGTAATGATGCTGACTCCAGCCCCTTTATCTAAGATGACGGTGACTTGGATGTCCTTGTATTTCATAGGTAGGACGTCATTCATGTCATCGCTCTTTCAAAGTAGTGGCCTAGCTTATTCATTGGTATCTTTGGAAAGGCAGGGTGAACAACCCCTACCTTAGTAGGTTCACCATTTTCTAACTTATCTGAGGAGTCTTAAATTGGTTCCATTCCCACTTTTAACTTTCCATCCATCCAATCCTTCAAGTCTTCCCAAAATCTTGTGCTTCCTTGGAGTAGGGAGGAGTATAAATTTACACTTGGAAGGAAAGGAGAGTCCAGCTATGTCTCTGGGTGCTTTTACATTATTACTCACGTAGCTTTCAGGACCGGCAATGGTGTATGGAATGTGTATGGGCCTCGTTGAGTGTGGTACTCTTTGGTCATTATTATCATTATCCAAGAGTTTGGAGGTCATGGCCTCAAAGATTTTGTCCTCATCCCCTAATCCCTATTCTAAGTTTTCTTGGGTCATGGGATGGATTGGTTCTTTCCTTGATCTTCTCCTAAGCATGGTGAAACTGGTTTCCACATTGGCATCCTCTCCAATGGTTGGGACCACTAGAGGTTCAACCTACATTTGAGCTTGGCATACTCTTACCAGTTCTTGCTTCTTCGAGTCAACTTCTTAGGCAAGTTGCTAAGGTCTATGACTTGTTCCTCCAGCTCTTTGGCCAGGCTAGGGATTCACTTCTTCCTTTGAAGAGGATGAAGAGATGTTGGTATAATTGTCTCCTCAACAATTGATCCCTCTTGAACTATCATATGTGGTCTTCCCCTTGTCCTATCTTCTTGGTTCTTTGTCTTCTGGTCTTAGGGGCAACTCTAGCCTGTTCCGAAACTTTATTGGCACCACGCAAGATTTAGGCCAACTTATGCATCCTTTGAGTACTAGGATCTGCAGCCTATCCAGCTTCATGTGATGAGTAATAGCTCTCCTCCTATTCTACGTTCTCATCAACATTGAGAGGAATCATTTGTAACATCCCATCCTTGATACTTAGCAAATTAAGGCTTCTACCTGGTTTATGTTCATGGGCTGACTTGGATTGGATGCTCTTAACAAGAAATCCTTGTACATGTGGTCAATGCCACAACCTATGTAGAGTGCTACTAAAGGTTGGGGGTTGGTTGGTGTGGACGTCATCGCCTTCTTGATGGGACACTCTACCACATGGTGGGGTCCCTTGTAGTGGTATCATTATAATGGCATGCAAGAACCTAGGGCATTGATTTGCTTCCCCCTATTCGATTGCACTACTGCGGCTATATAAATTTCATAGACACTATCGCCCTGTTGAACATAGCGGCTTAGTATTTGGTTTGGTGTGGGGCTCTAAGCCTTTAATGGTTCTAGGTAGTTAGCATCTCTAACTATTCCCTCGTAGAGAGAGAGAGAGAGAGCTATGGAAAGCTCAACCTCTACTTCTATGCCATGGTGAGTGAGAGCATGTAAGGATAGGTAAAGGAAGGAGAGATGGAGAAGAGATCATATAATAACACCATCACTCACCCACACAATCCCTAAGCATACATGTAACAAAGGAGAAGAAGAGCAAGGCATGCAAGAAACTCAATCACAAGAGCAAGAAGGCTCAAATTTAATTGCAAGAATGGGATTATGTCTTTTATCATTAGTCAAAGTGGCTTATATATAATACTCATTTGAATAATGGCCAAGCTAATTTCCTAGCCTAAATGTACATCACCAACATTACACAAGTCATAAGCTCAGTGTTTGATTATCTTTCGGTATTACATGTCGTAAGCTCAAAGATTTCCCATAATCATTTTATATGAAGCACATTGTGTGGTACAAAAATATGGTTAGAAGAAGTTTCTCCATATGTGGAGTAATGTTAGCCAATGTTTTCCATAATTATTTAATGAAGTGCATTGTGCGGTACAAAAATATAGCTAGAAAAAGTTTGTGTGTGTGTTGTGTTAGATAATGTGGTTAACATTTGGAAATATCAGCACAATTCAAGCTTACCTTTATCCATGGCGATACGTGGTAAAGAGGATCCCACCAACTCTTATGGATCTATATGATGCTCATTTGCAAATGGTTACAAGGCTCCTCCTAGAAAGCTCCTCAACTTGAGAACTTTACTTCTCCATCAAAATACCTTCCCCACAAAGTCTTTATCCCTTTAACTCCATTCTCACTATCAAAAGAATAGGCTAACTTCACCACCTCAATTACTCACCACTCTGAAATATTTTCCTTCTTATACCATGTTGACACTACTATCAACATAGATTAAATCTTACTCTGGCAAGGGTAACCCATCGTAACCTTTAACATCAATAGACCCTTTGCCCAAGCAAATAGCCTCTCCATCTGCCACCATTGATAATAATGACATGCCCTATATATTGACATTACCTTATAAAGAAGTTTCTACTCCAAGGTCCCCTCTTCAACAAACCTTGCCAAAAGGAGTCAACGGTTTCTATCACAAAAATCTCATCACCAATAGCCCCTCTTGAAAATAAGCCTAAGTTATCGAAGATAACACCAAAGGTCATTATCACAACAATTGATCCATCTAAGTGACTCTCACCATCCGCAAACCAATTGACCCATCCAAGTGACCTCACCATCGACAAACCACTCTCATAAAGACCCACGCCTCATCACCCACGTTTTCAATTAACCTTGCAAGTCAAAAGAAAGCTTTCATGCCTCTTCGTAATTTTAACTTCAATATCAGCTACTACTACACCAAGAGTCCTCTTGAATCACTTTAAGGCAGTACATTATATTTCTTCTTGTAAGAGCTCAAAATATATTCATATATAAAAATATAAAAAAGAACATGGGATAAAGAATGTAGGGATAGGTCCAATTCAAGATTAATTCAAGCTTATTTGACAAGTCCTAAAAACAAGGAAAGTAACATCCAAGAAGGTTAATCTAGATCGCTTCAATGTATCAAATGAGAACCTGCGATTCACTCTCTCATTTCTGATAATTGTGTCAACGTTCCTGTAGACCCCCCATATCTTCTCCTCCATTTCTAAATAAGCCTTCTAATCATTCCTGCTAGCTCAAAATAAACAATCTAACTCTTCTTGGGATGCAAAAAAAAAAGAATACAATCACACTCGTAGAAATCCCCACCTTGTGTACTAACTTCATCATTTACTAACTAACATTCCCCATTCCTTCCAGAGTAATAATGACCATTGAACATTCATGCAACATCGTAAGTGTCAATAATATCTTCTCAAATCTCCCCAACAGTCTTCTTCTTGATCAAGAATGCGATTGCCATATCAGGAAGGGGGGAATGTTAGCCAAATTGGGGCTAACAAGAGTTGCCACTATAATTCTACATCAAATAGCAAGAAAAAAGGCACTAAAAGCATGTATGATCAATCATGGACAAGTGTCAAAGGTGAAACACACTTTGAACGCAAATTATAGCCGTCAAAAGAAATTAAGGAACGTGTCCAAAAAGAATGGCTAAACAATGGTAAAAAATCATAAAAACATCGTTTAGAATTAATCCAAACAGAAATATCCACTAATATGAGATATAATCATATTAATAATATGCGAATAACCCGCATCTATCTAATGTTAGCACGAGAAAACGTACATCAACATTAAATAACCCTCGAAAATATTCTCGAGAAAAAGAATTATCATGAATTTTTTCTAATTTTCTCTAATTTAATAGGGCCTCAAAATACGATAATTTTGAATTCCACCAAACCTATCTTATGGCATTCCAAACCTATATTTTTCCAGAGAATTTTTAACAATTAATTTTGCCAAAATACCATTGATATTTAAAAAATACCAATTTTTAGGACTTCTAAAAATAATTTCTAGAATATTCTTAATTCTTCCTGAGAATCCCATCGTTCATGGAATTTTCAATTCCGCCCGGTAATTCTCAAATCCAATGAAAATTTATAATTTTAATGGATTTTCTAAATTTTTGGGCCAAAAATATATATTTTAAAGAAATTTGAATGGTCACAGGCGCCCGAATGGACACACCACATACGCATTTAGAATACAAACGGTCAAAAATTTTTGGAATCCCAATGGTTTTCTCGGAATACAGAAAGCCAACAATTTTGGGAAAATAAAAAGACCCAAAAAAATCAATTTTCCTCTATTTTTAAGGCTTTTTCCAAGCTTTGTTTTTGAAAAAAATTCAAAAGTTTTTTTTAAAAATTAAAAAACTCATTAAAAAATAAATAAAAAAAGCAAAGCTTAATAAGCTTTATTCAAGGCTTATGGAAAAAATTTTTAGGGGGGCGGGGGGACGTTTTTCAGCCGGCGGCGGCGGCTGCTGATACGCAGCCCCCTCCCCCGCCTGTGCGCAGGAATGAGAGAGGGTTCTCTCTCTTCCCTCTCCACTCTCCTCTCTCCTTCACTCCATTTCCATGGCACCTCTCCACCCCCTCCTTCTCTGTAAATCAGAGGGGAGGATTAACATTTGATTATTTTTTATTAATCTTGTTAATCATAATTAACTCTTAATTATGATTAATATTAATAAAAAATGTTCTTCTTTAAGAGGTGTTTATACACGCGAGAGGAAAATAGAAGAAAATTCAGAAGTGAGCGACGAAGAGGGTCCCACACACACGGGAGAGCATTCAATGCATCAAGATGCTACCCCCTAATGCATTTTAGCAGAAAATCGGTAAAAATTTGATCGCATACCCGCAGAAAAACCCACAAAAATGTATAAAAAATATATTTTTAACCTTAAAAATACTCAAAAAATTTCTTAAAAAATTAGAATTTTTTTAAAAAAATTCTAGAGATTTAAAGAATCCATTCTACCAAAATTATCCACAATAAAATATGTGGTATTTTTGTAAAAATTTCCATTAATGCTTATTTTAAACCACAAAAAATAGCATTAAACTCACGAAATTCCCCCGCAATGTCGATTCGTCCATTGAACACGTGTTCCAATCGCCATATCGACGATCCACATGCAAATCATCAACACAAATCAATAAAATAATATTTTTATTAGTAAATATTAAAATTTACTTCAAAAAAATACCAAAAATTATAATAAAAAAGAAAAATCAATAACAATTAACTAGAGATTGCTTTGATACCACTGTTAAAACCCTAAGATCTTCTCTAGATAATTGTTATGCATAAACATGCATAAATCAGGCATAAACTCATCCACTCGACCACCCCCGAGCCCAAGGGATGCACACATGAAATATAATGAAATACATCATACCTTTACCTTGATGTCCCATACCATCAAGAGGTATAACTCCAATCCAATAGCATGTAGCTATAGTGTGAAATGGTAGGTGAGTAGATATGATCCTCTACACAAGAGACTATAGCCTAAGCCTCCAAGCCTCAAGCTTTTCTTGAGTATGCCCCATGCCCCTATTATATACGAGGGCCCTCAAGTGACTCTTGACTCTCCATTTCCCATGTGTGACCCTTGGATGCCTGACCCTAACATTAACCCTTAAGGTTAATCCTAACCCATGCTCCACTAGAGCTTGTTCCCATGCTCCCATGCTCACAAGCCTAATGTGGGTTAGCCTCCTAGTATATGCACACATAATGTGCATATAACAGAATGATGAAAAAATGTCATAAGAATTTACCAGGAACCATTTTTCCTTGGGCATCTTGCCTATATTTTGATGAACCACACTATGGACACTCATGAAGAGTGGCGTATTCTTCCAAAAAGAGAATATAATTCTTCACACAAGCATGTTGTGAAGAGTGGTGTACAAGGATTTGGAGTTTCTTGTCCCATGGGGTTGAGTTATGCAGTTTCTAATGACACTTATCATATGCATTTCTAACTTTGCGACTACAAGCTTGTCACAACTGAGGGCACATATTGTGATTGCTCTTGTGAATCCCTCTGGTTTGACACAGTCTATTCCATTGGCTCTTTACCCTTTCCTATGTTCCACGTTCCTTGTCTAAATAGAGAGGAAGTGAAGCTTGGTTCCATGGTGAAGAAGCTTCTATAATGGGCTCCTTGAGAGGTTGGGACTCCTGCTTGCACTATATGTCCTTGCTATTAGGGTGTTTTGTGTGATACGTGTCCCTAAAGGTATAACAAAAGAGACGTCTTAATTACCATAATTGTGGTTGTTTGTTGGCTTCTTGGCAAAGGCCAACTTGGGCAAACCCAACTTATTAGGATTGACACCAAGGGTTTGAAACATTATGGCATCCGATATATGATTCAAGCACTTCCTGAGAGAGTGACACTTAAGTTTCCTTGCCATGTTCATGCTCCTTCTTACCAAAGCTTCATCCAAACACATAGGGTGGTTTAATACCCTTTTCCACGAAGTTGATGGCGTTTACTGAGCCAGTGGTGAATCTTGAGTTTGGAGGACCATGGTGGTAGCTTCCCTTTCAAGGGGTCCTCCATTCACGTCCGTAGTTAGTTAGCTTATCTTGTCCTAAATGTCCTCACCCGAGCCAAAGGAGTTCTACCTTCTTAACAAGGAAGCACTCTATTGAGCTTGGATTGAAGGCTCTGGTTGGATTTGAGAAAGTGTGATTTGATGCGCTACAATCAACTAGTCTGGATTGAAGGGCTTCACTCTGGTGAAATGGTCTCTTAGTGCTTTCTGAAGCAGGTCTAAAAATGAATTCAAATACGTATGTTCTACTCAAGCTACAAAATATAAGTTCTTTCATTTTTCTTTTATGAGTTTAAATTATTTTGATTTTTTGAACTTATTTATAATAAAAAAACTAAGCTCGTGTCTTTAGACTCATGTCTCTAAGCTCAGGCTTTTAGACTCTTGTCTCTAGGCTCGCATATGTAGGCTCATGTCTCTAGACTCATATCATAATTGGTGGACTCACATCTCTGGAGTCACGCCTCTAGATGCGTTTATAGGCTCACACCTTTTTTGTATGAACTTGGCTCATATATTTAATTTTTATGAAATAGGCCTACTTGGGTACGGATTTTAATAAAATATGTATATGATAAGATTGGGAGCAATTATTGGATAATAATTATACTTAATGTTTTAAAAATTACCTTGAAAATTATAGTTGGTATAGATTATATGACAAAATAATCCTTAAAAATTATAATTGGATATATTATATGACAAGAAAATTCTTTAAGGACATGAGTAGGTATGTCGTTACAAGTCTTCAAGGTAGTTTTAATTGGTAACTACAATATTAATTATAAATACCTCTAGACTCATGTCTATTGACTTACGCCTCCAAACTCATAACTCATGTGTCCAGACTCATGACTTACGTATACAAGCTCCTGTGTGTTCTCACATCTCCGAGATCACATGTATTAACTCACGTCTTTTTTTGCAAGATTGTAGACTCATGTCTCTTAACCCAAGACGTGATTTTAGCCTAGTTTTTGGAGTTTTTTTGTGACTTTTTGAACTTGATGAGGAGTTATTTAAGATTCTTAATCCTTGTTAATAATGATTGTGTGAGTGATTAAGTGTTTTTTTTAAATCTTTTGCTTATTGTACATGCTTCTAAGCTACCAATTCTAACAATACATGAACAAAAATTAAAAAATGCATGAGTTAAAAATCACTTCTCCTCCTTTCCAATTCACACCTAATGGACCTTGGAGATTATGTTTTTGAAGTGGATTCCACTTCTAATCATGATTGCTAAGCTATTCCTTGACTTAATGCAACAAAATCAAAGCCTTATGAACTTCAAAATTATATAAAAGACCAATGAAATTAAGGTTTCAACTTCCAATGTATACACATAGAATGACCTAACATTATGCAAATAAGCTTTAAAACAACATGAAAAACCTCCTCCTAAACACACCCAAAGCTCCAAAATCATATGCATTAGAGTGTAACCTACAAACTGACATTGGACAATATTGAGTGATTCCAGTAGCTTGAATGGATGGAAGAATGAAGCTAAGCTCTAGGCTAATCCCCATTGACAGTGCTAAATATGTTTAGGTCAAGTGCATATTTATCTTAGCCTTGCCAAAATATGTGTCCTTGGGTCTTACCATCGAGTCATAATGTAACTCCTTGATGTTTGATGCGTTAGCTCATCTATCACACCCTCACTCCAAAGTCACATCGAAATACTCCATGGCTATAGGGGTGAAGGTAGAGCTCTCTATGCCTAGATGAAGGCAAGAAGAGAATGTCCTTCGCGGTGGCCTTCTCTCAAAACAAATAGAATAGAAAAGAAGCTAATGGAAGAGAGGAACATATTATCAACAAACATATCTATCAAGCATCCATCAAGCATGCAATATTCAATAGAGCACAAGCAAGAGTAGAGAAGAGGAGCTCACAAGTATTCTATTGCAAGGAAACGAATGTCTATTGCTTAGACTCAAAATAGATTCATATGCAAGTGATTAGTTTTTCCACTAAGCTGATCAAATCTTAAAAATGATCTAGTCACTATTAGATTTTCCCTATTTGACATTAAGCTCATGGAATAGTCGATTTATATGTTTCAACATTATCATATAAAAGATAAGTGTATGTTCGAGTGGGTAAGATAATAAAACACCTTACAAAAGGATAGGCCAATGAAACCATGATAACTAAGAGGGTGGTTAACATAATCAAAACTCCAATCAAATTGAATATCCATAACCTAACTTATAGTGCATCTAAGCTCTTTAACAGCATGCTGACTAGAAATGCCTTGCTTAACACTTCTCTTTGCTTTTTCTTTTTCTGTTTGTTTGTGTGTATTGGCTAGGAATGCATTATAGAGTGCATTGTTCTATGAGAAAAGGAGTGGGCGCTTAAAAACAACCACAAAACATATGGTGGAGCTCGTACATTGTATCTTCCACCATCTCTAATGCATTAATAAAAAATTTCGAGGGTACTTATTCACTCTAATGCATCAATAAATTTTTTTGAAGAATGCTTGTCTTCGATTTTTCGACGAAAACCTTAGCTTCACTAAGGTTCCAAATGTTAGTAGTAAGGTCGTTCATCCATAAACCTTACAATTTATTTTTAAACCATAAAGAAAATACAAAACAATAAGGATTAAAGTGTTTTACAAAACACGATTGTTTCCCATGGAGGGAATAATCAAATAGAAAACTATGATGATGTGTAGTGTATTTATAAAGGGTATAAGCAAGACAAGAGGACGTACATACAGCCAAAGCTAGAATCCAAAAATCCACTCAAGTATATAAACCAAATATGAAACCTATAGAAACCTAAAGGATACAAGCTTCTTCCTAAGACCAAAAAATTTAGACACTTCTAGTGATAGTGGTATAAATTCATCTCCATCAACAATGACTTTTTTGAATTTCAGTGTTCTTTCCCAGACAGAAAGATATGACATACTGTAGTTTTGTTGTGACTACACTTCTTGATCATCATCAATGACAATGGGATTTCCATCACTTCTTAGCTATGTGCTATGGTTGCCATGCAAATTCTGTACTCTCTCACCATCTTCACTTTCGTTATCTTCATGTTCTTTGTTAGATTGTGCATGCACTAGATTGAAATATTTTACATTGGGGGTATCTGCAAAGAAAATTTATTCTACCCACTAGGTGAGGTGAGGACGCCTCATGACTTTCCAAATTGCAACAGATCTTCTCTGCCTTAAAATTATCCATGATGCTACCGAGTAATATTTTCCTGTGCGGACCATTTTGAGAAGAGTGCTCTGGAGCGAAGCACCAAGCTTGTTGGCTATGTAATTATCTAAGCCCGCTCAAACAGATTGACGAGTGACAAGCAAACTTTATTCTTCCAGTCTGCCTATACATATAGAACATACAGTTGGCGTCCTCGCATTATCTCCTCACTGGAGATATTGGGCAAGAACTTCTTGAAATGGGACTTGTGTAAGTCCTTAATGCAATACCCTATCATGCCTTCGAATGTATGCATTTTAATTTGCCTAAGATCTCTACACATCACTAAAGCACTCTATGGTTTGAAGAATTCGGACCCTAAATATCGTTTTATGGTTTTGCCTATACTTATGAGGGATGGAGCCATTAAACTCACAATCATTTGAAAATGTAAGTGGTTCAAAGTACCACCTTTCTCTAGTGCAAACATCGCTTTTAAACAATCCATTCTTATAAACTCTTCCATTGGTTCCCAACATGACAGTTTTATGTCTCCATTCTCGATAGCCACGATTATCGATACTTCGAAAAGCTTCATCTTCTTCTCTAGCAAGAATAGGGGTATCTTGTGGAGACAAAGGGCTCCAAGTCTGAATTTTTTCACTTGTCATGGGTTGTTTGCCTTTTGTGTTGCGCTATGTGGATCCTGCAAAAAATAAGGGCCATCACACGTCAATGTATATGCAGTTAACAATTTCTTTTTTATGTAGTGCATGCAAAGGTTGCATATGAAACGACGACTACTGAAGGCTCGAATTTTGAATAAAAGAACTCAAATACGGATGAGGTTTTACTTTTAAACGACGAATATATTCTCAAGGCTGCAATTAATTAATTATCATGTTAAGGTTGCATGTGAAGCAACGAGTTCTGAAGGCTTTGATTTTAAACTAAAAGAATTGAAATACAAATAGAGCCCTACAATGAGTAAAAAATAAAAAACGACTAATTAGGTGGTGTGAGGATATTCAACTTTTTAGCGAAAATATTCGAAAAACAAATGTTTTCTAAAACCTTAATGAGACAGTTGAACGGCTACTTACGCACCTTTTCTCGCGTCCACATCAAAAGGTCGTCATTCAACTACCAATCCATGGCTCCTCTTGGTGACTGCAAAATTGATCGCTCGTTTGCCAAGCCTAGAGTAAATCAATCACTCCTCTTCCGCTGTTGACTGCAAATTAAGGAGCAGCCTGCGAGCGCCTGTATATTACGCTCAGCCTATGACCGCGTGGGGCCAAAATTGAAAACACAGGTGCGATTTCTGTCTACATTGCAACCCATTATAGAGACATGCACTTAGCAGTTATGGAGGATTTGGCCTTGGGAGAGCCGGTGAGGACGTTGAAGAGGGAGAGCTTGACGAAGGCGGAGGAGAAGGTGGGAGAGGAAGTTTAATACCATGAAGGTGGGATTTTCTCTCTCTCATCCAGTCATTCATTTCTCTCTCTCTCTCTATTCTGTCGATTAAGCACCTACAACCTTTAAAACACGACTAATGTTGCTTCTTAAAGGAGGAGGAGTAGTATGAAATACACACTAGAGGATTGAGCTCTGTGCTTCACCACATGCAAATTACTGGGGACAGTGGATGTGGATGGCTACTACGAAACTGCTTCTGCTCGTGGCGGATTGGAAGTTGATGGATCACGGTCATGAGAAGAGGACGAAGGATGGCAATCCATTTGGTTTTTCTCTTAGGAGCCATAAGACTGACGACTAACAAAGCTAGGATAACAGAGGGCAGATGACAAACTTAAAAAAACAGAGCTCACATGACAAGGTTGATGAACAAGATAACTTGAATTGTCATTAAACAGGCGATTGCCAACTCGGAAAAAGTTAGAAACCACTGATAAAACAACATGCCAACCAGTCCATAACTTGCCATAGAAAAGAAATCCTACAATTGTCAAGAAGCTCCATACCATCCACTACACGAGAGAACTCCAATAACCAAGCATGCATGTCAGTTATATTGAGAAGGTCCAAAAACCAAAGGCGAAATCACATGCACAGAGGCACAGATCGTTCGAGAAGACCGTCAGCAGCAGCAAAGAAAATGGATCGATATCTTCAATGGTTTTCAGAACGTATCAAGAGAGGAAAGACATCTAAATAACATCAATTGCACTCTTGAATCGCTTGCTTTTCAGTTAGCATGGACATTCATTGACTATGCAATTGAATGCTTTTACAGTTTCTCAAGCCCAACAGTACATGAAAGTCGTTTCTATTCTGAATTATTAACACCATTCTTTATGTTTTGAAAAATTGTGGGCTGATGGAACACACTGAAGATCGAGCTTGTAAACTGAGTGCCTAAGCTACAATCATAAGATTGGCTTGTATGTAAAGACATGTACATGCATAGACCATGCACAATTTTGTACACTCAATGCACCTGCATTCTGGCCAAAAAACATCCATGGGCTTATGCCACGCGCAAATTTATTACATAAAACCCTGCATTACCATACATTCAGGAAAAGTTCAAGGAATGAAATCACAAAACACAACAGCTAGCTTGAAATTGGTTCATAACCATGTGGTGTCCACCAGCATAATGATGTACTGGATTTATCTGTATCAAATCTCACCACAATATCCCACAGAGTCAACATGAACTCTCACAAGATTACAATTCCAGCTGATGCTTCAAAACTTTCTATATGAGAATCATTAGCCATGAGGCTAGCAGAAACCCATTGCCATCAGTCTCCCAGAAAACACTGTACACCTGGTACCAAAACTAGTTTGTTATGTCATGTAAACAAATATACCCAGTGTTGCATGGCAGCTCTTATTGTCTCCAATTTTCAAAGTTTTCCTTTTTAATCATAAAGGAACTCGCTCCTCGATGTCCACCACCCCCATAAGCCTGTAATGAGAAAATTCAAAGTTGTGCATAAAAATGAGGTGTAGAATACACTGAACTTTTACTTGGTTACACTAATGTGGACACCTTTTCTAAAGAGTTTCTATTGTTCCACAAGGTCAGATTCATTTGTATGCATGGAAGTCATCCATCTCACAATGTGGATTTTTTTCCGAAACATGTCTCATGTATCAATAATCATGACCCTTGTCTTCTTGAGGAAAGCTTATACCTTCCTCTTCTTCTCATTTTCTATCTTGTCAAAGATTCTTTATTGTGCTTGTTTGCAGGACTCCTTTATAAGGTGGGGCAACCTTAGATAGGGAAGGCTAGGGAAGCAGAGAAAGAGAGAAAAGATCAGCCATCAGCTGCACAGGGAAGTCCTATGAAAGGGTTGTGACTATGTACAGAAGATTGCCAGTACTGTACGGAAGAACTGCCTGGCTATGTACAGAAGATTGCCAGTAGTGTGAAAAAGGGACCCTCTAGACTGAAGATTCAGGTGGCATGTGCATACGCATAGATAACTTGAGAACTCAAGTTCACAAGCATCCCATAAAAATGTATGAACAAAATATCATCAACATAAGCTTGTGTTTCAATGCATTGAAAGGCTCCTATGAAAGAAGTACCTGAGAAATTTCTGTTGTATCTTCGCCTTCAATGCCTCGGAGGCTCACTTTCAACATGGATGGGCCTATTTCTTTTACTCTGTACACAACAGCTCCTATGGGCCTGCATAGTACACAAAAATCCGTAGCGTATCCCTGTTTTTAAGTGTGCAATGCAATGCTTTCTTAATTTCAATATAACACTATTTGTGTGTATTTGTGTGTCTCACTTTCTGTTTTTACTGGGCAAGCCTACTTCTCTTTTATTTTGAGAACAAGACTTCAAACATAACAAACCAAAGAAGTGACACCCCTGATCACAGAGTAAAGTTATTCCAGAACATGATACTACTAGTCCATGCCATGACAACCATAGTCACAACAAACGTTTCAAGGTTTTGAAGGTTTCATCCGTCGCTAAAAAAACCGCAGGTTTCGAATAATTATACACACTTTTTGGGCAGTAATTTCAGTAAGCCTTCTTTCCATGAGGATGGCAAGCATCCAACATTCCAGAAGTGATTCACCTAAGCAAAATTGGCGATCTCAAAGTATCCCAGAACGTTTGAAATAACTCCACTGTCAAACCATCCCAGCCTGGAGACTTCGATTTACCTAGGCCTTTTAAAGCATCATGCAGTTCTACATCTGTGAAGGGCTCATCCATATTGTCAGCCACTTGACATGTAATGATAGGCACAACCTGATGTAAGAAAAGTTCTCATGCATCAAGAGCCTCTCTTGAAAGCGGGAGAGGGGCAACGAAAGCGCGAGAAAAGTAATCATGGCAAGCCTTTGCAAGCTGTGTTTTTGTGCATGTCCATGTACCATCTATTCTTTTGACTCTTGTAATGCATTGTTTTTGCCTCGAAGCATGGAGACCTTTGAAAAAGAGTTTGACGAGCATCCTTTAACAAGTAATGGC
>NC_141077.1:18004211-18274211 GCF_041138505.1 Cibotium barometz | reverse complement strand
TAACACATTTACCACTAACCCTTTTATTTATTAGCATGTGTATGTGCACCCCTAGCACTTATTCCTAACCCTTTTATTTGCTAGCATATGTGAGTACTAACGTTTTTAGCCCTTTTATTTACTAGCATGTGTATGTGCACCCTTGGCACTTATTCCTAACCCCCTAACACATTTACCACTACCCCTTTTATTTACTAGCATATGTGTATGTGCACCCGTAGCATGTGTATATGCACCCCTAGCATATATATATATGCACCCGTAGAATGTGTATATGCACCCCTAGCACTTATTCCTAACCCCCTAACACATTTACCACTAACCCTTTTATTCACTAGCATGTGTATGTGCACCCCTAGCACTTAATTCCTAACCCCATAACACATTTGCCACTACTAAATGTGCATCTCTCAAATCCCCCTTGTAGTGGTAATGTGAATGTACTGAGACCGTATCAATCCCAAAAAGGAAGTAAGCCCTTAGCCCTGTGGAATGCTTGGAACTTTTCTCATGGAAGCACCTTCGTAACACATCTACTAGGTTGTCCTAAGATGGACAACCTAGTATCAATCCCAAAAAGGAAGTAAGCCCTTAGCCCTGTGGAATGCTTGGAACTTTTCTCATGGAAGCACCTTCGTAACACATCTACTAGGTTGTCCTAAGATGGACAAAAGATAAGGTTGATATCACTTGCATGTAGCCGCTCTCTCACAAAATGATGGTGGACCTAAATGCGCTTTGTCTCTATATGAAACACAGAATTCTCGGCAACAGCCAAAGCACTCTGACTATATGTGAGTATAGGACCAACAATCTTCTTAACCATACACACTCAACCGTGCTTGTGAAGTTTGTTTTGTACTCAACTTCAGAAGATGAAGCTGCCACAGTAGGTTGCTTCTTGCTAAGCCATGAAAATGGAACAATTGCCTAACAAAAAGCAATTACTACTGGTGGACTATGAATTGTCTAGTGTCAAAGTCTCCAACCTGATGTGAATCACCGTAAGCACATAGCTCACCCCAGGCATAGAACAATCCAAGTGACTGTGTACCCTGGAGAGATGAATATGCACTTCATAGCTTGGCAATGCTTTGTACCTGGGATGTGCATGAACTTACTCAGCAAAGAAACACCGTATGATATGTCTCACTGTGTGTTGCACACATAGATAAGGCATACACAACAACTTGGCTGTAAAGAGTAGCATCAAAGCTACTAAGCCTAAAACTTGTCTCAGCCGGAGTGGCAATAGGCTTGCAATCCTCTGTCACGATTGTGACCTTCTCTCTCTAACTACTCTTGATTAGCCTTCAATCATTGAAAGGACACGAGCGAAGGGTCACACCCTATCACATGGGTCATCCCTTAAGGACACATCTCTACGTCCAAAGGACATAACTATTCATTCAAGAGTCACACCCTTTCATCAAGGATGTGCCTCTTCATTTGCATCTATTCAAGCCCTATTTAACAAGGCCTTGTGTCTCAATGCAACACAACACAGCTTTTTGCTCTTTACCTCGTATTTACTCTAGTATTTAAGTATTAATCTCTTTAATTATATTAAAGAATATTTAATTAAGCTAAAAGCTTAACAATGGTATCAGAGCAAATAAACTCCAACCTGTAGGATGCCCACAACCAAACCCTAACCCTAAAATCAGCCTTAGCAAGGGTTGTATGGAAGAGCAAGAGAGAATGTTCCAGCCAATTTTGGCCCCTTTGCCCAATTTTTTCAGATTTATGATTTTTCCCAAAATTTTGTAAAAGCTTCTTCTACAAAAGAAAAAATGATGGAATGTTGTAAGCGATACTCGGGCACACACATCTATGGCAGGAGAGCAATTCAGCACCTTTTCCACCCTCTTCTAGCCTTTGATTTGCGCCAACAGCACCTTGTGCATTGAATCGACATATTCAAGGGACATTCTGGAGAGCCACGACTTTTAAAACAAATTTTTTACGTAAATGTTTTATAACGTTGAGGCTATTAGCCTTTAACATTAATCAAGGCTTTTCACACAAAAGCCACATAGACCAGCCACAATCAGCCTATATCAAGCCAAGCATGCACAATGGCCAGTGCACGCAAAGAGGAAAAGGAAAAGCCGTGCTGACCAGCCGTCTCTATGTGCAAACCCAACAAACAAACAAAAAACCCCCAAAAAAACGTCCTATTTGACGATTAGCTTTTTCAAAGCCCTGTCGGCCAGCCCATACACAAACAAGGGGAAAAAAATGTAGCATGTGCTACGCCATCAAATCACAGCATAGTCACACCTTTTTTTTCAAAAAAAAAAAGAGCATGAAAGGTGATATTCTGCAACATAATGCCCTGCAGGCTGCCATGTGCATACTTGTTCCAGACCAGTGGTTCTCCTTCCCAACAGAGTTTGTGTGCTTCTTTGGTCGGTGCCTGCCCTCACAACCAGGGATTTCTTCAAAGCAAAATTTGTTCTACATCAGCCTGCACCAACCGAACTGCAGACATAGCTCAGGCCAAATGTCACATTTTATAGACACACGGGCATTCATGGGATCACCTTACCATTGCCCCAATAAATGTTCCCCTCTCCCTCTCCATCGGCATCTAACCCCAATACTCTCCCGGTTCCAGCTGAACTTCCTCCTTATACAGGATGGTCTATAATAGCCTCGCTATCTACCTTCTCCAATTCACATTATGTATCTGCTCCCCCTACTTGTTCATGGTTCTCACTAGGGCTCAAAGGCATCAACACACACAACCCCCAAAGCCCCAATATTCGGAGTCCTCATCTTAGTCTACTACTATGGAGGACCTGACCAACTAGCCTAGCAATCCAACTCCAGCGGATTGGCAATAGGCTTTGAAGTAGATGCAGCAACAATTCCAACAGCAACTTCGAGGGTCCATGGCCACATTGGCTTCTCGTACCAGTTCTGTACTAGCAATCAACATTACAGCATTAGTACCAGACAATGAAGACAACATTCCTCCTGAGGTGGAAGGTCGATCTTAAGACTCTTTATCATCTTTTCCAAGCTAGTAAAACAAAGAAATTGGAAATTAAACCCCTTGACTCCTATGTAGGACAACGCGATCTATCTAATACTCCGGCTACATGCAGGAGGCACTACATGTGGTAGCTGAGGTAAAGCAGAGCTACAAAGACAATGTGTTCCTGGACCCTAAGCGACAAGTCACACCAAGGCATCTTGTTAGTCCACCCTCCGGGTCCTAGGGCTCACGAGAGCTATGTGGAGTTTTGACATTGACACTGAGCTGATTGCAGAAGTTGCTTCTTACTCTGTATAACAGAAATTCGTGACTCCAAGTGATAAGTTTCATTGTGCACCCGCAAAGCTTTGTAAACAAATTTAGAAATCAGAAGGGGGAAGGGGACTGGCCCATCATCAGTCCCTAGTGTGGAGCACACAGCACGAGCACGTACACCACACTGATGCACAAAATCTACATCTGCATCCATGCTCCTTTTGCATTGTGTATGTTTTTCTTAATTAAGTAAATATTAAGATCCTGTGGGCCACCCCTATGAAAACGTGCATCTCAAGTCCAATGATACTTTTGTAATATAGGCCTCTTTTTCAAGCTACTCTTTGGACCAGAAAAGGTCACAAACTGAAACAGTTTCCCGGCACTTAAAGAGCATCAAACTGCTTCCATTTCCAGACTTGGACAAAACATAGTCACAAATCGCGACTCTCAAATGCATTCAGCATATTGCAAACATTATTTAGCTCCTTAAGAGTATAGTTTTCTGCTGAAATTCGAGAAAAGAAATAAAAACTCCACAGACAACCTTAAGCCAAGAGCAAGACTTTTGCTTGCAAGTTGATGTCCAAGTTCACTTCTCAAGTCTGCCACATTGTCATCGTCAACAGCCTGTTACACATAAAGAGGAAGCATTTTAGAAGCTTGAGCTTTACATGGAAAGACAAAAGAGCAAGTCTTGTGTCCACTACAAGTTATGCCTCTTCATTAGATAACATCTCGTGAGCTACCAAAAAGTAGCCTACCATTGCAGTATCATCCACAGAGACTGAATGTATAGGAAAATTCAGTGTGGTAGTACTAGGCATAAACATGGGCTTATAAGGGGCACTTTATGCCTTCTATATTTGAGGGTTTTTTTCCCCCTGACCTCATCATTCTAATACATTTAAAGGACACCATATGGACAGCATTTTATTATTATGCCTTGTACTTGAGGTTATACACACACAACCAGGCCAGTAGGGTGGCGGCAAAACTAGGCAGCTGAGGCAGGGACACTGGCGCAGGTGGCGGCGGAGGAGGACTCGGGCGCAGGCGGCGGCTGAGACAGCCTTGGGTGCAGCGCTCGCTGAAGCGGATCCACCCAGTTGGCTGGCGGCGGCGGTGTGTTGGGCACGAGTGCCGCCTGATTGGCCGACGGCTGGCTCTGAACGACGGCAGTTGGCGGCACAGGGCTTTGGGGCGGCAGTGCTTGGCTTTGGGCAGCGGTGGCTGGCTCTGGGATGGCAGCTAGATCTACGCACAAAGCTCCACGGGCTGTAAAGCAGTTCCTCTGATACCAATTGATAGCAAGTGTCTAGAGAGTGCAACCACACAATAGTGAGGAGAAGAGGGAGAGATGGCAAAGTTGGGCGGCGCTTGGCTCTGAGACGGCAGCTAGATCTACGCGCAAAGCTCCACGGGCTGTAAAGCAGTTCCTCTGATACCAATCGATAGCAAGTGTCTAGAGAGTGCAACCACACAATAGTGAGGAGAAGAAGGAGAGATGATAATGAACAAGAGAATCAACACAAGATTATGGGGATTTATGGGAGTACAAGATGTAGTGGAAAGCATAAATTCATTAAACAAGTAGGTCCTTTTTATAGGAGAGACCTCATTACATATTCTAAGCATATGCTTGATTTGATGCCACCACATATGCTAAATAAGATTCCACCAAATATTCTAAGTATGATGCCACCACATATGCCAAATATGATGCCACCACATATGTCTTTAAAGAGGCTGCTCCTACACAAGAGACTTACACAAACTAGCGGTTGTTCACACACATTGGAACCGCTTTATTTAAGGCTTACATTCAATGCTAGTTTACTCAACCACCTAGCACTTGTTTATTCCCACATTAATCACTATTAATATTTAACAAGACATCATGCATAGTCCAACTATCTCGTAACTTCAACTTCATGGAGACATCATTGAGCTTCTTTACATTTGGAGACATGCCAAAGCTTCGGAAAGAAAGCTTGAAACAATGCTTACTTGTCTACTAGTAGTCATAGTTGACGAGTTTTGATGGTTAGAACCATAGCTAATCTTGTTATTTCCTATAGTATTATGAGGTAGGTTACGCATGTAACTTGGAATTCCTATGCATGAAAACGCTTGGGATACCTATGCATGTAGTTCTTAGGATGCTTGTCCATGAATATGCCTATGCATAGGACCCTTGGAGGCACGACAGGCATGTGAGCTCTAGGATTCCGGACAGCCTCATTCAGGACTCTGAGATCTGCAGCAGCAAGATAGAGGATACTTGGACAGGATTGGACTTTACCTCAAGCTCTGCTGCGTGCACGCTAGATGTTGGCCTAGGGGAGATCAGTGGTTTCTTGCAGGAGGCAGCCCAGAATAGATTGGAGGGATTTTGGGAGCAGGAGCAGAGTCTGAGGAGGGGCCTAGCCTCTTTACAGTGGCTTTAGGAGCGTTCCCCAAATAGCCCATGTGCTGCCACCCGCACTGAGATTAGATCCATAAAGGAAAGGAGGGTGGGAGTACAAATACCATGCCAGAGCTTCATTCTGGATCCAAGCAAGGGACATAATCACAGGAGATTTCTTCGAGATAGCCGGCCCCTATAGAAGGAGAGATGGTATTCACAGGCTACGAGGCCAGGATGGAGCTATTGTTTCTACGACCCCCCCCCCCCTCCCCCATGTGAGAGCCATCGCCACTAATTTCTTCTGTTCTCTTCTCACATACAGATGCAAACTGGTAAGTCTCACCATTGAGCATGCACTGTACAATGAGCAACCTGCCATCCGGTACATTGTAAGCAACTACCGGCTGCAATTCTTGTCTGACAAGAAAACACCCACTAAGAAAGTAGAACAACCAGCTTAATATATACAGTATCCATCAAAGAATCCAGTCCGGCCAGCCAAAGCATGTTGCTTATGTTCCTCAAGACATACTATGTCTCGCTTCATTCTATGTACATAGACCCATACCAACCTCCATTTATTCAAGTTGCTTAAACCCTGTGCATTATATGACATGCATTTAAGAGATGTCTTCATGATCATTTTATTGAGGGGTGCAAGCCATATTAACATTTGCTGCATATTCTATAAGTCTGCATTCCACCTTCTTGAACTACTCCAGTCCAAAGCTTTCTTGTATCAATTTCTCCGGATGAGCAAGCTTTACTCTAAGAGGAAGATGATTCAGTCCACATTCTAGACTATAACGGTCGATCTTAAATAGAAACAACCTTTCTAGGGTTTGGGATTTGCCAACCCTCTGAATCCAAATTCTTATCCTTGTTTGCAGCATTTTTCACGGTCTGTTCAATTCTAGCAAGCATATGAGCTGGCTGCCTTGCTCTTGTTCTTATTTGCACTCCTATGTTAGCAACCAGCACTGTATTCGTTGTTTTGGCTAGAGTAGGCTTTGCCTGCCCTATTGATGTTTCCACAAACAGAGGCGATTTTTCTAGCAATTGCTGCTTGTATATTGGTTCTGAGAGTACCACTTCACAAAAGCCACCTGCAACATAATAAACCCCATCAACATAGCATCCACCGAGCAAGTTCTTAACCCACTGAGCATCATCATTTGCAGTAGGCATTTTCCGAGGATAAAACATAACGACTCCGCATTCCGAGAATTTCTCAAATCTCGGCAGTATAGTTTGGACAGAAATTTTGTATTTCAAAGTGGGTTTAGGCTTATTCCAGGCAGTCTGATTTCCTTCAAAATCCTTATGCAATACATCAAATAGATACTGTGCATCAGGTTTATCATGGTTGACAGTGACCAATTCTTTGAGTCTCTTGAGGTCCATTTCCTCCGGACCCTTATCTCCACGATGAGAGTAGACAACATGAGGCTGCGAATCCATGTCGAAAACAAGGAAGGAAAACACACACACATTTTTTGTAAGTAGAGTACCCGGGACAAAATGGAAGCATGTTTACCAGGCATCGCCCAAACTTCCCCTGGCCCAGATTGATGACAAAAGAATTCTGAATGGCTGCATCAATCTGAACCTGATTTGATGACAATTGCTTCTCACCACTCTTGATGACTTCTGAAGGATCAAGTGAAAGTAGCTGCAGAGAAGGAAACCCGTTTCAGTATAACCAAGCTAATGAACCATGAAGTCAACCTTCCCAAACAGTTAAATTCAAAACCCTCTTTCAAATGTCTCTAGGATAAGAAAACTGCATTACCTGATTAAACAATTCAGGGTTCGAATTCGCATTGTAATTAATATTAAGACAACTAAGACCACTGCTGAAAGCCTTGCTAAAAGGAAGGTTCCACTTCCACAAATCAGCATCTTCAATATACTCAAAAATCCGCTTGATGCGTGACAAGTCCTGTTGGGGTACCAACGTCAACCTTCCACATCGACCTTTTCCAGTAGGGGTATTTGATTCAAGACTGGAGCTTAGGCTAGGTTGTAACTTATTTGTGAAGTAATCATAAGAAATCGTTGCACCACTTTTCTTCATGTCAATGTTCCTACTCAAGTTGTCAGGAATGGGAGACTTTGTTGACAGCGCATCGTATGCTGTCTTGTGATGATCAAGAACTACAACTCTGCACTGCAGCACAAGCATTGGATTAGTCCTGCCATTTTCTGAATCTTGATGTTGTCATATAAGTAAAAAGATCCTCAGTACCCCTGGCATGAAAAATGATAGAAATTCATAGAAGGAAAAAGATATTAAAGACTACAGTTTTAAGGAAGGGAGCTTCATTAAATTATCAGAATCCTAACGTTCATCAACTCATGAAAATCGCTCAAAAAAAGAAGCCGGGGAGGTAGGTGACCTCTTTTAGGGCTGTCCTTACAAAATGGGTCAAAAAAGTACCAGATAGATGCCTTGAAATACAGTACAAGAAGACGTAAGTATGCAAGTTTGACAGAGAGTCAAGGATCCAGTGGATATATTTCTCTCAACTGATAGTTTATGGGATGTAAAGCAACAAATATTGCAAAGGTGTTAGTGCATCAAATAAGTTAGACCGATCATAGCTCTCACCTTGGTACAGGTGGATGCACTTGACATGGACAGACGCCAATGCTGGACATCCTTTATGGACCCCTACCACACATCGATGGATAGCTACCTCTCCAAACTCACATGCCCTTATCATCTACACCCACTTTGTATCCACGATGATGAGGATGGTGAGGATGATGATGATGATCCATGCGTATCTACATTCACCTAGGGATTAGTGTTAGTTCTTTTTGTTATGTTATCTTTTTTTCCATGATGAGATTCCATGGACACATTGTACACCTTTTGTCTCATAGACCCATGCTAGAGCTCCTAGGATGATTACGACTCCAGCCATATATTGTTGTACTCATTTGTCACTTTTGTACTCCCCCATATTCATGTATTCAGGTATCCATGTACTCATGTACCCATTTTGACTAGTAGCATTAGCTTCCCCACTACTGATATATTGTGGGGCTATCTCCTTTCCTTTCTTTTCCACACAGTGTATCAGATGTCACATGGTTGTAACTTTGGTCTCATAGGTCACTTTGGCCTTTTGAAGACGTTAATATAACATTTCATTTCATTTCATTTCTCTCTCTCTCTCTCTCTCTCTCTCTCTCTCTTTACATGATCTTTGCTTTGTAAGGGTAGCTAGTTTGTTTTCTTTTCCATGAGCTAGTCCTTTGGTGGATTTATTGTATCACTTTTTGGTCCAATAAAACCATTTAAATCTTTTGTAGACGTCTCTCTCTCTCCACAAAGCAGGAGACCCCATGGATCCAAATAATTATACGACTATCATGATTGGCCATACAATGGCCAAGATTACTGGAGCAGTACTAGAGGCTGAGATCACCTTCTTGTCAAAGAGGCTTGGAGACAGAGCATTGGGGCAGGCAGGCTTAAGGTCTACACTTGATCACATCTTTACACTACGATCCGTCATAGAGGAGGCGAGGCCAGAGAAACATGTATATTGCTGCCTTTGGATTTCTGCAAAGCCTTTCACTCTGTGCCTCGGTCCTACTTGATGGGACGATTGCAGGAGCTCCAATTTCCACCAGACATGATACGTGGGCATGGTGGATTTCTACGACTGGTAGAGTCTGGGCGCATGCGAGGGGGCTCTCTGGAGAAGTCTGTAGAACTAATGGGGTCAAAAAGGGCTGCCCACTCTCTCCCACACTATTCAGTTTGTATATTGATGAGTTGGGCTATACATAGAGAGATCACAGGCTTCATTGATTGATTGGACTGACTGAGTGGCACAAATGATGATACCTATTCTGCTATATGCAGATGACATAGACCTCATCTCTGACTCATCACTTGAGGGGTTGCAGTGACATTGCATGCCTTTTGTAATGAGTGGGACCTCACCGTGAATCTTGGGAAGACCAAGATTACGCTCTTTAACACCTCATACCAATGTTCGAGGCCATTACATACATACAGCCATGTCTACACACTACATAGAGATCACCTCGCATAGCTGGGTTTGGAGTCCTCTAAACAATTGGCACCAGAGGGTCGAAGCTGTTGCCGGTATGCACGGAGTCCAGAGCACTAATTAGTTCAAGTCACATGGCATTCACATGGACTGCCTACCCCCCTTTGAGCACAGCCTTGACTCCCCCTTTCTTGATCTCTCATGGCGGGAGATCAACCCCCTCATCTGTCTGGACCTAACCAGGCTTCATACAAGGCAGACATGGATATCCCCAGCCAAGCTTTCCCTGAAGCTTGAGTCATATAGAGAGCACTTCTTGAAGGTCACTGGGGATGGTATAACATGCACTTGCTTGCGGAAGTGATTTAATGCTAGGATAATGATGCTTAAACACAGCTGAAACTGAGATTGAGGAGTAGGATTGAGAGAAGTACACCACGAACACCAGATTGGGTCCCAACCCACCCTCTTAAGGGCCCCCACCTTATAGGTGTGTTTGCTTTATTGCTTGCAAGAAAATGTAAAGACTTGACTTACTTGCTGTCCACCTGTATGGACTCCTATGGACCTGATTTGGGACTGTTTGGGCTGCCCTGTTGAAGTGTGTTTGCTGTCCATACAGCCGCCTTGCTGCCCAGAACTTGGCCACCAGCTATGGTGCTTTAACCTTGCACAGAAGCTGCCAACATCTGCGTTTACAGATGGCTGCAAACTGCTGTCTTCTGACCGCCCTTTGCTTGCGCATTAACTTTCCTGATGGCTGCCTTCGACTGGATGCTCTGGTCGCCCTCTTGACTGGTGTGTAAACAAGGTCATGCCGAAGATTATGTCATGGCACGGGCGTGCACGTGACAACGAAAGAGACTTCATTGTCAATCTTGGCAAAACAAGGTCATGATTTTCATCAACGCATCATATCGGATTATATCTACCCTATCTTTCTCGTACAAGAAGCCCATGGGGAAATTATTTCATCTTCTTCTTTTTTTTCCCCACAAACAAGATCCTTTTATTAGTTAACAAAAAAACAGCCTCAAAAGGCTAGATACAAACTCGCCTCCATGCATGGAGCGAGAATCAAAGAACAAAAACGGGGGGAAGGATGCACTTCTCCTCCGGCTGGCCACTCTATGAGGAGAAGGCAATCTCATACACAGGGTGGGGGGGGGGGGGGGGGGGGGGGGGGGGGATAACCACACAGGTGGTCTGTAGTGCCAAGTGGGCTCACCACCACTATCTGTGAGAAAAGGACCAAGTTGCTAGAGCCTCAAGAAGGCTTCCTGACGCTTCCGCATACGGTCACAACCACCCTAAAGCTTCCCCACTGGCCGCCGCAGAGGCTATGAATGATGTCGAGCCAAACGCTCCTGATGGACGCCGCATGCAAGGTGTGGATGCCTTTGATGGCTTCGTTGCATCGACCTCTCCAGATGTGCCATGCGGCAATGTTGCTACAAATCTCCCATCTCTGGCTCGAGCCAGAAGTCCAGTCACCATTCCTTGATTTGTTTTTCAGTTCAAGAGGACACGTCACCACTAAAATGATGAATTGAAGACAAGGAGAAGTCTGAGGAGAGAGACAAGGGGTGCGTCAAAAGACCAAACCACAGGTTCTTCGAGAAGTAATTGCATTTTCACCCAATTTTTAGCCCATATTTCCATTCTTAAGCATGGATTATTGTCATGGCCCTGTGAAAATGGAACAGCACAAGTGTGGGCATGGTGGTTGCAGAGTCAGAATATTGAATGATTCACATGGGGGTGCCCGGACAGAGTTAATGATGTGTGGACATCCCTAGGTGTGAAGGGGGGAACTAGAACATTAAACTTTTAATGTTTATTAAAGTTGCCCCTAGGCCTTAGTGGCCCCTAGGGACTTTTAAAGTTTGGGGCCCTAGGATTTTTATGGGGAGGGGGCCACTCCACTTTTGGAGTGTGTGCTTCTCTCTCCTCCCTCTCTCTCCTCCCTCTCTCTCTTCTTTTTGGGAAAAAGAGTCGTGGAGGATTGATGCACTTGTGCTCATGCGTGGAAAAGCTGAAGAGAAGGGGTCGACTGCTGATTAAGGGCTGCTGCTCTGCTGACTTCTGTTTGCTGGAGCAGGCCGTACAGTAGCCGTACAGGTCTGTACGACAGCAAGTACTGCTGTGGACAGAGGCGGCGCTGAACTGTGGGACAGAGACAGGCTGCAACAGGCGGCTGCAGCTGCTGAACTCAGGCTGTACAGGCTGTATGACTGCAAGTACAGTTCTGTACTTCTGCAGGTACACTGTACGGCCAGATCAGGTGCAAGTACAGGTACTGGGCATCACTGTTGCAGGCGGCGCAGGCGACCAGCAGCAAAACAGCAGGTGGCTACTACTGGCTGCGCAGGTACAGGTGTGTACAAGTGCTGGCTACAGGCAAGGATAGCTTCTGGCACGTATCCCGAGGTAGTACAGACGGGTACGGGGCTGTGTTTCAGGACTGTATAATCAAAGACAGCATAGAAGTGAACACAAGGAGGAAGGTATAGACAAGTACGTGCATGCGTGTGAAGCAGGGTTGTGGAAACAAGTGCCTGCAAGTACAGATTGGTACTGTTGCTTCCTCCAGTGCAAATACACGGGCTGATTTTGGTAAGCTCCGCATCTGTTCATCTATCTCTCTTTCTACTGCTTGATGTCTGTTGCAGATTTGAGCTATCTGGCCCCTTGTGAGAGGAGGGGTATGGCAGATTGACAAGGGTTGAGACAGAGTTTGGACAGTACATGTATGTATGAGCTGAGATGTTGAATCATGTACTTGAGTTATGCCAGATGTATGCTCATGGCTGCCCTGCTTAGTGGTCTTGGCTAATCAGAGGGAGGCACAGTGTGTTATTTTGAGACACAGATCTGTGTGCATGGATCCTCTGTGCTAAGAGGGATTGTGGGCCGTCAGATTGGACATACAGGTGTAATCTCTTGGCTGATTTGTGTTGTACTCAGCCATTCATATTTTTGGAATTGAATAAAGAAATACCGCAAGGGGCGCCAAGCTTTGGGGCCAACAGGTGTCGCCTTGTTTTCAGATTTGGGCACTCTAGCCCCAATCTTTTCTGTTTTCATATCTAGACTACAAGTGGACGGGTGACTGCTAGTCTACCGCACTCTGGTTCCTATCAGAGGCCGGTTTCAAGGTTCCGTTGCCGGGACCAATCATCAACTTTCTGAAGGGGGTGAGCTCGTGGTTGCTTTGAAGAAAGCCATCGCTGAAAATTCAGCAAACATGTCTGATACAGAGGATGAGTACTTCTATCATGAAGAAGAAGAGCAAGAGACTTCTCCTGAGAGAGATGTATCTGAGGATATTTTTGCAGGAGAACAGGCTGCAGATGTTGAGCCTTATGAGGATGTAACACAGCCAGAAGATGTGCATGGTAAAGAGGATGATGATGCTCGGTTCAAAGATCGCTTGGCTAGTGTTATGGATGTATTTATGCAACTCACACAGAGTGAGAGATTTGCTGAATTTATGAGATCCCGCACAGAGCCCGAGAAAAAGAAGAAGAAGGTTCGTTCTAAGAATCTTCCTCAGGGTCATAGTGGTGCCATCCCACAGGAACCATCTTTTGGCCAGTTTCCGAACATGCAGCATGCTTATGGTGCAAACTCTCAGAGTTCCTTCTATGGACAGCCACCTATTCCTCAGCAGAATATGCATCCAGGTTATTTTGGTGGTGGCTCGGTGTTTCAATCTATGACTGGGGGTTACCCTTAGGGAGGCATGGGTATGCACAGGCCTTTTGGAGCTAATTTTCAGCCTGGTATGCAGGGGAATATGTATGGTGGTATGCAGTCCGGTATGCAAGGAAATATGTTTGGGGGCATGCAACCTAGGATGCAAGGCAATATGTTTGGTGGTATGCAGCCAGGTATGCATAATGGAATGTTTGGAAACATGGCTGGAATGTATGGTATGCTTGGTGTGGGAATGGGAAATGTTGACCCAATGATGGGTATGAATGTTGGGGGCAGCAATCTTGCGAAACCACTTCCATATGATAATCTAACGCCTATGGGAAAGGCAAAGGATTACAAGGAAGGGGGAGCTGCAGTGAAGTTTGATACATTCAGTGGGGCCAAGGATAAACTTAAAGCACTTACCTTTTTACAGCAGTTTGATGCTGCTTTTTCTGGTGGGAATTACACTGAGTCCTCTAAGGTGAGGAAAGCTGCCACTTTTCTCAAGGGCAATGCTTTGCAGTGGTGGTCTACTCTTCTTTTGCAGGTATAGCACCCACTACCAGGGTCCAATTCAAACAGGTTTTCTCTTCCGTATGGCTCACATCTACATTTGAGGTGGATGTTATGACCGCATGGCACAAATTGGATGCTTCAAAGTGTGATAGTTTGGAGGATTATAACAAGAAGTTTTGGGAAGTTTTACTCCCAGTGACTTCTTATCGTGCGGTGCCATTATCTGAGCAGGTAGAGAAGTATTGTTGTGGGTTGCCCAAAGAGGTACGAGATTATTGTATAAAGACAAGAGTAACGAACATGTCACAGATGATTGAAAATGCCATGACAGCTAATGCGTTACTCACTGGTGGATCATCTGGGTTTAAAGGCAGTAAGAAATTGGGCAAGAAAGCTGAAAAATTTGGGCATGCTTCTCGTGATGCTAAAGGGTCTTCAGAGACAAAGTATAAGAAGTTGCCAATGCCCAAGAGGACTTCTGAGGAAAGACAGGCTTTGAGAGATGCTCATAAGTGTTTTTACTGCACTGAAGAGGGGCATATGTCATTCAATTGTCCCAAAAGAAAGTCCCAAAAGGACTCTGACAATAAAGGAGAGCCCAAGCCAAAGAAACCAAAACCTTTTGCAGGCTTAGTTCCTGATCTTGTGGGGGAACAGCCAGGTGGTGAAGCTACAGAGTTGTGCAGGGGATGGGGCAAAGTGAGAGATCAGAATGCCTTGATCTTCTTTGACACAGGTGCTAGAGCCAACTTCATTTCACCAGATTTGGCTGGCCGATTGGGGATTCGCGCAGAGGAGATGGGGCCATTACATGAGGTTAATATGGCTTGTCCAGGGTATGCAGAACCCGTTACTCCTATCATTGGGAAGCTTCGGCTTCATTTGCAGGGTTATGTGGACAGCGAAGAGTTCTTCATCATGCCTTTGGATGGCTGTGATGTTTTGTTGGGGATGCCATGGTGCCACAGGGTACATGCGGTGGTGGATACTTACAAAAGGAAAATCACTCTGACTCATAGAGGGAAAGAACATATATTGGATGTAAAACTCAAAGGGAAATCTGTTCCTATTGTATCCGCTTCGGCGATTTCATCAGTAATGAAAAAGCATCTTTCCGTGTACTTGATTTATGTAAAGGATGCACAGGATGATGCGTCTAAGTCTAATTTGTCTATGTTAGATAAGGACAGGACTGATTTCTTATGTGGGTTTCAAGACTGTTTTTCCGAGTCATTGCCAGGAGAACTTCCTTCTGAGAGGCCAGAAGATCATGCCATTGATCTGATTCCTGGTAGTACTCCACCGAATAGACCGCCGTACCGTGTTAGTGTAGCCCAACAAGAAAAGATTATGAGTCAGGTACAAGAGCTATTGAATAAAGGGTTGATACAGCCTAGCTCATCACCCTTTTGCTCACCTGTGCTTAGTGCAGAAGAAGGATGGTTCTTGGCGCATGTGTATTGATTACAGGGCGCTGAACAAGAATACCATCAAGAATCGATTCCCCATACCGAGGATCGATGACATCTTGGACCGCTTACAGGGCTCCACAATTTTTAGTCGTATTGACTTGAAAAGTGGGTATCATCAGATACGCATTAGACCCGAGGATGTGCACAAGACAGCATTCCGAACCACGTTTGGGTTGTATGAGTTCTTGGTTATGCCCTTTGGTTTGACAAATGCGCCTGCCACATTTAACTGAATGATGGACAGGATTTTCAGGCCTCATAGAGAGTTTGTGGGCACATTCTTTGATGATATGATTGTGCATTCACGAACTGAGGAAGAGCATAGAAGACATTTGGCCATTGTGTTTGCAGAACTCAGAAACCATAGGCTGGTTGTTAATCGCAAAAAGAGTGAGTTCTTTTTGCAAGAGATACATTTCTTGGGGCATATTGTGTCTGCGCATGGAGTCCGTATGGATCCAGCAAAGGTGGAAGCAATACTTAATTGGCCAGCTTTGAGGACCGTGCATGATGTACGCAGTTTTCTAGGATTGTGTTCCTATTACAGGCGTTACATACGGCACTTTGCTGAAATTGCTTCGCCTCTTCATGCTTTGACGAAGAAAGCAACTCCGTTTAGATGGGCTGATCGGGAAATTACAGCATTCAAAAAGCTCAAAGAAAAGCTTACTTCGGACCGAGTATTGGTGTTACCGGACCTCCGAAGGCTTTTGTTGTCCAGTGTGATGCATGTGGAAGAAGCATTGGTGCAATTCTCATGCAAGAGGGACATGTCATAGCCTATGAGAGTATAGTTTTGCAAGATGCTGAGAAGCATTTACAGGTTTATGAGAAAGAGATGTTGGCTGTAAATCACGCTCTTTCTACCTGGAAACACTACTTGCTTAGGGCTGATTTCACTGTACAGACAGATCATCACACCTTGCGTTATTTCCTCACGCAGACTAAGCTTTCAGAGAAGCATATGCGTTGGGCAAACTTTTTGGCAATGTTTCACTTCCAGATTGTGCATGTGGAAGGCAAAAAGAATGTAGTGGCAGATACTTTGTCACGCAAGCCACAGGTCTCTGCAGTTTCACTTGCTTATCATCATGAGCTTGATGAAATGAAAGAGCAGTATGCCCATGATGAGGACTTTGAAAGGTTGTATGATTAGATGTCTGAGGCTCAGCGGCATGAGCACTATACTCTCAGAGATGGGTTTTTATTGATGCATGGCAGACTGTGTGTTACCAGGCCATTGCGACTCAAGGTTATGATTGAAAGTCATGCTCCACCGTATGCAGGTCATAGAGGTATTGACGCCACGGTTAAAGCAGTGGAGACTTTCTTTTATTGGCCAACCTTGAGAAGAGATGTTGATGCCTTTGTGAGGCAATGCATCGTATGTCAGAAGGTAAAGTTTGGACCGTCAGAAGACACCAGGGTTATTACAGCCTTTACCTATTCTAGATAGACCTTGGGAGAGCATTGCCATGGATTTTATATTTGATCTTCCACAGACACAAACGGGAAATGATGGCATCTGGACTATCATATGCAGGTTCAGTAAGCAGGCTCATTTCATTCCCGTGCGTAAGACGATCAAAGTGGATCATATGGTGAAGTTGTTCATGGCGAATATCTTCAAGTATCATGGTTTGCCCACGTCTATCATTAGTGACCGTGATCCACGGATGACGAGTTTGTTCTGGAGAGGGTTGTTTGACAACATGGGTACATCTCTCAAGTTTTCATCGTCATTTCATCCACAGACAGATGGTCAGTTCAGAAGAGGCTAACTCTACAGTGTTGGATCTTCTCAAGTGTTATGTGTCAGAGCACAAGCAACAATGGGAAAAGTATCTTCCTTTGGTGGAGTTTGCATATAACAACACTGTACATACCTCGACATGCAAGGCGCCTTTTGAGATTGTGGAAGGAGGGAAGAAGGTACCACCCATTTTGCATACAAAGGATAAGATCTTTGAGGCTGATCAATATGTGGAGAGTCTGGATGAAGCTTATCGGAGAGTTAAGTTGGCACTCCTGAAAACTCAGCAGAAGCAAAAGAAAGCCGCAGACCGTCACAAACGTGATTTACAGTTTGCATTGGGTGATTGGGTTCTTTTGCGCTTTGAAAAGGCTAGACTCAAGAAGATGAAGGGTAAAGAGCGCTTATTCCCTAAATTGAGCATGCGATATTATGGGCCTTTTCAGGTTTTGGAAAAGATTGGTGAGGTAACCTATCGTTTGAAGTTACTAGATCACTGGAGGATTCACAATGCTTTTCACGTGAGTCTTCTTAGACCTTTCTGTGGGGATGTGCTTGAGGATGTATCAGATGAGGCTCAGCCGGAAGTTGAGGAACTTGATGAGGTTCTCATTCCAGAGCAGATACTGGCACATAAAGAAAGGAAGGTACGAGGTAAAGTTTCCCGTCGCTATCTTGTGAAGTTCAAGAGCTATTCACCGATGGATGCGAAGTAGATGGAGGAAGGTGACTTAACAGATTCACCTCAGGTTTTGCAGCTTTATCTCGATGCCTTTGAGTTAGAGCCGACTCTTGTTGTGGCTCATTCAGGTTCAGCAGAGCATGGGTCTGGAGCATTACCTGATGCTCAAGAGGGGGGTAGCACCTCCACTCCCTTGGTACAGACAGGCTCAGATGACATCTAGAGGTCGCTTGGTGCAGTTTTTATCTCACCCGAAGGTACTGAGGCTGACAGTACATCTGTTTATGGGACTTCTATGATATATGTGTACTAGTCACATGAGATTTTGTGGATATGTATGGTTCACAGTGGTATACAACTTGGACTATTACTATGCCATTGGTTTCCAGTGAATGTTGATACATGTGCATGGCTTAGAGAGATTGGGACGCTGATCTTGCCATATTGTATATTTCACTTTGGATATTTTGCTGTATCACCAGAATGCAATCGAGGACGCTTGCCATTTTTCAAGAGGGGGGTATGTCATGGCCCTGTGAAAATGGAACAGCACAAGTGTGGGCATGGTGGTTGCAGAGTCAGAATATTGAATGATTCACATGGGGGGTGCCCGGACAGAGTTACTGATGTGTGGACATCCCTAGGTGTGAAGGGGGGAACTAGAACATTAAACTTTTAATGTTTATTAAAGTTGCCCCTAGGCCTTAGTGGCCCCTAGGGACTTTTAAAGTTTGGGGCCCTAGGATTTTTATGGGGAGGGGGCCACTCCACTTTTGGAGTGTGTGCTTCTCTCTCCTCCCTCTCTCTCTTCTTTTTGGGAAAAAGAGTCATGGAGGATTGATGCACTTGTGCTCATGCGTGGAAAAGCTAAAGAGAAGGGGTCGACTGCTAATTAAGGGTTGCTGCTGCTGACTTCTGTGTGCTGGAGCAGGCCGTACAGCAGCCGTACAGGTCTGTACGACAGCAAGTACTGCTGTGGACAGAGGCGGCGCTGAACTGTGGGACAAAGACAGGCTGCAACAGGCGGCTGCAGCTGCTGAACTCAGGCTGTACAGGCTGTACGACTGCAAGTACAGTTCTGTACTTCTGCAGGTACACTGTACGGCCAGATCAGGTGCAAGTACAGGTGCTGGGCATCACTGTTGCAGGTGGCGCAAGCGACCAGCAGCAAAACAGCACGCGGCTACTACTGGTTGCGCAGGTACAGGTGTGTACAAGTGCTGACTGCAGGCAAGGATAGCTTCTGGCACGTATCCCGAGGTAGTACAGACGGGTACGGGGCTGTTTTTCAGGACTGTACAATCAAAGACAGCATAGAAGTGAACACAAGGAGGAGGGTACAGACAAGTACGTGCATGGGTGTGAAGCAGGGTTGTGGAAACAAGTGCCTGCAAGTACAGATAGGTACCGTTGCTTCCTCCGGTGCAAATGCACGGGCTGATTTTGGTAAGCTCCGCATCTGTTCATCTATCTCTCTTTCTACTGCTTGATGTCTGTTGCAGATTTGAGCTATCTGGCCCCTTGTGAGAGGAGGGGTATGGCAGATTGACAAGGGTTGAGACAGAGTTTGGACAGTACATGTATGTATGAGCTGAGATGTTGAATCATGTACTTGAGTTATGCCAGATGTATGCTCATGGCTGCCCTGCTTAGTGGTCTTGGCTGATCAGAGGGAGGCACAGTGTGTTATTTTGAGACACAGATCTGTGTGCATGGATCCTCTGTGCTAAGAGGGATTGTGGGCCGTCAGATTGGACATACAGGTGTAATCTCTTGGCTGATTTCTGTTGTACTCAGCCATTCATATTTTTGGAATTGAATAAAGAAATACCGCAAGGGGCGCCAAGCTTTGGGCCAAAGCCAACAGGTGTCACCTTGTTTTCAGATTTGGGCACTCTAGCCCCAATCTTTTCTGTTTTCATATCTAGACTACAAGTGGACAAGTGACTGAAGAGAATTCATAGCTAGACCGATAAGTATGCAGTCGGGACCGTCCCGAACCTCACCCTGATAAGTAGTTGGTTAGGATAATGTTCCGTCGTCGGAAAAGGCTGGACTCATCGTTAGCACCTTCAAACCTACCTAATGTACCGGCTCCACCATTGCCATGGAATTTCCTAACCACATGAAGGGTCGAGCGCCATTAAACTCGTTGCACTTCGCATGGATTAATGTACGATAATCGTTTCCTTTTTTACTATTGACAGGATTACGTGCGGGGGCACAGGCCCGCACGTTTTCTCCGCAAGTGAGGATGGTGTACTGCCATCCGGCAGGTTTCCTCGAAAGAATGAAATTTGTTAGTTCGCAGAGCGAACAATTAGACGAATGGCCCTTCTCCCTTCCCGAGATTGAGTGATGAGAGATCAAAGATAAGGTAAAGGAGTGAGAATGAGGAGCCGGCCTTACCGTGGCTAGACCTATGGTCCAAAGAAAGTTGGAAGAGCTTGCCGACCCGCATTCGCGAGCTTCTACCATTCAATTCCGCCAACAAATCCTCCGTTATGAAAGAAAACGAGCCTCACACGGCGCACGATAAATGTAATTACCGGAGCCATTACAGAAAGAAATAAATTAGCACTTGGAGATGGAATAGGGGGATTGGCATTGTCCAGATGCGAAGGTGAAAGACCTAAAGGGCTAGCCCCCCACCTTCCTCCTCATAAGCCATGACAACCTCAGCCTCAGTGGCCCAAGCGACAGTGCCCCATGTAATAGTGCAGGAAGAGGCCACAGCCACGAACTATAGTGGCCCGACGGGAGCAGCAATAGAACCAACTAGATCCACGACGGCCTACACGGACACGTGCTCCTCTGGCCCCACATACATGGGGTGTCACTATTGAGTGTGCATGATCCCTTTTGAGAGCCAGACGCCTCAAAACTCTAAGGCTTCATCCCTCCACTGGAGGGCTGCAAATCCAGAATATCCTTCAATGATACGGCGAGCTCCCATCATAGGGGGAGATGCTATGGCTGCTTTGCTTCTATTCTGGAGGATGGATACTTTAGCTTTTTTCTTTTCCATCGTTCAATATTCATCATGGATACATTGTACTACATTTTGATCTCATAGACCCTCTCGGTCTTCTAAAGACGTTTCTCTCTTACACACACAAAAACAAAATTCAATTGATAATGGCATTGATGTAGCAACATACTGTTTATCTTTTGTACAAAGCTCGATAGCAAACCCCTCTGGTCCTACAAAATCAAGGAGGTAAAAGACATCAAAAGCATCTGTGTCGAGGTCCTTCACCCTACATTCACAAGCCCACAAAGTTCTTTGAATACCATCAAGAAAAATTATTGAAAAATCAACTACACAAAGTCAAGAGTTTTAGAAAAAATTCATCAAGGTATGTCACCTAACATTCACGAACCCAAGCAAATCAACTATAAACTAAGGACAACTTGTAGAACCATTTATTTACAAATTACGACAATGCACTGACAAATTCTTTCCCTTTATGCTCTCTCCCTCGAACTCTTCATAAGAGAAAAAAAAACTTACTTTCCAAATAGGACTCCCCGGCCTTTGACCAATCCAAAGCTGCAAGCACCTGTAATGAGACATTTTGCTCAACACCAGCATATTGGAGAGGGATATGCAAGGATAGATGTGATGAAGAAACAAAGGCGTTCCAACATCAAACAAAAGGCTTGCCAATTGTGCTAGGTAACACTTGAAAATCGACAAAGAGACCATGAGGGCTAGTGGAATCTGACTTTGACCCACTCTTGTGCATAGCCTTTGATCCCTTGTGTTACATCCTAAGCTTTGAAGGTAGATCAGTGGTTCCAAACACTTAAGGGCTAGTTACCTCTACACACAAGTTGCTTATTGTGGATCCAAGAAAGCCCTTTGTGGTGGAAATGGATGCCAATAACTTCGTAATAGATTATCAAACCTGTAGCCTTCGAAAGCAAGAAACTTTCAAAGATGAAGATATGGTATCCTACTCAAGAGAAGGAACTTCTAGCAATGATTCATCGCTTAAACTCGTGACAGATTTGCAGTATAGACAGATCACCCTTCGCAGAAATCAACTGGATTTGAAGGTCAGAAAGCCAGATGGGTAGAACTCATGCAAAAGTTCAGTTTTGACATAATTAAAATAAAGGGCCACCGGCAATCACATTGCCGATGCCCTTAGTAGGAACCTTGAGGTCAATGCTATCTCGTTTCCAAAAATATCGACTAGATTTCATCTCTCTCAAAAGGAACATTAAGATAATTTTTTCCTTTGGTAAAATTTGGCAATTGTCTAGGATGGTAGCACCACGTGAGATCCAAGTGATTCGAATACTCAACTCTCAGATGAGTGCAGCAAAGAGAAAGATATTGACTCACTACTCCTTTCCAAATGGTTTACTGTTTAAACATGGCAAGGTTTGTGTGCGAAGCGATGTGGACATCCAAACTAAGATCTTGTATAAATGCCATGTTGCACTTAGTGTGGGGCATCTGGGCATACACAAGATCTCAGCCTTGGTTGGCCAGCTATTTTATTGGCCGCACATGAAATCCTACATAGAGGATTATGTGTGAATGTGTACCCAATGCCTAGTCAACAAAACAGACAAGCTTCGAGTAAGGGGTATGCTTCATCCACTTTTCGTGGTTAATTTACCATAGATGTCGTGTGCACACTATGCTTCATCCACTTTTCGTGGTTAATTTACCATAGATGTCGTGTGCACACTATTCCGAGGACATGCTTCTAATCATTGGTCAGCTCAGAGGTCGAGTGTGTGGACGGATTCATGTGTATGTAAGGGCATTCGTGCCAATTCATTGTATTCTTGTCCAGGCACCCAATGAGCAGCCAAGTGTGGACACCATTGTTGTTATTATGGTGTGAACACCCTAAATTAGAATTGACCGACCAACTAGCCCAAAAGACACTATAAATAGAGGGCTGTGCATGAGGGTCATATTATTCATTCATTCATTCATAATTGAGTCATTCAAAGCCCAAGAGTTGTGCTAACATTGAATATCTCTATTCCATTATAAGTCATGCATATGAATACGTCAAAAGGCTAGGTCACCTCTTTTTTCTTTTTCTTTTCTAGAAAAGAGACTTCCCCGGACTACCTCGGCAATACTTCATGCTCCTCTCGTCGATTGGAAGCACCCTAAGCCAAGTTCTTGATCGCCCTTGCCCCCCATCAATGGCCGACAAAGTCGCCCAACCGCTCCGGATCTGTGTTGCTTCTTCACGGAACCTACCCCATCAATTGGTAATCCCCCGCTTCAGCAGCTCATATTTTCTTCAACGGGTGGAGTTCTCTGTGCTTCCGGGCCAACACTTGGGACACCTTGCTCGTACCTGCCCCCGTCACCGCAATGTGGCACCCAGGGCATCCGACATCCGCGGCTTCAGGTGCAGCGCCCTTGTCCCGTCCTCACGATCGACAATCCTCCCTTCAACTGTACCTCTGCCCGCACAGGTGCAAGCTCGGGAGAGGCAGACTCTTGGCAGCCGCAACCATCAACACTCACCCCACTGCCTCCAGGGCGCCCCCTTGGCAAAGGGCCCACATCGCAAGACAACAGTCACTCCAAAGAACCGTTTCATGCCATTAGCCTTAGGGATCTCCCAAAACAACCCACCCCAAGATCCACTTCCCTAAGATCATCCAATGCCCCCCACAGTCCCCAGCCGTATTGCGTGATAAGCCAGCCCCCCTTCCGCACCCTGCCCTCCCCCCAGTCGGACAAGCTTCACCCTGATTCAGAGCCATCTCAACCTCTCTCCCCAAGGACGCCCCTTCCACCACTGGACAACCTCCCCCTCCTCCCCCAAGCCCGCCACCCCCTTCAACAGAGGGAAGCTCAATCTCCTCCTCGAGGGCTCCACACCCCCCCCCTTGCAATTGGAGCTCCTTCCAGAGCTTCTCCGACCCCATGAAGACCTAGATCCTTCCTCCCCCATCACCAGGTTCATCACAGCTTCACAAGGGAGGCCCCCCCCTTTTTATGGCATTCCCAATGGACTATGCCTTCTTCCACCATCTTCCAATGGAGGCAGAAGAATTCTCAAAGGATTGTGCATCTCTTGGGGTTTGCATCGTCATGTACCACTCCTGCCCCACCCTTGCTGATGTTTTAGTGGTTTCCCCTTGTGCATGGCTCCAGGGGCACTGTGGGATGATGAGGCCGTGACGACCCAAACCCTCTAGGACCAAGCTGTCTACCACTCTCAGATGTGGTGGTCAACATCCGGGTCATAAGATGCCCTAGTACTTCCTAGAAGACTCCCAAGATGAAGCTCCTTAGTCTTCTTCCAGTGCGGAAGAGGCTTCGTCTCGTCATTTACTTCTAGCTTCGCTTCACAACGAAGCATGGAGTCAACAGACACCTCCACTGAGAGGTTGCACCAAAGGAGGCTAGACATCAATCTAGGGAGGAATCGATACAACAGCCCGCATCCGAGCATATTTGGAGCGGTTTCACCCTCGCACCGACTCCCACTACTCCCCATCAAAACCCACCCCAAATATTAGACGTGCCATGGAGAGACTGGCGGTGGCACGTCACCTAGCTTTTCAGCCATGCAGTTTGTCTCATGGAATGTTTGGAATGGGAGGCACCTTTTGCAAAAGGCGCAAGGCTACCATCACGATGGAGCTTCACAGCGCCCTCCTGGGAGGCACCATTGATATACTCATGATTCACAGAGCCCTCATGGGAGGCACCATTTACTCATGATTCTAGAGCACCACCTCACAGCCGGCCACACATTATTGTGGGAAGATTCTTCTTGACAAGAGCCAAACCTATTGGTTCCCTGTTGTTGGGCCCCCGGGAAATTATGGTGGAGTATGCATTTCACTAGGGGAGTCCATGGCTTCCCAAGTAGTGGGTACAAGCACGATTGTCCCAAAACGTGCATAGCGGCTGATTCAGGAAACTAGACTTGGCCCCCTCAATTTTTATGCTCCCAATGGAGCAATGGATCGCATTACATTTTGGATTCAGGTGCACCAGTGTCTACCTCCGGTACATGCTTGGTGCATGGGACGAGACTTCAACAAGCTTGAGGACCCAGAGGAGCGCCGGGGTGGCAGCCTGGATCCTACCATTTCAAGGCTTGATTGATGTGGTTGTAGCCATTGTTGCCATTCTCCTCATCGCTATCACTATGGCCTTTTTTGTCTAGAGGTCAAAGAAGAATGAGGCATACAAGGAGAACTTGCCACCTCCCAACCAAAATATCCATCCAGGCCTCCAACACCCCTCAAAACCTTAAAGCTGCAACAGGATCTCTTAAAGGGCAATTCCAACTTCGCAAGCTCAAAGAAGCTATAACCACATATACTTTGGATAAGATCAAGCAGGCAACATGGGATTTCAGCCCTTTCACACAAATCGAGAGTGCTGCTTACTTGTCATTGAAGAACACTACAAGATAAGATTGCAATGAATGGGGGCCACAATCAAGAGGCGTACACAATGGCCACCTTTTTTCCTGCAGGTGGGTGGTGGGCAGTCAGTAGTAACAAGCACAAGAATCAATTCACCGATCAGAGGCAATTGAGCGAGCGTTAAGAGATTAGAGGCCGAGCAAGGGAGAGGTGTTCTCAGGGTGAGCTTTGATGGCTAAGAAGGTTGTGCCGGTGGGATGCAACTACCCTGGTACCAAGGCAGAGCTCCATGGATGCATCAACAACTTGAAGTGCATCCACAAAAGCTTCCTTGATCACTTCAATTTCCATGAATCGGACATCACCATCCTCATCGACATTGATCGCTGCTTCACAGTCCATGACTGACATCATCAAGCATGCCCTCAACAAGCCGGATGCCTAGCTCGTCGATGTCCTCTTCTTCCACTAAAGTGGCCATGGTGTTCAACAAGTCCCACAACAAAGGCCCTAGTGTCCACATAAAGACAGGAGCTGACTTCTAACACCCCCTCTCAGCTCCTGGCTGTGAAACCAACCACAAGGAGCTGGGGTGCCGCCTGAGCAAATCCTGAGATAGCGACTTCATGAAGAGGTCCACCGTACTATCCTCCATCGAACAGAACTCTAGCAAGATGTCATCAGCAACGAACTGTTCATGAACAAAGTGCCTCTGGATGACCGTGGGTTCCTCCAGTGGAAGCCCAATCTTGCCATGCAACCTCTGCAACCTTACCACCTCACAAGCAACATCACAAGCAGCCCGGTACTCTGCCTCTATCGACGACAAGGCACAAGATGACTTCCTCTTACTGCTCCGTAAAACTGCTCCTGGGAGGACTGAAGTAGATCTCCTCATGTCCAGATCTCCTCCCCAATCTAAGTCACTCCAACCGTGGAGTCAGACTCCATCCATCAATCCCCCTCCTGTGTAAAAGAGTCCATGATCCTTCGCATGCCGCAAAAACCACAAGATATGCAATCCTGCCAGCTCAACTCCCTCATCAAGAAGCTCCAGTTCAATCTGGTATCCATCAACCAAATCAATGAACCATTCTGCTTCCGAGTCAAAGAGGCATCACATTGCTTATAAGGATCAACACCTGTTACGGTGGAAAGCCAAATCCTGGAAACCTGCTGAAGACCACGCAAGGCCTTCTGAAACCTATCAACCACCCCCTCTGAATCCGGAACCACAAAGCTTGGAGAATCCACCTCCTTCTACAAGTAATCAATTGCCACCTGCCTGGCTTTCCGAGAGGTCCCCGTGGAACATCCTCATCTACAGGAGTTTCTTTGTCCCGAATACTATGAGACATCAGAGCATAAGTTACCTGTTCAGTTTCCTCTGACTGACGAACACAGGAACCACCAACATAAGTACTGGAAAGTTCCTACCAACTGCTGCCATCAACTGGCAAGCTATCCTCCATCTGGTCCTGGAAAGCCTGCACCTGCAGCGTATCCACACTTAAGTGGCCATTACCAGACTGCCACTCATCACAAACCTGAAAGTTTGTAAACTCCATTCTCCACTCCGCCTTCCCAAACTACCTGGCCTGTTGCCTTGTCCCCGAGAGCAACAAAATGCTCATCAAACTCCACCCGTACGCTAGTCTTGCAAACCTGATGCGCTGACAACAGATGAAAACCAAGTGACGGAACATACAACACTTGGGAGGAATGCTTCCCCCCTCTACCATCGAGAACTATCTCCAACCTGCCCTCACTGTGAACTGGGATAGTGGATGTATCCCCAGTAAGAATGTGACCAGAATACTTGCAGAGATCCTGTAAATCTAAACGGGAAGGAGTCATGTGCCTAGAAGCACCACTGTCTAGAATCCACTCCCGAGTATCCGTAGCGGCGAGTCCTCCAACCTCCTCCCTGCCTGAAGAAAATGAAACATCGGTGTCCATCACCTCCAAGTGCACAAAAGCCGGAGTCTTCATGATTGCTGCTGAGGAATCTTCACCCTTCTCGGTCTGCCGCTTGGGACACTGCCTCCAATAGTGGCCTTTCTCGCCACACTCATTACAGGTCCTCTCTGCCTTTAGTTTCTCGCGGTCAACGTCGGACTTCTTCTCAAAAGACTTCTCCGATGAAGCCTTCCCTTTGCCCGTGTTACAGCCTTTCAACCGTTGGCCAGTTAAGGCCTCCGAACCTGCACCCTGAGGAGGGTTCATGAATCGTTCCTCCTGGTCCAAGACCATGGACACAAGCTCCTCCCACATGATGGTGCTGAGCCTGCCACCACTGGTAAAAAAAGACGAGTAAAATGCTGAGTACTGAGAGGGCAAATGCTGAGTACTGAGAGGACAAATGTGACAGCAACGTTATGGCCATGTCCTCCGATGGTATCTCCTTCCTAGCCTGAAGAACTTTCTGCTGAAAAGCCTGCAGCTTATTAATATGCTCCCGCATCGTCGACGACTTTGCAAGGCTCATAACCCGCATCTGTACTTCCAAGGAAATCCTCTTCATGGGCGATACCCTGTTGTAAAGAGAAGCCAAATGTTGCCATATACCTCTGGCCAGTGTCATATGCTTTACATGATTGATTACCTGCGGTGTGCAGTTGAGGAAGATAAATGAACGGACCCTGGCGTTGACATGATCCCACAACTGTGCATGTGCCTGTGCCTGTGCCTCCCGGTCCTTACGGGTCGGCGGTAACTCCCCTTCCTCTACTTCCAGCCGTGGAACCCCAACAACGATGAAATCAACAAGGTCGTAAGACTCCAGAACAGATTCCATCATAACCTTCCATATGCCGTAGTTGTTCCCGTCCAACTGACAGTCCACTGGGAATGTGGGGAGTGTAGGGATCTTCACATGCGTCTCGGCCATCTCTACCAAATCTGCCATTGCGGGAATATACTCTGAAAAAAGGGTGGGTGGGTGGGTGGGAACAAAGAAGAACTTACACCTGCAAGTGGCTGTCCAACAAATCAGCCCGCCGTCCTCTTGCTTCTCCTCTTCCCGAACAATCCCGAACAGTCCACCAATTAGCAACACAAGTCCCCCTCTTGCTCACACAACTCCCAAGAACTATCAAGAGCCTAGAGCTCTGATACCATGTCAGAATGCGCAGCGGAGATGATGACTAAATCTGGAAACACAAGAGCAAGTGCAGAAAACAGACAGCAATGGAGAGAGAGGCATATAACTCTACTATATATACACAAGAAGATCCCGAATACAATACACAATGGCAAGAGGACAGTGGGGCCATTTTATATGGCCCCCAGACTGCAGTTGGCCTACATCAGAGGTAGCCGACAGGCCCTGAAGCTCCACGACCAGCCAACTGTCATGAGTCGGCCAGAACAATGACCAGTCGGGTAGTACCTCAGAACTCCAGCCACCACATGGCAACCACCCAAGCCATAGAAAAGTGGGAAAAATGTGGGGAAAAAATACGGGGAGTGAGGAAAAATGAGAACAACAACTACAAGGGCGGGCACACCCACAACAAAGGCCCTGGTGTCCACATAAAGACAGGAGATGACTTCTAACATGCTGTCATGTGCACAGTGTGTATCTACCGTGTGCTACACGCACGCAAGACTAGTTTCGAGGCTTAGGGAAGCTTGGAACTAGGCAGGTTGATTGACGAGCTGAGTTAGGGATATACTAACGGACGGGCACCCAAGTATGGACGGGCGGCCGCCCAAGTGTGGACGCCCGATGACCGGCCAAGAGCCTATAAAAGGGTGGCCAAGGTTAGTTATTGGGATATAGAGAGTCTCACGAGTTTGTGAGAGCTCTATGGTCTTGGAGCCTGGATCTAGTGCAGACGTGCACCTGCTTTATGCAGCCGAGGCCGGCAGCAATCTCGAGGCCCGCGAGGGCAGCTTCGTGGTGGTATGGGACGTCGCGAGGAGGAGATTGGTCGGTACGTCAACCTAGTTAGCTCAGCTCGTGGCTCGATGGGGACAGCCAAGACTGTGGGCTTGCCCACGGCTGTCATGGTTGGGAGGTGAGTCAGGCCTGCACCCCCTTGCTTGCTTGTTTGTTTGTTTGTTTGTTTGCAGGTTTCGAGTCTCGAACCAAGAACGATCACAAGGAGATAAGTGGGGATTTGACAGTGGTATCAGAGCATACCTCGTGAACGAGCAAGTCGGTAGGTAGAGAAGATGAGATCGAAGAAAGGTATGTGTTAAAAAGCTTGCTGTTTTTCTGTGCATGCTGCTGTTTTCAGATTCAGTATGTGTTTTTTCTTCATCAAAGAGACCCATGTTGATGGGGATGGTAGTCTAAGTAGGGTCGTTTGCGTTGCAAAGAAGAGAAGAGATTTGTTGTGCAGTCGTATGAACTGCAGAGAGAGAGAACAGGCAAAAGCAAGTTTGCTTTTCGCGAACGATTGAGAGAGAGAGCACGCGTGTGCGAAGGTGGACACGATGGCGAGTGGGCATGCTGGCCGAGTGCTGCTGGTCACGTGCGGTTGGCCGGGTGCTGCGGGTGGTTGTGGGCGCAAGTGCATGGGCGGCCAGGGCCAGTCGGCTGGCAGGCGCCTTGGCCTGCGTAGCCAGGCGGCCAGGCCTGCCAAGCCAGCCCAGGCAGCACCTACGCCAGGCCAGGCCGGCGCCCAGGCCCACGTGGCCTCATCGCCAGGCCTATGAGAGGATGGCGCAGACGCTGGACAGCGAGCACCGGCAGAAGCAGGTGACGACAGCCAGCACGCCGGCGGTTAATCTAGGAGGGAAAAAAAAACAAGGAAAGCCCACGTTTTTTTTAGAGCTTTCGTTTTTTTTTTAAGTTTAAATTTTTTTTAAAGTTTAAAAGACCCCTCCTCTAAGGTTTCAAGGTGTTTTTTTTTTTAAGAAACTAGAATATATATATCCATATATATATATATATATATATTTAAAAAAACACACAAAAACAAAAGCCAAAGATAGCTTTTGGGGGCTTTTAGTTTTTTTGGAAACCTTTATAAACCCCCTTAAGTGGGCTTCTTGCCACACATCTCTCAAGTTTTCAAGCTCTCAAGCTCTCAAGTTCCCTTGCACTTTCATTGTGCAAAGATCAAATTTTCTCTCCATTTACCCTCTTCACGATGTCGACCCAAGAATTAGAGTTGGAGCCCCTTGTGGAACGCGAAGGCTTGCTGGCTATACGGAAGGTACCGATGCCGATCTTTTTGACGATTTTGTGTCAAAATCAGATTTCCAAGAGTTCAAAGTAGCTCTCGAAGCTTCTTCAACGGAACGTCAGGCACAAATCGCAGCCCAGATGCAAGCTTTGCAGAACTCCATCGCTCTATTGACCACTACCCTCTCTACTTTCTCGGGTATGGATACCTTGGCCTCTGCTTTAGGCCTTAACATTACTCCGGAACCGTTTGGGAGCGAGCAAAAGCAGCGCACCAAGGAGATCGTGGACACGTGGCTACATAAGTAGCAAGTTCACTTTCAGTTTCATCCATATGATGACGGAAAGAAGATACAGTTAGCAGCAGGTTTCCTGTCCGGCAAAGCTTTGCTTTGGTGGAAGGAACTCAACCCTAAGCCAACGACTTGGGCACAATTCAAAGACGTCTTCAAGAAAGAATTCCTCAAGAAAGAGGATGATTATGATGTTATTGCCCGGTTTTCAGCTTTGACCATGACCTCGCAGCACCTCACTTATGAGGTCTATCTCCAGAAGTTTCATGACTTGTAGATGAAAGCTACAAAGATGGATCCCACTACTCTTTTGGGGTTTTTCGTAGCAAACTCATACCGATTACAGGTTAAAAATAACAAATGCAAAACATTGGACGAAGCCATTCATTCAGCTCGTATCTATGATGATACAATGGTCTCTTCCAAGTTGAAACCCGTTACCGAGCAGGGGAACAAGCATAAAAGAAAGTTCTCCGCACCTATGGCTAACACGACTGAAGGCAAGTCTTCGGACCAACCTTCGAAGAATTCAAGTTCGACACTAGCGAAGAAGAAACGACTCCTTAGGGCTTTAAAGCTCAAGAAGGAAGAACGTTGTTTTATCTGCCAAGAAAAAGGACACATGCGTAACAAGTGCCCAAAGCAAAAGGGTGCCAAGACAAACACAAGACCCAAGTCAAAGGCAGCTAACCAGTTGTCTTTGACAGGTACGTCAGTTACTATACTTTCTCGCCTTAGTACTTGTTCTGATTGTCTGTTCAATTCTAAAGTATTTGGCTTGCATGATCTTCTCCGAGTTTATGGAGAAGTGAATGGCCATAAGATTCACATTCTTTTAGACCCTGGCAATTCACACAACTTTGTTAACTACAAACTTGTGCAGAAATTGAGTCTTGATACGACACTCAGCGACCATACCTATGAGGTATGCCTACCTGCGGGAAGGCAAGTTTGGGATCGCAAGGTGGAGATGCTTCCAATCCAGATTCAGGACTACAAAGATACTCTGGAATGCTATGTAATGTATCTAGAAAATGTAGACTTTGTTATTAGGGATTGAGTGGTCTAAGACTCTTGAAGTCCAGATAGATTGGTCTAGTCATATTTTTTCTTTTCAGCATAAGGACACCAAGTATAGTATTTTAGGTGATTGTATTCATCCCTCTCAGGGACCTCTTGTAAATACAATTGATTTTGAAAATATAATGGATTCTTCTTTGTATACCGCTTTCCATTGTGTCTTGATTCCACTTTCTTCATTTCTCATACCTTCCATGGATGTAAATGAATTAAGTGTGTTTGAAAGCAAAGAATTACAGAAGATACTTGATTCGTTTCAAGATGTATTTCCTAAGGAACTGCCATCGGGTTTACCACCTGAACGGGCAGTAGATCATCGTATTGACTTGATCCCTGGTGCTCATCCTGTCAGTATTCCACCTTATAGGATGAGCCAAGCTAAGGAAGATGAGTTGGCTAAACAGCTCGAAGATTATTTGAGGATGGGCCAGATCCGTCCAAGTAAATCACCTTGGGGTGCACCTGTGTTGCTTAGGAGAAAGAAGGACAATACTTGGAGAATGTGTATAGATTACAAGAGATTGAACAAGCTGACCATTAAGAACCGTTATCCTCTCCCTAGATCACATGACTTGATTGACCGGTTAGCAGGAGCGAAATATTTCACGAAGATAGATTTACGTACTAGCTATCACCAGATACGTATTCATGAAAGGCATGTCGAAAGAACCGCCTTTCGGACTAGGTATGGCCATTACGAGTTTCTCGTATTACCTTTTGGGTTAACCAATGCTCCAGCCACTTTCCAGCAAATGATGAACGATCTTTTTCGTGAACATTTGGGGAAATTTGTGGTGGTGTTCCTGGATGATATTTTGATATATAGTCGTACTCTTGAGGATCATGTCAGACACCTCACGATTGTCTTATCTATTTTAAGACAGAATCGACTATATGCTAAGTTAAGTAAATGTGAGTTCTTTATGACCGACATCATTTACTTGGGACACAAGATCACTCGAGATGGATTGAGCATTGATTATGACCGAGTTCAGAAGGTTCTGGACTGGCCTATACCGCGAACAGTGAAACAACTTCGTTCTTTTCTCGGTTTTGTTGTTTTTCTTCGGAAATCTATACGGGAGTACTCTCAGCTCACACTACCGATGACCGACTTATTGAAAGGTCGTGGACGTAAGTCAAATTAGCCTATCACTTGGAATAACGATTTGGATATGGCCTTCAGACTTTTGAAAGATAAAGTCAAGGAAGCACCTATCTTAGCATTGCCTCATCCTAGTCGGCCTTATGTTCTTGAAACTGATGCCATTGACTATGCTATTGGGGCTGCTTTATTTCAAGATAGTAGACTGGTTGCTTTTGAAAGTAAAAAGCTAGACGACACTCAATCTCGTTGGCCAACCCTTGAGAAGGAGCTTTATGCTGTGATTCATGCTCTCAAGGTTTGGAGACATTATTTATATGGCTCCAAGTTTGTGGTATTGACTGATCATCAGTCAATCAAGTATGTGTGATGCGGATGATTTGAGAGGAAGGAAAGCTCGTTGGGCGGAGTTAATGCAAGATTTTGATTTTGAGATCCATTATCGGAAAGGGTCCATGAATAATGTTGCAGATGCGCTTAGTCGAATTAGAGAGGTGAATTCTTTGTCGTTCACCGAGATTTCTACTGACTTATTTCAGTCATTGAGAGGGCTTTGCAGGACTGATAGTTATTTTGGTCCATTTTGGCAGAAGATCCAGGACAGGAGCTCATTGATTGACCAAGACTCAATGACTGAGCAGTCTACCATTCAGGCTGCAGGAGGCCAGTGGATGATTCGGAATGGTTTACTATTCTGTAATGACAAAATTTGTGTACCACAGATCCCGGACATTAGGTCCAAGATTCTTAAGGAGTGTCACGACGCCCCTTCTACTGGACACCCTGGGGTACACAGGACACTATCATTAGTGAAACAGACTTTTTATTGGCCAAAGATGAAAGGGTATGTAAAAGATTATGTTCTCAAGTGTCAAATTTGTCAGGCAAATAAAGCTGAACGCTTTAGACATGCTGGGTTGTTGCATCCTTTGCGAATCCCAGGTAATAAATGGGAAAGTATTTCCATGGATTTTATTACCAGATTACCAAGAACACATCTAGGCCACGATTCTATTTGGGTTGTGGTACATCGCTTGACAAAAATGGCTAGATTTTTACCGACCCGGAAGACTATTACACCTACGCAATTGGCACGGCAGTTTATCGAGCAATTGTTTAGACTGTACGGGTTACTGCAGGACATAGTCAATGATAGGGACTCTAAGTTTACAAGTGATTTTTGGAAACTTGTTTTTGAGAAGTTGGAAACAACTTTGAATTTGAGTTTCTCTTATCATCCTCAATCTGATGGCCAGACTGAAAGAGTGAATCAGATTTTGGAGGATATGCTTCGAGCATATGTATCCAAAAGACAGAGTTCATGGGAGGACTATCTTCCTATAGTAGAATTTGCATATAACAGTACTAAGCATACGAGTACAGGTTTTAGTCCTTTCAAGCTTATGTATGGTTTTCAACCTAGATCACCTGTTACAGTAGGATTCTCAGGACTTCAGCATGATGCAACACGTAATTTTTTGCAAGATATGCAGGAAATGTTACAAGTTGCAAAGGAATCTATTAGAAGTGCTCAAGACCGAGACAGGTTTTATTCTAATAGACATCGTTCACCCAGAGAGTTCTCTGAAGGAACGATGGTGTATTTGCGAGTTCCGAAAGATTCTGAGACTTTACGAACAGGTAGATCTCCGAAATTATCCCCTAGATACTGTGGACCATTTCGTGTTACACGACGGATTGGTTTAGTTGCATATGAATTGGATTTGCCTTCTCATGTGAAAGTTCATCCTGTATTTCATGTCAGTAGACTTAAGGAAGTACTGGGTGGAGCAGATCAGTTAGTTACTCCTCAAGAAATTATAGATGTCGAGAACATGACATTTGTTCCGCACGAACCTGAAAAGATTCTTGGATTTTGTGAAAGAAGATTGCGTAATACGCTTATCACGGAATACAAGATCAAGTGGAAGGATCGTGTTGAGGAGGACGCTACATGGGAGACATTGACTACTCTTCAGAGAGATTACCCTGGCTTTTTAGTGAGCTCAGGAGTGAGCTCTTAGAGGAAGGGGAGTATGTCATGTGCACAGTGTGTATCTACCGTGTGCTACACGCACGCAAGACTAGCTTCGAGGCTTGGGGAAGCTTGGAACTAGGCAGGCTGATTGACGAACTGAGTTAGGGATATACTAACGGACGGGCACCCAAGTATGGACGAGCGGGCACCCAAGTGTGGACGCTCGATGACCGACCAAGAGCCTATAAAAGGGTGGCCAAGGTTAGTTATTGGGATATAGAGAGTCTCGCGAGTTTGTGAGAGCTCTATGGTCTTGGAGCCTGGATCTAGTGCAGACGTGCACCTGCTTTATGCAGCCGAGGCCAGCAGCAATCTCGAGGCCCGCGAGGGTAGCTTCGTGGCGGTATGGGACGTCGCGAGGAGGAGATTGGTCGGTACGTCAACCTAGTTAGCTCAGCTCGTGGCTCGGTGGGGACAGCCAAGACTGTGGGCTCCCCACGGCTGTTATGGTTGGGAGGTGAGTCGGGCCTGCACCCCCTTGCTTGTTTGTTTGTTTGTTTGTTTGTTTGCAGGTTTCGAGTCTCGAACCAAGAATGATCACGAGGAGATCCGTGGGGATTTGACACATGCCTCCCATATACAAGTCTCGCTCCTTGGACCATCGGACATCGTTGCCACCCAAACTAGAGCATGTCCAAATAATCATTATATAAGCTGAATAATGATTAATTCCAGTCCAATATATATATATACAATGTAGAGGACTAGAGGTACAATCCCTCCCTCTTGAATCTGTCTTCATCGCAAGACGTTGATATCCGTACTTCAAATACATATGGACCAACCACTTTCTCATAAGCTCGTAGTATATCTCGATATTCCTTGAAGTACTTCTCTGGCATCCATTTCGCATCCAAAAGAGAATAATTCTCAAATTCCAAGAGGAACTTTTTAACCACTGTCTTTCCTCTTTTTCTCATAGAATGGAACACAATCTGTTCCAGTGTTCTGGCTCTTCCTCCCCAAGTGGATCCTCCAAAACAGGCTCCTTTGGGGGTAACCTGTACATGGTTTCAATAAACTGTCATGGAAGGCATTATGCGTCCTACAATGATTTGAAAGGTCCAACCGATGACATACATGGTTGATCTTCTTGGTATCCTGAAAAGGGTCCATATACCATCATTCCCCGACTTTGGCAATCCAAAGATAGAATCCATAGAAATACTCTCCCATAGAACATTCAATGGGTGCAATAATCCTGCTAGCTTTTGTCGGTCAAATGTCACGTGCATCCCGCACTTGGATGCCACGTAGACGTATCTGAACAAGAAGGTGCAGGACCTGGGGTGGAAAACTGGTCCCATGTGAGCCCAGTCCAGGACGAGTCAGCCAGTGTTCCACTCCATTCGTCCGAGGTCAGGTGTGCATTGTCCTACACATGAAACAGTGCCAGTCCGCGCTGTAGTCTCCCTCTGGAATGATGTCAATTGCTCTGTGTGTTTGGTCTATGACCAGATGCCAAACAGCTGTGTAGGTTGCATGTAGAAGGGGGCATCCCTTAGGGCTACCCCAGAAAGGGATATTATATCCCATGTTTGGGCAGGGGGTAGGCCTTAGGCCACCCCAAGGGGTCCATGGCCCTTGCCCACCAGCCCAAGGAGGGGCTGGGCAGGCTGTCGGCCAGCCCAAGAGGGCTTGGTCAGGCAGCCGACTAACCTATAAGCCAGCCCAGCCAGGCAGCCAGGCCTGGGTGCTGCTCAGCACCCAATCGGCCAGCCCAGAAGGCTGCCCAGCAGCATGCGCAAAGTGGCCAGGGTGTAGGTGTGAACACGTGGGAATTATTCAGCATTTAATGCCACTTTAGCAGGTTGTGGGTCTTTTTTCAGCAAACCAACCTAGATAAACCAGCCGACCAGCATCTTTAGGGGGTATAAATACCCAAGGCATAATTCAGTCCAGCAATCTCATAATTCACAAGGTGCTGAAGTTACTCAAGGGCCTGGACAGCCAAGGGAGAAGCTAACGCAAGGGTGAAGGATTGAAGGTCAAGGGCAGAGATCCACCTCAGCCAAGAAGGTTCAGGTGGTTCAATCTTTTATTTCATATTTTGCATCATTCTAATAAAAGTAAAAACACCATCCGTGGTGGGGGCCCTACAGAGGGTACCCAATATTGTATCCTCTCTCCCTCATGATGGCACGCATGATACGCAGCTAACCGTCAGTACCTCATGACATTATCCGAGCAGAGTTTGCTGCGCCTCCTATGATGGTAGAGGCCATATTCCAGACTATATGCCTGCTAGACAAATTCAGAGAGATGCCACAGGACAGATTGTCATACAGAGCTTTTGAGGCATCTAGACAGCTGGCTGAGGCAACAGACAGAGGATCATGGTATGCACAGGTCACACATTGGTTCTCACAGCATGGCCTAGACATGGATCATCTACCACCATTCCAGTATGACAGGGATGCACCACATATCCGTCTCTCTCATAGTGAGAGGAACAGAGTATTGAGACAGGACCTATGGCAGCTCTATACACGAGAGACATGGATATCGCCTACACAGCCTCTTCCACCGAAGATGCTATACTACAGAGATCACTTCATGAGTATCACTGATGATGGATTTATAGAGAGGCCTAGATGCATGGAGGGCTTTTTACCACACGGCTCCCGAGTGGCTATTGGTCAGCTTAGAGTTTCATCACATCGATTGGAGATCGAGACTGGCAGAGCAACACGGATCCCCCGAGAGGAGAGGGTATGCAGATTGTGCAGAGAGGAGGTGGAGAGTGAGGAGCATTATGTATGCAGATGCAGAGCATATACAGCCATCAGAGAGAGATCCCATTTTATTCAGAGAGCCACATTCCCTACGCCAGATCTTTGAGGCAGCAGACCAGCGCATACTGGGGAGATTCATTCTAGACATACAGCGTCACAGAGAGACATCATTACAGGCTCAGACAGCTCTAGAGGGGGGACAGATTACTACATTTTTTCAAAGATCCATCCCACTCCCAGCCCCTACACGGCAGGGAATTACTCTCCAAAGAGCAGAGACACTCAGAGCCCGCAGGAGACAGAGGACACCTAGCTTTCGGACACCATGCCTATACTAGAGAGAGATGACAGAGATCAGAGCTCAGTTTCACAGAAAGGGTGCGGAGCGACTGGCTCGATTCAGAGCAGACCCAGGCATGTTCTTCAGGGAGCTGTGGACACCCCCTTCATTGATGTATACCATTTTATACCCCCAGTATGGCACAGGATGGAGCTAGCTAGGTTGCATATCATGATTGTATACTCCATGCATATAGCTTTGCATTCTCCTAGTAGTAGAGCTCCATCCCCTCCCCCACTCACTGTACTTATTGCACACAGATTCAGCTTTTTAGTTTAGTACTTTTTCATTTTGTTGGGATGACAGAGGATACCCCATACAGGTACACCGATTTGTCTCATAGGTTGAGTTCGGTCTTTTGGAAGACGTTAATAAAATCTCTCAATCTCTCTCTCTCTCTCTCTCTCTCTCTCTCTCTCTCTCTCGTGTTTAACACCACAGCACAGTGGGTTAGGAGGTCAATACCCACCTTTACATATGGTCAGGAGACAGTGGAGTATACAGATGCATATACTTACCTTGGTGTGGTTTTTAGTGGCCCACTATTTTCCTTGAGGAGAGCAGCGGAGACCAGATTGACTAGAGCTTATGTAGCATTGGGGAGACTAGAGAGGATGTGTTCGCAGGTTCAGTTTCAAGAACCTCGAACAAAGCTCTGGCTCTTTGACACTTTGGTCACTTCAGCCATGCTGTATTGTGACATGTGAGGTCTTCGACCGTCGTAAACACAACCTTAGTCTAACTAAACTACACTTTATGATGTTTAAGAGATAGACAAATATGTGTCAATGCAATGCAGCTATATTAGATGATGAATGCGGTTACAATGAGATCCAATTGGATCTATGATGCTGAATATGCTGCCTATATGCTGAATATACTGATATGCTGAATGAACTGCTGTCCCACTGTCTTTCCCTTGTTTCCTGGGAAGGAAACGCTGAAGGAATGCCTTTGGGACTGAAGCAATGCTGTGGTGATGCTGAAAACGCAGATGCTCTCCTCTTACCTGAGAAGGAAAACGCTGAGGAGACAGATGCGTTGGCTGATCTGGATGCGTTGATGGACTGAATGCTGATGATGATGGATGCGTTGCTGTTCTCAGCCCTTCTGGAGTAGAAACGCTGAGGGACACTTGGCTGAATGCTGAAAATGGACTTGGAGTGCTGAATGGAGAGGCGCCTGTATATATATGGGTGAGGGGTGCTGGTCGGCCAGCTTGGCTGCAATCGGCCAGTACTGAAATGCTCATAACTCCCATAAAATACCATAAATGGTATATAATGCTAGTCGGCTGAAGTAAACATGCTGTCGGCTGCCTCCACCATGTCCCAATGCTTGTCTAGATGATTAATATGATGCTACAATGCTGAATCCAACTCATACCATCTGGTACATGCTGAAAACATTCATTTAAGTGCCTGAATGATGCCTGATAAATCTTGATGATGTAGATGATGCCAAAATGATGCCATGTCACTGTACACCTGAATGGTGTGCACGTGACATTCCCCGCTGCTAATGGGTGGTATACCTGGCAACCTTCGACTCCTCTGGTGATCCTTCTCCTCCGAACCTCTGCCCCTTCTGTCTTCTGCTACCGGGACTGAGGTCGTCTACAGGAGTGAAATCCTTTGAGCCAAGACTCTCTGTACTGCGGGAACTGAATGGCAAATGCTGCTAAACTGCTTGGAAATACCTGAGTCACCCCTGACCTGCCTGTGGAAACCTTTCACCTACCATTTCCGTCGTTCCTGAAGCTCTAAACCTCCTGAGGCGATGTTGGAGCGAACTTCCGTCTTCTGTGGAAGAGAAACCCCCTGCTGCTGCCAGTTGAAGCCCAAAACTTATGTCCTCCTTTGATGATGGATGTCATTCTTTCCTAGAGAGTTCATGGGCAACATGTATGCCTTGCAGATGCAAGACTAACTGCTAAGATGACTACTATGCAAGCCATGTGCAACCCTATATGCTGTGCAAGAATGCAGATGGATGGGTTACTAATGCATACCTAAGGGAAAATCCCTAAGGGTGGCCTGCAAGATTTTGAGAACTGGGTTTAACTGTGCGGAAGCGATTAACATGATGTCTGACTGAATGACTGATGGAATGAACATGCTCTATGGCTAGTTACCCTGTAACGCTCTGATACCAATGTGACATGTGAGGTCTTCGACCGTCGTAAACACAACCTTAGTCTAACTAAACTGCACTTTATGATCTTTAAGAGATAGACAAATATGTGTCAATGCAATGCAGCTATATTAGATGATGAATGCAGTTACAATGAGATCCAATTGGATCTATGATGCTGAATATGCTGCCTATATGCTGAATATACTGATATGCTGAATGAACTGTTGTCCCACTGTCTTTCCCTTGTTTCCTGGGAAGGAAACGCTGAAGGAATGCCTTTGGGACTGAAGCAATGCTGTGGTGATGCTGAAAACGCAGATGCTCTCCTCTTACCTGAGAAGGAAAACGCTGAGGAGACAGATGCGTTGGCTGATCTGGATGCGTTGATGGACTGAATGCTGATGATGATGGATGCGCTGCTGTTCTCAGCCCTTCTGGAGTAGAAACGCTGAGGGACACTTGGCTGAATGCTGAAAATGGACTTGGAGTGCTGAATGGAGAGGCGCCTGTATATATATGGGTGAGGGGTGCTGGTCGGCCAGCTTGGCTGCAGTCGGCCAGTACTGAAATGCTCATAACTCCCATAAAATACCATAAATGGTATATAATGCTAGTCGGCTGAAGTAAACATGCTGTCGGCTGCCTCCACCATGTCCCAATGCTTGTCTAGATGATTAATATGATGCTACAATGCTGAATCCAACTCATACCATGTGGTACATGCTGAAAACATTCATTTAAGTGCTTGAATGATGCTTGATAAATCCTGATGATGTAGATGATGCCAAAATGATGCCATGTCACTGCACACCTGAATGGTGTGCACGTGACATGTATGGAGTGGAGATATGGGGACCCTCAGTGGATCACCACAGCCGAGCTGGTAGCATCGATGGATGGAGACGTATGGAGAGGTCCTTGGTTTCTACCGAAGCTTCCGCTTGTTACATCAAACTTATCCATCTGACAAAACCAAACATTCTTAAACATAAAAGTTAATGTTCTTTCTGCTAGGCCATTGTAGCAGCTTCTCCCAAGCTTGAGTTGTAGACACTTTTGGTCTTCAAGTCCTTTATTACACATAAAGGGGTTTGCATCATAAAAAAACTCTCTTTGATGACATGAAAAGTCACCAAATCTCTATTCTGCACTCTGTTCCAAAACATCTTTGAAATCCTCTTTGGTAGCATAACTTATAAGGATCCTTCATCAAAGTGAAATCCATATGGTAACCCATAGAAACCGCATGGCTCAAGGGTCTCCGTGATAATGCATCTGCTTCCTTGTTGTCTTTGTCATTCATAGGCCACAACATGGCCTGCTTTACTTGGGGAAGCCTTGCTTTTTGCCAAAAAGTGACCCTTTTACTTTGCTTTTGGTCTTTTTAATAGTAACATATTACTCAACTTTAGTCAAAAGTTCTTGTTTTGTTCTTCTAGCTTCAAGACCTTGCTTTTTGGCCTTGGAGCTGCTTTTTGAAAAAGCCGCTTTTAGCTTTTTGGTCCAACTCAATCTCCCCTTACCAGTGGTGTCCTTGGCTCACGATCAACCCTGTTTGACTTTTTGCTTTTTCTTGCTTTTGACGAAGAATGGTGCTTTTTCTTAATCAAACCTTATGGACCCTGTCCCCATGTCTTCTTCCACCTGTCTAGTATCCAGGCATGGGTTTCATCATGTGAAATAGAGCTAGAAGGGCCAAATAGTTATAGCTACTTTTCTTGCCCTCATAGTGTATTGTTTTGTCATGTGCAAGACATGTGCAGGCTGATCCCAAGGTTGACCCTTGAGGGGCAACAGATAAAAAGACAAGACTAGAACCAAATTTGGAGCATATACTGCTTGTGTGGGCAGGGAAGAACTTGTGGAGGACACAGGAGGACTATCAGCCAGCGCATGAAGGGAATAACTCATGTCAACTACAGCAAGTTTGGAATATTTTGTCTGGGAGCTAGCCGACAACAAGTCAACCAGTCTATGAGAACTTCCCAAGGCCTATTTAAGGCATTTGTTGCTCATCGTTTTGATTATTCAACCCTCCCACAAGCTGAGTCATAGATTAGGGTTTTGATTAGGTGTTTTACCACCTTTTGATGGGGCAACCAGTTGGCCAGCCAAGAATGTGCTTTTTTGTACTATAGAATATACTGAATACTCAGCTCTCTCTCTCTCTCTCTATCTTCTGTATGCGTTTTGCATCAAGCATGTCCCAAGATGGTGTTTAGGGCTGAAAAAAGACTCCCACAGATTCCGCATGTGACATTGGTATCAAAGCATCAGGCTCAACAAGACTAAACATTGATTCAGTCCCAAATGAAGGTGCACACTCCAAGGAAAGGAACACACGACATCAGGCTCAACAAGACTAAACACTGATTCAGTCCCAAATGAAGGTGCACACTCCAAGGAAAGGAACACACAACATGGAAGAAGTGTTCCCAGGACGTTGGTTGGTGGTGTTCCACAAGACCCAAGGGAATGGTAGTCTTGTGAGTCGAGTGCCACTTGGGACACACCAGAAAAGGCTTTCAGACAACGGTTCCAAGGGAGGATGATCCTCCAAGGGATGGAGTGAGAGTGCCAGACTCAATACTTAGGAAAAGAAGACCAGAGAAAGTGTTCAGGGACAAGGCATGAAGGGATAGGGGACAGGATGGAACACATGCATAGATCTTCGTCAAAGTTGGAGTGGGTTTGGAGACCGAGCAGGGTTTTCGGTGAAAAGGTTGCCAGGAAGGAAAGAATGATAGGTTTGGGACTCCAAGAATGGACAATGGGATGATGACAGTCATCCAAGAATAGAAGTTGGAATCCCATCATCAAGTTTAGCAGAGGGGGATGTCATGTGCAAGACATGTGCAGGTTGATCCCAAGGCTAACCCTTGAGGGGCAACAAACAAGGTGGTAGCCTAGTGGATAAGACTTTGGGCTTTCTGCGGGAGGTCTAGAGTGCATGTTGATCCCAAGGCTGACCCTTGAGGGGCAACAAACAAGGCGGTAGCCTAGTGGATAAGACTTTGGACTTTCTACGGGAGTTCTAGGGTTCAAATTCTCTTGGGGACATCTTATACTAAGGGTGTGTTCGCGTGCAAGTGGGCACGTAGGCAACCACCCACACTCCTTAGGCTGTCATTGTTCAATCGTCATGGCGCTTGCTTCCACCTTCCTCTTCCGCGATCTTGCCACGACAACAGTGTGCAATGCTTGTCCTTCAAGCTCACGCTCTAGATCAGGGACGATGGTTGCCATGGACATCAAAGATTGTGACTCGACTTACAATGCCCAGTTCTACCAAAGGTGTGCAGGGTGTTCACTCCAATCAGCCGAGCAACTAACTTGTGGGGTTTGTCCCGCAGCTTGTCCACTACCTATAAAGTGGCCAATATTTGGAAAGGGTGGCACCCCCTTGTGGTACTCCGGTGTGTGTGTGGTTAGTATGGTGCGTGTGCGTGTGTGTAGCCGGGTGAAATTCCTGTGTGCGACTAGGAATGCAATAAGACCTGATGAGGGGAAAAAAAAAAAAAGACAAGACTAGAACCAGATTTGGAGCATATATTGCTTGTGTGGGCAAGGAAAAACTTGTGGAGGACACAGGAGGGTTGTCGGCCAATGCATGAAGGGAATAACTCCTGTCGGTTTTACAACAAGTTTGGAATATTTTTTCCAAGAGCTGGCCGACAGCAAGTCGGCCACTCCATGAGGACTTCCCAAGGGCTATTTAAGGCATTTGTTGCTCATCGTTTTGATTATTCAGCCCTCCCACAGGCTAAGTCATAGATTAAGGTTTTGATTAGGCATTTTAGCACCTTTTGATGGGGCAGTCAGTTAGCTAGCCAAGAATGTACCTTTTTGTACTATAGAATATATTGAATACTCAGCTCTCTCTCTCTCTCTCTTCTCTCTATCTTCTGTATACATTTTGCATCAAGCATGTTCCAACTTCCAAGATGGTGTTTAGGGCTGAAAGAAGACTCCCAGAGCTTCCGCTACATTTCCATCCATAAATTGTTTGCTTTTCTATTTCTCACTTGGGAGGTAGGACGGTTGCTTCTTTGCCTCTTGGGCCGAGTCATCATCAAGTCGCTTCTATTATCCACACGATTCTTAATTAAACACAATGGATATGAGTTCATTCTCTTTCTCCCTATTGGTACTTTCTTTCTTAGGTAGATTCAAGTATTGTTTTCTCTCCTCTTTTAACTTCTCGTAGTTCTAAAATGGTTGGTTAGCATTTCAGCTAACCGCTCTTACCTAGGGGTTGCTTCCATCTTTCTTGGTCAATTTGGCATCTAAACATTCTTAAATATTAAAACAGTAAGAGTAATAGAGAGTTCAAGAAAGAAAGAGAAGATGAGAAGTTTGTTGATTATTCTCTAGTGGGATGCAAAATTGCAGATGATGACTTCAAAGACATTATGGACAAAGTGTCGACGGTGACCTCTATCAGATTCATGTCACAGCACAGGCTTGTCAAAATGCTAAAGAGCAAATTGGAGAAAGCTTTCAAATGGTGGAAGTACCACGAAGCAAGAGGATTCATGAAGCACTTCAAGATCATGGCATTAACCTGCTTGCCTTTGCTTCATAGGCATGGCCATTATCATCGGTTCAAGGAACACGATGAGTCTTACTAGCGGTTTTCCTATCAATATGAGGGGGAGAGACATGTAAAGAGTAGAGCTCTTCCAATTTCAACATTGCTAGAGATTTTCAAATAGAAGACATGGAAGTATCACCTTGCCGTGGGACCATCCCACCCACACTCTATGACATGTTTGGGGAGGATTCGAGCTCTAAAGTGAAGAAGTTTGTCAAGGTCTTGTTGCAATGTATGCACAATGATGAAGGGCATGGGAGCAATGTATGCACAATGATGAAGGGCATGGGAGCAATCATCATGGTCTGGTGAGTGCAATTGGTGATTTGGCTCCGGAGTTCTAAAACTCAAGCTTTATGAGGTTGACAATGCAAACAATTACTTGAAACCTGCACTGGAGATCTAATCCCAGATCATGGCCAAGCATATGCGGGAGCAAAGATTCGAGCATCAGGATTCAGAAGATATGGGGAGATTCATGATGCCAATGTAACCAGAAATGCAAGGGCTCTTTTTATATGTTAATGTTAAGAGTATGGAGACATAAGGGAGACTTTAGTTTGGCTTTCTAGTATGGAGGTACAAGGGAGGCTTTCTAAAGCTTTGCTTTATTGGATGATTTGTTGTGGAGTATAGAGTCAGTACATCAGCTTAATAACTATGATCAACCCCATACTCTAAAACAACCACCAACATATCTATGACTGGTGAATCTATGCTTGGGATGGAGTCATCCACTCTTCCCGCCAATGTAAATGCTGCTTTTCATCTATTTATCAACCCGTATCCAAAGTACATGGGCTTATATAGCCACTTCTTCCCTCCAATATACCAACCATACCGCATACTCTTGAATTTTCAATTTCTCCATCCTTTGAGCAACAGCTTTATTCACAGCATTGGATTTTTGTAGGAGCAGTTGCAAGAGGTAAGGTCTCAAAGTCCTTCACCTACTAGTAGACTTCCTATTCATGTGTCTTTTCAAATCAAAGTTCTCATATGCCCAATACCAAAGTGCTCAAATCAAAGTTCCAAAAACAAATCTCATATGATCAATACGAGCTGAAATCAAATTCTCATTTCAAAAATAATATATAAAAGTTTTAAAAACAAATCTCATGTGCTCGATACTAAAGTGCTTAAATTAAAGTTCCAAAATCACATCTCATATACTCAGGTCCATAGTGCTCAATCAAATTTTCAGTTCTTCCAAAGAAGGGCACATTACTTGGCTCTTGTAATATTTGGAGAGAAGTGTGCCAAGTCTTTACCTACATCAAATTATTGTTCGAATACTAATATATTAAATATACACACAAATAGTATTCATGTGTTCTCAAAGGAATCTATTTCTAAAATCATATATCAACGTTTCAAAAACACATCTCATATGCAGGCTATACTAAAGTGCTCAAATCAAAGTTCCAAAAACAAAACTCATATGCTCTCATATCACAACATTCAAGTCAAATTTTCATTTCAAAAATTATATATTACATAGCACTTTATATATTCTTTCAATGAAGGCACGTTCCTTGGTCTAGTAATTTTTCTCTCCACCCACATGAAATGTGAATATATATATATATATATATATGTACATATACATGTATATGTACATGTACATGCATGTATATGTACATGTACATGCATGTATATGTACATATACATATATGTACATATACATGTATATGTACATATACATGTATATGTACATATACACATGTATATGTACATATATATATATATGTATGTATGTATATATATATATGTGTATGTATATGTACATATGTATATGTATATATGTATGTATGTATATGTACATATGTATATGTATATATGTATATATATATATATATGTATGTATGTATGTATGTATGTATGTATGTATGTGTGTGTGTGTGTGTGTATGTGTGTGTGTGTGTTGATGAGGATACTAAGAAGCATATATTGGCCACGCATTCATTATGTCCATATGCAACTCAACGTGACAGGAACATGCCCAAATTCACCTTTAAGAAAGTGCAATTTATAGCCTCATGGTAGTCATCCACAAGAAAATTTATACTTCATCATGCATAATATAGACTAGATACTACAACATCCCCACTAACATCATCACTGCCCAATAGTGCGTGTAGAACTTGGTATTAATATATGCTCCCACACACACACACACACACACACACACACACACAATATACATATATATATATGTACATGTAAGCTCCCTCCGTGAGCCCAATATATGTACATAAAATTGCAAATTTAAGTTTTTTAGGAGAGAGAATATTAGTAAGATTGAGAGATTCATATTAAAAATTTCTAAGGAAATTTAGGAGGTAGAGAAAGTTGGACTAAAGGAAGCTTGGCAAAAGAAAATTTGATCAGGGGTGCACATACCAAGGTGCATGTGTACATTGTGTGTAAAAGCACATGAGGCCTCAGAAAAATATTGTGAGTAAAAGTAATAGTGAACTTACCATACATACATACATGCATACATTGATTTGCCATCCATACATATATGCATGTTTCTCTTAAAACCGACAACGGGGAAAAAACAATGCAAAGCCTTGTCAAGAAGCACACAAAGAAAGCAAAATCTGTAACCAGGTGAAAAAAAAAAAGAAAAACATAGTGACTGAGAAGGAGACGAGGACTACTGCTCACTTGATGGGGCTGTAGACTGTGTTGGGGAAGAAGACGGCCGGAAGACCAAGAGCGGAGTGGTAGAGATGCGCAGCCAGGGCTGCAAAAGCTCCATCAGGGCAAGGGTAGTGGTAGAGGACGGCGGCACGGCTTGCCATAGCTCAACGTCACCTCACCTGTTGCTAAAGAAAGGCCTGTTTATTTTTTTAAAAAAATAGAAGCGTGCCAAAAAAGGTCATGTTAACAAAATTTGCCCTGAAAAGGAAAAAAAAGCAAAAGAGGAAGCAAACCTTCCCATCGAGGAAAAAAAGCAAAACCTTCCCATCAAGGAAATGTATAATCATCAAATTAATTTTTTTGATCATTTCAATCATTCTTTAATGTATCTCCATTTGAGAAATATTGGTTTTTTTCCCTATAAAGAGACCACTATTAAGTATGAGTGAAACATTACAAAATCACGGCCATAAGCTAAAAAAAATAGAAAGAAAAATCTTATCCCAAAATATAGGGATATCTCAACCAATCTTTGGGCATGAGAAATATCCTGAAGTATGCCTATTTGGGCCACACCTCCACGAAAAAAATGATATGCCAAAATCCCTACCCTCAAAGAATATATATGGGCTAGATTTTTGGCTTTCCAAATTTGCCATGGTGTGATGCTAGCAATGATCTCCCAAGTGGTGCTCTACGAGGGTGTGACTCAATATGCCTATCTGGGCCACACCTCCATGCACAAAAATGATATGCCAGAATCCATGCCCTTAAAGAATATATGTGGGCCAGCCAAGCAATAGCAATAGCCAAGATTTGGGCTATAGATACCAAGATCCTTTTTTGTTGCTCTGCACTCCCGTAAGCAATGATGTATTGTCTCTGAAGGTGGTGTGCATTTTCCATCTAGGATAGGCTAGAGCCCACCATGTAAAAATAGCCAGAAGAAGTAAGAGATATGGCTCCTCCTCTTGTATGAATGCCAAAGTCTGCCAATATCTCCTCTAGATGGGAGAGGTAATGTCATGTGCCCCAATTGTGGTCTAAGAGTGGAAATCCTTTAGATCTATCCATGTAAGAGCAGCCGAGCATTACGCATAGTGTAATTGGAAAAAGGCAAGCTCTTCATGGGGTTGGCAACATCATCAATGCACTCACTCACTAGGGTCCAATGAAGCTACATGATGGGACATCCATCATATAACCCATAAACACCGAGAAGCCTGAGTCACCATCACAAGGGGGATTGTGTAGGTGGGAATCAATATACCAGCGCGTCCCTGAGAGTGTCACTAAATTGTAGTCCATAGCCACTCCTCCAAAACGGGTATCTTGGGGGAGTAAAATATATGCTTTGGGGTGCCCCATAGCCTCAAAAATCTACAAGCATGCTCTCTCAACCAAGGAAACCAGCTCCCCCCCCCCCACACACACACACAAGAACTATGGCATGCAAAAAATGTTATCATCATCTTCATCATCACTCTCAGCCTCTTCTTCCATTGTTGCAACAAGAAAACACACAAGAGGCAAGAGGAGAGTTGTGCCAAAAAAAGGGGAGATACATTCTTGAATCCTTGCATTGGCATTCTAGTCAAATGACTATTTCACACATAACACATTATCGCATGCAAATTTGTGTCCACAAAACATTCACTTTACGTACCAAACTATAATACGCATGGCATTTTGTTTGTTTACCATAATTTTTTTTGCTATAGTACAAGGAGATGTGGATAGAGTGATAACATAGAGCCTTTTCCTTCCATAAATTTATAGCTTCTCATATCATAATTACACAACATTATTAAAGACTATAGTATTATCCAAAAAAGGTACACCAATAAGTCACATGTTTAAGGTACAACATCCTTATATCTACATAGTCAAAAAAGCTACTATAAGGAAGAGGTGTATATAAAGACTGTATATGCAAGACATCATGATACACTTATTGATTTCCTTGCCTTGAATAGGCTATAAAGACTATATATCGAGGACATCATGATGCACTAATTAATTTCCTTTGCCTTGGAGATAATTTTGATGTCCATGAGGAGATGGAAAACATCGAGGGTGCAATGATCTTTCTAACTTTATACACTACAGCAAAGGACATGGAAACAAAAGTATACAAAGAAAAGTGGGGAAACAATATTGGGGCCCATAGGGTTGATGGTAGGCAAGACAATGTACTCTTTGACAATCAAAACAAAACTTATACTTGGATTTGCATCTAGTGCAAGTCCTAAAATTTCCTAACATAATCTATTCAAAGAGCCTACAACCTACCTATGCTTTTGCCCAAAGTGTGCGAGGAAATTCTTAATAACATGCCATTTTATATCATTTTTTAACTTAAAAACTTGCTTGACAAAGTCACATCAATTTAAACTTGTGTAAAATTCCAAAGCTTGCAATCCTAACTTCATCATCCTAGTAGCAAAGTTTTTAAATTTAGGATTGATCCAATCAACCCTTGCCAATAAATTTAGGGTTGATTGATCCAATCAACCCTTGCCAACAAGTCTTTACACACACGAACTATATTTAGATAGATCTGGTGTCTTCTTTTTCTTTAAAATGGATGGATGACTTGTACATATGCTACAAATTCTTGAAAAGTGATAACAGCCCTATAATGAATTGTTTGCATTCTTTGAAAGTATTAAGTGCTAGCCATGCTTCAAAGCATTGGCAAGAGTGCTTTCAAACATAGGTGCCAATAGTTTAAAGCAAACCCACTTCAAAGCACTTTCTTTCTTTCACCACTAGTAGTGTGCGACATTACTTCAAAGAACTAGTATCATTGCCTTCAAAGAGTGCTAATAGTGTTTGAAATCGTTTATACTAATGCTTAAAAGCACTTATATCACTACTACTAATTCTTTCCACCATTTCTCAGTGCTACTAGTTTCTGTCAACACACTACTTGAAAGCATTACTACCATTGCCAACAAGTGGTATTACTACTCTCAAAAATATTTCTACCATTACTAAATGGTTTGCAATGCTTGTTGAAAAGATCTGCTAACCATTTTGAATTAAAATATTTTTGTAGCATGCCAACTCTCATTTTATACCCGCGATATGTTCTTTATGTTACATGTTTATGGGATGCTAAGCTAAGAAAGTTTATGTAACAAGCCAACCATTAATTTTGTAAGATACCTCTTTCCATGCGATAGAGTAAAAGGGGGTATTGCTTTTTTATGGTGTGTATTCAATAGAGAGACTATAAATGTAGAGAGAGAGGTGTCCAACTAATGAGGTGTAATAAGGTGCTAGAGGACTATATGGATGATGGGCCTTGGGCATGGCCCAATGTGAAGGCCAAGGACATTAATAAGTGTGAAATGGTGGCCAAAGTATATAAGACAATTATAAGGCCAAGTTGTAAAAAAACTCATAATCACTTTTATCATCGTACTCAATATCAGTTCAAGTCTTGCTCATGCAAGCTTCCATGGTGACCTTCACCCATGTCTTGGACTCCATGTAAACAATGTTATGTGTTCCCGACTCCATGCTAACGAGCTGTTCCCTTCATCCCTCTTTTTATTTTGGTATCCGAGCTCATGCCTTTGATCCATTTCTAGCATTTTCTCGAATTTTCTTCATGTTATTGATTTTCTTGAATTCTGTCCAAATCTTCTTAGAAATCTTGAGTCTAACACAAGGAATTGCTTCAAGCTTGGAGGCTATGATCAATATGGCGACCGATTCTTGCATGTTTTGGTGAGATGTGGAAGCATTTGATCAATTTTGGACCAAATTTGAGGCCGTGGATCAAAAAAATCTGAGCAGTCAACAGTGCATAGGTAGCATCAAAATCCACTCCAGCTATTCTTAAAATAACCTTTTGGCCACAAGCTTGGCGGGAGAGGCGAACCAACAAAAAGGGAGAAAATTTTTACCTCCTGGGATTCTATAGGAGCTATGGTTGCCTGTGTTTTTTCTAGGGTTTGAAAGCCTTTAACTTGCTTTCAATTCATCAAATCATCGAATCGGGAGAGATGGAGGCAGCCAACATCATTTCTATGCGAAGTTATCAAAATCAGGCCGGGTTCTCTCCTACATAGCAGATTCGCTACCTGTGCTCTACGTTACAGTTAAGGTTAAGTGATCTAATCTAGTAATGTAAGCCTTCATTCATGTCATATTCCATGAATTCGTTGAGAAACGGGCTCCGCATCTGGGTATTCTATCGTAGGGTTGTGCCTCTGCGTTTTCTACATGCTGCGTTCAAGCCTTGATGAAGCCCTTAATCCTTTCCTTAGGCTTCAAAGCTACGCTATTACTTGCCTTTGATGTTCACATAAGCTTGACCTAATGAGCCTATACTAAGTTTAATCTAAGTGTGAGCATAAAGCTTCATTAAGCTATTACTTAATGTCAATTAAGACTTGATTAAGCCTCTACATAGCCTTTAAGTGAGCATTATTATGTCCAAGATTGAAGCTTCTTCATCATTTGGGAATTTAATGAGTGATTACCTTAACCTTCAAATGATAATGTTAATGATGCATTAAATAAAGGATTCCATGCATAACGATCATAGTCGTTTCATCTTGCAAATTTTGGGGATTTTCATGAAAAATCAAGGTTTTTTTAGCTTGTTTCATGCTTGAATGAGTTCTTTCAGATGAATTTTCTTCCAATGCAAACTTATTGAGCTTCACATATCCCCATCGAGTGCTAAGCTTTCTCCATTGAGGCGAGCTTTGGCTATAGCAAGGATTGGATGGTTTCAATGGTTCCATACATGCCATCGGAGATGCTACATGCATGATTGCAAGCTCATGGGATGTGTTGTTGCCATCATTAGCTATCACATGTTATGCATTGACACATGGGGTTCTTGGATGCATTGATGGCTATGCTTTGTGGTTGTTGGTTGTGATCCAAGTCATAAGCATTGGTGAAATCCATGCTTGTTACTTTGATGGAAAATGGGGGATTATTTCATGGATAATTTTGCCATTATCAATGTTTCATGATGGAGTTTATGCACAAGGGAATGGTTAATGTCTTGATTGGAGATTCTCTTGCAAGATTTACACCATATCTAGCAAGATTGAATCGATTGGCATATCCAATCAAGGGGCTTTTGAGAGAATCTTCATCATACGCATACATTGATGCAATCTATGCTTAAATGATGCTTTGTTGAATTGCCTATGCTTATCTTATGCCATGGTAAGGACATACTATGGACACTTGATGTGTTGAGATCATTTGGGAGCTATGGAACTATGCCTTCAAGATGGATGAGTATAGTACATGATTGAGTATATAAACATTTGTATCTCCACATCATATTGTACCACACTTTTCATTTCTAGTCACTAGTGATGTGTGAGGGTATCCCGGTATGTGGAGGAGAGACTAAGGGTATCCCGGTATGTGGAGGAGAGACTAAGGGGAGCATGGCTTGAACTCACTATGCCGTGAGTGCCGTGGTAAAGCGGTACAGTGAGGGTTTAGGTACATCGGAGTGAAGACTTGGCCCTAACTCTTGCCTTGGATACCAAACTTGGTAAGGGCATGGGACGTGCTTGGCCGGGAGATCGGCAAGGGCATCAACGGGCTTCGTTGATAATCATCTTGTTGGTAATTGCATTTGGGCAAAGAAATGGCACATGGCACAAAATGGTAATTACATTTAGGTCAAAGCAATGGCACAAACAAAGTGAAAAGGATTACAATTGTTTGGTGTATATATATATATATAGTCCATTCTTGGGCATTATTTGTGATTACATTTTGGATTGAGATCCGATAGTAATTGCTCAAAGGTCATGCCAAAATTTCTTCAAAATGCACATCCAAGTGCTTATCTTGAGTCAATACATGCTATTTGACATTGGTAAGATCATTTGTGGTCAAGCTTGATGCATTGGAGACTAGGTAGTGTAGAAAAGCCAGTCACAAACGGTGGGGTTTGTTTTGAAGGAGTTTAGAGTGTTGGATAGCACTTGTAAAGAGCTTTCCAACAAGCATTAGAACTCCTGAATTAGAATTTACAAAGGCAGTGAACTTTGGCGTTTTTCATCGCATTATTTTTTGGGGCAAATTGTACAAAACCTTGGCCAATCATAAATGTCTTGAGCTGGTGGAAAAGTGATCATATAGCATGAAAGTACATATCAAGAGCTTTCCAACAATCCCAAGCATGCCTGGTTCGGAGACCATTTGACCAGTTAACTCAAAGCAGTTGACTTTTCATTGGTCAACTTTGGTCAACATGGGTAGTGGACTTTTCAAATATTTTTTCACACATCCTTTATCTACTCGTAAGAGCATTCCAATGACCCAAAGATCACGCTAATCGGGGTTCATTTGAGTGGTGTAGTAAAAAACGGGCATGTGACACAAATCTCAAAACAGAGAGGTATAACGCACATCCAAAGTGGGATCCAAGGTGGTTTACGCGTTCTTCTCTCCATTATAGACATGAAAAACTAAAGCTCATCAAATTTGGAGTTCGTGTGAGTAAAATATAGCTTATTTAGTGTTAAATCCTAATTCAATCAAGAGGGGTTAGGGATGTTCGAAAAGCAATCATTGGGCTTCAATCCTCACCCCATAAGCTTTACGATAAGCTTTCAACCTTGTTAATCGGATTCCGGAGTCACTAGTTGGATCAAATTATGCCAAGGACATAGTTAGGCAATTTTGGGCCTGGTATACTATTTGGAAGTCATGGGTGACTATGATAGTAGTGAGGATGATGAAAGATATTATGGGGATGAAGATGACTATAATACCGATGATGGTACTTGCAATGGAAGTTGTACCATGGATGAGGAAGATTGTATTGAAGAGGATACTTACGATGGAGATAGTGACAGTCATGAAGATTTAACATTCATGGATAATGATCAATGTGATGAATACAAGTATGATCTTCAAGGACATTCGGAAGGTAAGGAAGATTCTTATGCCTACGACAATCGAGTTGGCTATGATTCTTCCTATGAGGTCACTCATAGCAATGATGATTGGATCCATGAAAGTGAAGTTGAATCTTAACTCAATCAAGGTGGCTATGATTCTTTCTACGAGGTCACTCATAGCAATGGTGATTGGAACCAAGAAAGCGGAGTTGAGTCTCAACTTAACACCCTTGAGAGTGATCTTACAAACTCAATTGATGAGGATAGTGATGAAGAGGATTTTGATGCTATGCAAGTAAGAAGAAATGTTAATACTAAGCAATTGTCTTCAAACATATATGGTATACAAGGACGATGCTTATCTCAAGCAAGGCTAACTGGAGACTTTTCATCTTCAAGAGCAATGGGTGGAAATGCCTATCAAAGGCCTTTATCAATTGAGAGTCAAGATAAAGGACAACATGTCTTTGAAGACATAAGGAGTATAGAACATTATGGTGGTAATGTTCAAAGTCAAAAAGGTCCTGGATGTTGTCAGGACAAGGGTAAGGCTAGGGGGAGTTGGGCAGTTTAGGGGAGTCCGAACAAGTGTGGACGACCAGGACTATAGTTAGCCGGCTAGGGTCTATATCTGGTGGTTGGGTGGAGAGTTGCCCTATTCTCTTCTAGGAGGTCTCATACTGGTATCAGAGCTAGTCCTTCCTCCATCCTCTACTTTCCTCTGCGTAGGAAGCTCTCCGAACCAACAGCAGCAACGACGCCAAGTCCGCGCATCAGCTTCTACGAGAGAAGTGTGCAATAGCTGTGGGAGAAAGATGGCACATAGAGTCTCACAGCCATAGCATACAGCTACTAGCAAGCCGTTGCACAGTCATCACACACACAACTGTTCTCAACCATTTCTCAACTGGCCATAAGAGCAACCACAACAGCCACAGACGACAATAGTACCTACTATGACCAGACACGTTAGACCTCTTGGCCATCTCCAAGTAAAAGCTTCCTTTGGCAGCCTTGGCAAGCGCACACACGTAAGGCCATAGAGGGCCTACACACAGCAAGGGGACGAGAGTGGCCAAGCCCCACACAACACACAACGCTGCAACAGCATCAACAGCAAGGCTACGCTAGATAACAACAAGGAGCGTGTGCAAACGAGCCGCATCACTTCAGAGCTAGCAACAAAAGTCCGATTTTGGTCAGGTACTAGTCTTCATCTTGCACACGAATTATATTTCTTACCATGACTTCTGAAGTTTCTGAGAACCCCGAAGGTCAGCAACATGGCGGTTATCCATCTCTAAATACCAATATGGCTGATCTGGATGAGGGTGATCACAGATTTGTGAATTTACACGTACACCCTTTATTAGAATTATGCACACAACGTATTGATCAAAATTTACTTGTTCTTTCTCAAAATTTACAAACCATGTAGGCAACTCTTTAGCAGTTGGTTGCTAGTTCATGGTTTCGAAGTGTCCCGGTTGATACTCCAGGGGCATCTACCCCTAGGGGGTCAATTCAAGACATCGAAATGCTCGGGAATCAAGAAGTGGCAGCTATGCTCAAGAGCATGAAGCCTCATGTGCTCCGCGGGGAAGAGAAGGAGCGTATCAAAGATGCAGTGAACACTTTTTTACAAAAGTGCACAGACATGCATCTTTTGAAGTGTTCTCCTGATGCTGTTCAGGCTTTCGAGGCAAGTCTCATGCTTGAGGGCAGGGCCTATAAATGGTGGATGAGCCTCGGAGAGAGTGATTGACCTACGTCATGAGCTGCTTTTAAGGCACTTTTTCAAAAAGAATTCTTACCTAAGAATGAGAAGCATTGCGATTGGGATGCTTGGGAAAGCTGTAAGATGGAAGGTCTTCCGTTGATCCAATATATTCCTAAGTATCGTGAGATAATTCTCAAGCTTAAGGGTTTGGATGATTTTCAGAAAGTACGAGGTTTTCTACGTGGTCTAGATAATGAATATAAGACTAAGGTTAAAACTCAATACCCTAAAACTTTAGAAGAGGCCATAAAAAGCGCACAAATCTTTAATAATAATATTGAGAAGAAACGCACGACCAAGACACCAAGGTGTTGGAGCATCCGACTTCCATAGTTCTAAGGGGAACAAACAGAAGCGGGCCAAACAAGGTACTGACGCAGTTAAGAAGGCTAAGGGGCCAAGGGGTCCCTTATCTTCGCAAAATTATGAGCGAGCTAAAGAGGAAAAATTATGTTTTATTTGTTGGCTGCTAATCACCATAAACAGAATTGTTCCAAGAATCGTGGCAAGAATGTCAAAGTTTTCTGAAGTTCAAGTATGCCATATCGATGCCACGCATGAGTGTTGTATAACCTCTAGGATGTGGGTACCCTCTTTCTGGCCTTATGATTTGGTTTGGATGCATGGACACATCAACATACAAAGAGTTCGTGTCATGATTGACGATGGGGCTACACATAAATTTTTAAATTATCACTTGGTTAAAAAATTAAAATTATCACAAAGCCCTAGTGATGGTATTTCTTGCTAATGGGCATGATAAGCATGTATGGGACATGGTGGTTAAGAAAGTACCACTCATCATTCAGGGACATGAAATGCACTTAGATTTTCACGTTATGCATATTACTAGAGCTAGTGTTATTTTGGGTCATGAATGGTTGTTTCATTTAGGACCATCTCTTTCTCGTAGTTATCTAGATAATACTTTTAATTTTGAGGTCAATGGTAAGCAAGTTCATTTGCAAGGTAAGCGCGATATACCCCCATCTCCACTGGACTGCCTTGTACATGCTCATGAAATAGAAAATCTCTTTTTGTATTACATGTCCCCTTTAGTTTTATCTCATGACGATGCTAGTTGTGGTGATTTTAATTCCAGTTTGAGTATTAAGTCCCTCAATTCTATCATATGTGAACAATATGTTAGTGCTATGCATAATAATGAACAAACTCAAAATTTTCCTAAGCTCACTTAACAAGTTTCTAATTCTTTGTTGCAAAGTCTTTTGCTTGAATTTCCTGATGTGTTTCCAAGTGACTTACCGTCTGGTTTGCCCCTTGAGTGCAATGTCCAGCATGCCATTGAAGTGCTCAAGGATGCTAAACCAGTCTGCAAGTCTCCATATCGGCTTATCATTAGTGAAGCCAATAAGGTAGAGCGTCAGCTTGCTGACTACCTCACTAGGGGATTCATTAGACCTAGCAATTCACCATGGGCATCACCAATTTTATTGGTTAAGAAAAAAGATGGGTCTATGTGTTTATGCATGGACTATCGTGGTTTGAATGCAATGATGATAAAGAATAAGTATCTGTTACCACGAGTTGATGAGATTTTTTATTAACTACAAGGTGCGCAATACTTTAGCAAGATTGACTTAATATCGGGATATCATTAAGTTTGCATCTGCATGAAGGACGTGCCTAAGACAACTTTCATACTAAATTTGGACATTATGAGTTTTTAGTTATGTCATTTGGTCTAACTAATACTCCAGCTATGTTTATGACGCTTGTGGATAGCGTATTATACCCTTATCTTGGTGGATTTGTGTTATATGCACATTATGTGTGCATATACTAGGAGGCTAACCCATATTAGGCTTGTGAGCATGGGAGCATGGGAACAAGCTCTAGTGGAGCATGGGTTAGGACTAACCTTAAGGGTTAAGGTTAGGGTCAGGCATCCAAGGGTCACACATGGAAAATGGAGAGTCAAGAGTCACTTGAGGGTCCTCTTATATAATAGGGGAATGGGGCACACTCAAGGGAGGCTTGGGGACTTGGAGGCTTAGGCTATGGTCTCTTGTGTAGAGGTCTATATCTACTCACTTACCATTTCACACTATAGCTACATGCTATCGGATTGGAGTTATACCTCTTGATGGTATGGGACATCGAGGTAGAGGTATGATGTATTTCATTTATAATTCATGTGTGCATCCCTTGGGCTCAAAGGTGGTCGGGTGGATAAGTTTATGCTTGATTTATGTATGTTTATGCATAATAATTATTTAGAGAGATCTTAGGGTTTTAACAGTGGTATTAGAGTAATCTCTAGTTAATTATTGTTGAATTTTCTTTGTAATTTTTGGTATTTTTTTAAAAGTGAATTTTAATATTTATTAATAAAAATATTATTTTGTTAATTTATGTTGATGATTTGTACGTGGATCGTTGATATGGCGATTGAAACGCGTATTACTACAATTTAATGGACGAATCGACGTTGGGGAGGAATTCCGTGAGTTTAATGTTATTTTTTTCTATTTTTGTGGTTTAAAATAAGCATTAATGAAAATTTTTACTAAAATACACATATTTTATTGTGGATATTTTTGGTAGAATGGATTTCCTAAATTTCTTGAATTTTAAAGAATTTTTTCTTAATTTTTAAAATTTTTTGGAGCATTTTTATTGTTAAAAATGTATTTTTAATGCATTTTACGGGTTTTTTCATGGGTATGCGATCAAATTTCTGTCGATTTTCTATTGAAATTCAATATGGGAAAGCATGTTGATGCATGAAATGCTCTCCTGTGTGCGTGGGACTCTCTCCGCCTCTCAAATCTGATTTTTCTCGTCTATTTTCCTCCCACTCGTGTAAACTCCTTTTAAAAGAGATTTTTAATTAAATATTAATCATAATTAATATTAATTATGATTAATTAAATTTTTAATTAAAGATTAAGGATCCTCTCTGTTAACAGAGGAGAGAGGGGAGAGGAGGAAAAAGTGTGGGATGGAGAAGGAGAGGAGAGAGGGGAAAGGACTCTCTCTTCCTCTCTTGTTTAGGCGCACAGGTAGGGGGGAGGGCTGCGCAGCAGCAGCCACCGCGGCGAAATTCGTCCCCCCCATAATACGTTTTTTAAAAAAAAACCTTAGTTATTAAAGGTTTTTTTAAAAGCTTTATTTTTTTAAGGGTTTTTTTAAAAGAGTTTTTATTTCCAAAAAAGGCATTTCAAAAAAGCTTGGAAAAAAGCCCAAAAAAGAGAGAAAAATCCGAATTTTGAGAAAAAATTTTCTTTGAAAATTTCTAGAATTTATTTTCTTGAAAACTCTTGGCTTTCCGCATTCCCGGGAAACCTTTTGGCTTTCCGAATCCCGGGAAATCTTTTGACCTTCCGTATTCCGGAAACTTTTGACCTTTCACATTTCGATTTTTTTTGTCTTTTAATTTTCTCGAAACTTTTGGCTTTCCGTATTCTGGGAAAACCATTGGAATTCCAAAATTTTTTGACTGTTCCTATTCTAAATTTGTTCGAGGTAAATTAAAAATTTTTAAAAATTCTTAAAAATTAGTGAAAAAGTAAACAAAGGTTATTTTAAATTTCTGGAAAAGTGGGGTTGGTGTTTGGCATGTGGTGTGTCCATTCGGACACCCGTGTGACTATTCAAATTCCTTTAAAAATATATTTTTTGATCCAAAAATTTAAAAAATCCATTAAAAATAAAAATTTTCATTGGATTTAAGAATTGTCGTGCGAAATTAGAAATTTCATGAACGATGGGATTCTCAGGAAAAATTAGGAATATTCTAGAAATTATTTTTAGAAATCCTAAAAATTGGTAATTTTAAAATATCAATGGTATTTTGGTAAAATTAATTGCTGAATTTTTTTTTGAAGAATATAGGTTTGGAATACCATAAGATAGGTTTGGTGGAATTCAAAATTATCGTATTTTGAGGCCCTATAAAATTGAAAAAAAATTATGATAATTTTTTTTCTCGAGAATTTAATATTTTCGAGGGTTATTTAATGGTGAAGTACGTTTTCTCGTGTTGACATTAGATAGATGCGGATTATTTACATATTATTAATACGATTGTATCTCGTATTAGTAGCATTAGGATTGGGATTAATAATCTAGGGTTGAATTTATAAGTGTAGAGAGAGAAAATCCTAATGCATACACAGATGTAGATCAATAATACTTTACGGTTCAAGAGAGAACAATACTATACAAAAAATTAGACTTTAAAGTAACTTGAAATAGTTGATTTTTAATTGATAAATTAGATTAATAATTTTAAAAATTTTAAAGAGGGAAAGCTATTAATTATCTCATTAATCAAGTGCACTGATGCACAAAGGAGGTGTAAATCCTGACCTTAATTTTTGGAAAGAAATGAGGAGTTAAAAACTCATGTGATTTACTAGTAAACCATGTTCAATTTCGTAGTTTATCTCTTTATAAATTAGTGAAGAAAATAGTCAAACCCTATGAAGAAATTGAAAAATAGGTAACTAGAATTAGTTAAATTTGATGTAGCATTTTACCAACTTAAGTAGTAGTTTAGAGAGAAAATCTTAAAGGACCTTAAGGAAGCTAATTTGAGAAGTGCTAGTGATCCTTAGAAATGCATAAATATGATAAACAATTAGTTATCAAGTTTAGGGTGTAAACAATAAATTAGAATAAATTAAGGCCAAGAATGCCATCTAAGGTAGTTTTGGACCTAAATGGAGTAAAGTGCTAGCACGAAATTGCAACCTAGAGTAATACGAACAACATGGTATCAAAGCCAAGGGGGGTACATTCCTCGTGGGAAACTTAGCGATGCTAATTGACTAGTTGTGGAGCTATTTGTCCTCCCTCTAGACCTTCATGATGGAGCTAGTGGTGAACTGAATGCATGTACAAGTAGGTGGACAAGCTTGTTATCTTGCCGGGTGTAATCATTGGGCTAGAAAAAGGCTATGTGGGTAAATCCTAAGGGTACCAACTGTGACGTCACAAATTGTGTGAAAAGCCTTTGAGCCTAATCTCGTCTCAGTATCTGTGGGTATTCATGTGCTCATGGTTGAGGAAGGTATTGGAAGCTATTAACATGGCCATGCCATGTGGATTAGCATAGTCCTATACGTAATGTATGTGTCTAGTCATCATGGGTATATATGTAAAAAGGGACACTTGGCCTCTCTCATCCCTCCACATTTATGTGGTGCACATGGGATATGAGGTGGATGGGAGGGAGAGACATGGCGCTGGTAGTGGCCTCCATATGCATGCACCCAATACAAACCATAAAGGGCCTTAGGGATCAAAAAATTATTAAGGTTATAAACTTAGATTAAAAATAGCAAAGAAGGAATCTTAAATTGACATTAGACAGAAATTACAATTACCCTAGAAGACTGTAAAGGGAAAAGAGTTGTGATTTCTTGAGAAAATTGGCCCCCATCTCAAGAATGTTAAAAAGAAAACATCTTGAGAAGACCTCATAAGAATATATGCAGCTAGAGGAATCACTTACTTGGGGTTTTGATTCAAGAGTTGTGATGTCTCATCGAACTTGTGATGGTTTACACTAACCCGATTATGTGTATGATGCATGTTGCTTGAAATCATATCTTTAAAAATTTATTTGGACACCATATTCATGTGATATGTACATGTTATTTGTTTGTGGAAGCCTGTAAAGGTACCACACATGTTCATGGATTACCATGTTGATTCACGAGGTACGTCACACAAAGGTAGTTGTTTCTGAGAACTTGACCCCTCAGTCAAACATGGGTATACTCTTGGCACAATTTGTGTGATGGACAAGGAAGCGATTTGGGTGATTTAGGCTAGGTGAGGTTTGGTGGCTAAGTATGGGACTAGACATATGTAGCCCCTAATGCCGGTACTAGAGTGTACTAGCTTTTGGGATAGGTGACGAGACTGGTAGAAGCAACTCCTAGGATAATGGTATTTTATATTATGGTGGATGTGAGTCATATGGGCTCCTTTGTGTGCTAATCTACACATGGAGATCGAGGGGTATTGGGGCTCAACAATCCATACCTTCCTATCTAAGAATTATGGTCGTGGTACAATGAGATATATTATGATGATGTTGTGACATTATGATGTGTTACTCAGTGATAGCTGATTATGATTATTATCTCGATACATAAAACTTATAGATATTATGTGAAAATCTTAGCAATATAATTTGTTTTCATTAAAAAAAATACTTTCAAAGGAGTGTGTGTGTGAACTTTGTTAACTGGTGTGCATAAGTCAAATGACAATTTCAATCATGGGTGTGTGACTTCACACCGGCTCCATAGGCCCAATGGTAGAGTAGTAGGTTAGACCCATAGGATTAGACAAGGCTAGGCTGAGTCTATGGAGCTGGTTTAAGTAGAAAAGGATCAAACATTGGAAAGAGGGTGACATGGTGTACTTGAGCTTGTGTGAAACCAAATTGTATCTTAGAACAAGTTAACTTGGGGGAAATAAATTAGATTAGAACTTATAAAAAGGATAGAAGAGTTATGTTTGTAAATTAGATTAAAACTTATGAAAAGGATAGAGAGTTAAACTTCATAATTGAGGAGTTAGGATGTCTTGGTGAGCCTCAAAGAGCCGCTCAATGTGACCTACTTGTGATAATTATGAATTGAAAAAGCTAGTAGAATCATACATATTTCCTCACGTAAGAATTATTATAGCGAGACCTTGGAGAGCTACTGGGATATTTAAGCATTGGGACATTATGATATATGGCATCGAGTGAGACACTCTATCTTTAGTGTAGTTTATGTTGCCATATTATTGTGTAGATAGAGGGGTAAGGGTCTCATAGTGGGTACAAGATCCGAGCCAAGTTGAGATTTGAAAATACAATCTTAGGATATGATTTCATTGCAAGATTCATAATGTGAAACTAAAACTTAGGATATGATTTCATTGCAGGATTCGCAATGTGAAACTAAAACTTAGGATATGATTTCATTGCAGGATTCACAATGTAAGCAATCTTAATCAAGAATTCTGATCCCATGAGGTAGTGTTTCCATATGCGAAGAGCATGTACTTACGAACAAAAGTTCCTTATCATAGGTGCTATAGTTGAGTTCAGAGGGTTTTAGTTTATGACTTTCAAATGCTCAGGGATGGTCGTCTTGCATTAAAATGGCTCCTATACGAGATCCACTAGCATTAGTGACAACTAGGAAAAATGGTCTAGTAAAGTCAAGTACTTGTAGGATTGGGGCGTATGTTAAGAGATATTTGAGACAGTCAAAGGACTTTTGTTAACTGTCACCCAACGAAAAACAATTTCCTTTTTCAACAATAATGTCAATGGAAATGTAATGAGAGAAAAGTTTTGCACATATTCTCTATAAAAGCCTGAAAGTCTGAGAAAATATCTCACATCATGTACAGTCTTTGGCCAGGCTCTAATGGTTGCTATCTTTTTAGGGTCAACATGAATGTCCTCAGGCAGAAACAATGTGTCCAAGATATTCAATTTTACTTTGAAAGAAAGAGCCTTTGTCAGGATTTGCATACAAATGGTTCTCTTTAAGAAGTTTAAAAATAATTCTCAAATGATTTTTGTGTTCTTTTTTGGAGCGACTAAAAATAAGAATGTCATTAAAAAAATCACAAAATCTTAATGGTTCAAAAAGATTATATGCATCATACGAACAAATGTGGCCGGTGCATTTGTAAGATGAAAGGGCATTACTAGAAATTCATAGAGACCGAATTGAGTGCAAAATGCAGTTTTATAAATATTAGTGGAGTCCATACACACTTTATGATAACCTGATTTTAAATCTATCTTGCTAAAAACACAAGAACCTTTCAATTTGTCAAAAAAATTGTCTACTCTAGAAACAAGATAATGATTTTTAACGACCACTTTATTTAATGCACGGTAAACAACACACATGCGATAAGTCTTATTCTTCTTTTGAACTAACAAGATTGGTTCTCGGTCGTATCAATCCTGTAATTCCTTAATTTGGCATTGAAGTTCTTGTTGTTACAAAGGGCTTTGTCTATAAGGTGCACGATGTGGGGGTTGACTTCCTGGCAAGAGCTCTATTTTATGGTCCTCGAGGTGAGAAGGAGGTAAGTGAGAGGGATAGTATTTAACAAAACAATCATGAAAAGAATCAAGAAAGTGTTGATGATGTGGGGTGAGTGTTTGATTTACTTTCTCTACCTCAGTCACATAAATCATGTATGCTTTGTGCTCTTTTCTAAGTCCTCTTTTTGCTTATGAATGTGTAATCAATGGAAAAAGTTCAAGTGAAGTGTCACTAGAAAGAGATATCAATGTGTCATTATATGTGAATTGAATAGTATGAGTGTTGTAATCAATGTTAAGATTGTGTTGATGACGGAATGGCATTTCTAAAATGATATCCGTGGAATGTAAAGGTGAAATCAAGAACTCACAAAGCTCTTTATATGACCCAATTTAAATTTCAAGATTTTTAATTTCACGAGTGCCATTGTGAGTTCCTTGGAAGGTAGGTTTTACTTTATATGTAGAGGGAGATGTGTGCAATTGTAATTTCCTTACAAGATTTCTGAAATAAAATCATGCGAACTCCCATCATCATGCAAAACACAACCATCGATAGAGCCTAGCATGTGTAATAATGAATGGATAGATTGAGGAATACCTAGAGGGTTGTTTGATTCTTGATTTACCTCATATGAAGAGTGTCCTCCATCCATTCTGGAATGGTGTCATCATCGACCTCATGAGCTTCTTCTTCGATGTAGTGGACCACGCGTGGTTGGTTTCTTTGGAGGTGATAACTTGGCAAAGCAATTTGCCGCAATTTGGCCCAGCTTTACGCAATGATGATAAGTAGGAGTAGGCCTAGGTGCTTTTGATAAGACAATGTGAGCACTATCGTGACTAGGCTTGGGGTTTGAATCTACAAAATTTATCTTTGAAGTTGTCCCATTAAATACATTTTTAGGAGGAAATGTGGGTGCACGTGAGTGTTGAACATTGTTAGGGCAATGTGAAATGAAAGAATTAGGTTGAACAAATCGTCTAGATGGATAATTATTACCTACAAAAGGTGATTTCCAATTTGTTGGACTAGGCCCTTGCATAGGCCTAACAAACTTGCCGACGGAGTGAAGCTTCTTCTTTGCATCATGAGCAAGAGAAATAGCCTCATATAGAGAAGAAGGTTGGAACATATTCACCTTTGCTTTGCAAGCCTTCTTCAAGACCATCCTTATCCTTTTGTTGCAAAGCGTCACCATGTACATCTTCTAGCATGCGAAGATGTAATAATGTTTGCCAAAAATGCTCAATGTATTGTGACACATTGTCAAAATCATTCCAAGAGAATTTTCTCCATACATGGTATGCCAGCAAATGAAACTGAAGACTCTTTGACTTTGTCCTAGAACTCAAGGCAAGTGGTTGGCTTGTCCAGCAACATTACAGAGTACATTCCACCATAGAGATACTTTGTCAGCAACATTACAAAGTACATTCCACCATAGAGATGCTTTGTCAACCATGTGATTAGTAGCACATTTAATTTTTTCTCTTTCAAAGAAGTTTTCATCAACAAAGTAATCATCAAATTGACTTAACCATGAAAGAAAAATAAGATTCAAATTTTGTAAAAGTAAAGAGCGATGTCTTAGCTTTGATTATGTTAATCCATTTCTAGGGTTAACAAGAGCTACTACCATTATCTTATATCAAAGAGTCAAGGTAGATACACCAAAAGGTCATACATTGAAGATATGAATCAATGGCGTCCAAATCTATAACTTGGGGACAAGCGCCCATAATGTTTTAACAGAATACTTGGTGATTCCCACTTCAAGAGCGTGTGGTAGTAAGTTAGGATGAAGTCCTACGGGATGTACTTCATGGATATATTATGAGAGTAGTCATTGTAATAGCATCGGGCCTCTTATGAGTATAAATTGCCTGGCCAGCCACAGTTTAAGTGAGTGTGAACACTTATGGCCATGTATATAAGTGAATTTCTCTCATAATAAAATATACTCTCCCATTGCGCAATAGAGTCTTGATCTTGCTAATCTCTCTCCCTAATGCATGCTAGTGAGTGTGTGTGAGAGAAGTGAGGTGAGAGGAGAGACGAATACCCGTAGTGCAACGCGGAGGTGTGACAACGTTCGTGGGAGACGTAGTGGAATTGCTTCTCAAGGAGTTGTAGAGCTTGGAGACCTCAAGGGTTATGAGCTCGGCCATTGGAAAGATCTTGTTAAGACAGTTGCAGTTCACCAAGTAATCTCTTATTGGATGCAAGGGGGGGTTAGAGTGAGCCCAAAAGAAAGTTTCTTCTCGTCACATGGGTAAACATAATGAAAACCTGACGATCCAAAGAAAGTTTCTTCTCGTCACATGGGTAAACATAATGAAAACCTGACGATCCAAAGAAAGTCAGAAGATGAAACAAGTCTTAGTACGTCGCTAAGTGAGGATGAAACAAGTTCTGTTCGGCACTAGGTGCACCTCACAAACCAATCAAGAAACTAGAACCCGCCTGACCACCCCAAATTGAAAATCATGATCACATTACATATGCGGAATGCAAAAGGCAAGCTCAGGAGAGCATGCTTAGCATTGTTGAGTGTCATACAGGATCACCGGCGGTTATGATTGAACCTAATAATGCCATTCCTAAAAAAGCAACCAAAACAGAAGAACCAAAGGAGTATCGCTTCCCCTTTCAAGAGGAGGACATACTCTTTATAGAAGAGTCAATAGAGGCAGATTGCACGAATTATGCAGTTGAAAAAGCACGTGAGGAATTCGATGAATTCCTTACAAAATTATGCAGTTGAAAAAGCACGTGAGGAATTTGATGAATCCCTTACAAAATTAAAGCAATCTCTCAAATCCTCAATTGGAGGAGTGCTCTTCTCTCATGGTGAAGCCAGCATAGCGTCAGTACTTGCACCTTTAAAGGCTAAACATGAGTTATACCAAGACATAAAGAGCTACATAGCACAGGAGGACTATGAGGATTCACAAGTCTTGTGCATCCAATATATACTCCAAAAATGTGTAACCATCATCATGCCACGTGCACTGGCCCTCTCCCTAATTTGCTATAAAAAACACATGCGCAAGATTATATCCAGCGACTATGTACCTAACATGGTGCGACTAGTACCTAGCGGTAAGTCACTGTCCATGTGGCAAATAATAAAAATTAAATATCCATGAAAAATATACCACAAAAATATTTCAATAATTTCCATAATCCATAACATAGTCAAGAACTTAAGAAGAGACCTATCCTATTCTCCTTGAACCATGAATCACAAAGCCCCCATAAAAGCATTGCCTATGCAGCATCAATCTTCGCCTGCCTTGACAAGCATTCCCTGATGTAAGTGGCCTCTCCAAACACTAACCCAACTAACATCTGAATTGCTAACATAACTAACCTTACAGAATCCAGACCACCCACCATCAGTCCCCAATAACACCAATGTTTCCAAGAGAAGGGCAATAAGTGGTGGGCGTACCAAAAGTACTGCTCCAAGTATAAGAGTACTATGAGGGGCAATAGAATATCTGGCATGATGGAAGATACCATTGACATGAACTCTTCTTCATCTAGACCACTGAAGACAAGGAGAAAAGAGACATTGATCTCTAAGATGTTGATTGCAAAATTATATAATCTCTTACTTGAAAACTTAGAAAGTCACTATAAGAAAGGAGATGAGCTAAATTTATAGCAAACTTTACAATACCTTTGTCTTGTTGTAGACCGAATGCGTTATGCACATTATGGGCAGTACCATTGCAATCCACACATTGCAATCCATAGTGCATGTACCTTAAGCCAATCTTTCTATATTGGAGTCATTTTGCAAGGTGTTTGATCATGACATTTCACAATATATGTATCCACATGTAACAAGTGCACAACCATCACCTAAAAATTAAGGAACCCCATGCACATTTTGGTATTAAGATGGGCATCATAAGAAGAAATGAACCTGAAGCAAGTGGTGAGGTCGGGACCCCAATTAGGAATAGTTGTGAGACTACTGATTCCGAGCTGGGTGAGATGCTCCATAACCTTCACAATCCTTGTGGCATTTCTAGGTATGGTAGGTGAGGTCGGGACCCCAAGTAGGAATAGTTGTGAGACTACTGATTCCGAGCTGGGTGAGATGCTCCATAACCTTCACAGTCCTTGTGGCATTTCGGTATTAAGATGGGCATCATAAGAAGAAATGACCCTGAAGCAAGTGGTGAGGTCGGGACCCCAAGTAGGAATAGTTGTAAAACTACTGATTCCGAGCTGGGTGAGATGCTCCATAACCTTCACAGTCCTTGTGGCATTTCTAGGTATGGTAGGTGAGACTACTGATTCCGAGCTGGGTGAGATGCTCCATAACCTTCACAGTCCTTGTGGCATTTCTAGGTATGGTAGGTGAGCATGGTATCTACCTTTCTTCTTTATGTGCACTAAACCTTCCCTTGTAAGCAAATTTCTTTGTTTCAGAAAACGATGATGCTCAACCACATTTTATTTTTAGAAAAACATCTTTGCTACCATTTGCAATGTATTATTAGAATAGGCTTGATGTTTTTAAAAAACAACCTCTTTTCAATGTCTTTCTTCACATTTAATCTTACAATGATATTTTAATAAGCTGAAAAATGAACTGAGATACCAAATTTGTAAATGCATCAATTTGTTGGCCCCCAAGTCATCTCATCCTTGCTCCTTGTGAAGTAGTGTTGTAAATGTTGGTTCCATATTTAAGTGTGTTTTCTCCTTGTGCACTACCTGCACCTCCGAGCATTTGTATGCAATGGAATCCACATAGAAGGTAACCTTCCCTAGGTTATCGGTCTCACTTTGGCTCTCAGGGGATAAGGATTAGGTAGAGGATTAGGGGTTGGGATTAGGGTTAAAAATAAGCTAATTACAAAGGAGAAGGAAGTAAAGGAAAAAAGATAAGGGTTATGATCCTCTCTCTCTCTCTCTCTCTCTCTCTCTCTCTCTCTCTCTCTCACACACACACACACACACACACACACACACACACACACACACACACTAACTCAACTCTCTCTCTCAGACATCAGAGAGGTGAATTTGTAGGTGCGATGTGGATTTTAGAAGAAAAATAGTATAATTTGGGGATAAATTTTGGGGGGAGGTGGGTTTATGAAAAAATGGGAGGGTGAATGAGGAGAAGGGAGAAGGAAAAGGACAAATCCCATAAGCCAAAACATGTGGAGTGGGGAGAGGGGTATAAATAGTGTGTTGGTTTCATTTACATGTATCCAAGTGGTGAAAGAGAAGAGAGAGAGCTTGTGGGCTTTACTCACTTGCTCTTAATAATGACCTTAATCCTCTACATGGCCTTGGGCCTATGCTAGGATGTACCAGGCTACCATCGAGTGTGCCCGATTTTGCAGGTTGGGCTGGTACCCATCGCATTCGTGCAGCGTGTCTCTAGGATTCTTCATTGCGCAACAGGTGCTACACTTACCGAGGACTAGTTTTTTTTCCCTCGGTGGTGACACGATTACCAGGAGTGGTTGCTGTAACATTTCTGAATGTGGGCATGTCTCTGGTAGAACTCTTACAGGAGGGTTGTGGTCCTCATGCACAAATTCAATAACATAATGGACAAAGCTCACTCTACCTCTCTCAAAACACCATAGCTTATCAGAGATAAACTTGCATGAACATGAAGAAAGAGAAGGTGAATGACACACACATTGGGTACAATATCCGCCCACTTGCTTGATGGCTCATGCTTTCAAGTGTATTTAGATATATTATTTTGTGAGGCAAAAATGACTTTTACACTCCACTTTGGGCCTTTCCCCTAAACTTTAGGAGAGTGGCATGCATGAAGTAATCTGAACCATCTTTGAGTCTTGACTTTAGCAAAGTGTCATGGTTGAATTAATATGGGCCATCTACTAAGGTTAAACAAACCATTTGAATAAATATATCTATATAACAAATGTGTATAAATATGTGTGCCACCATTTTATGTACAAGATAATGACAGCCACCAAGACACTACATAAAATGTCACATAAATATAATGTCACCAAAAATATAATATCGCCACGAACATAGCGATGCCAAAATGTGCATTCAATATGCATGGCAAAAATGTATAACCATTATCATGCCACCCGCAGCACTAGCCACCAATGATCTACTATCAAAAACACATGCATAAGATTATATCGAGTGACTATCTACCTAACATGGTGCGAGCAATATTTGGCGATATGTCACTGACCATGTGGAAAATAATCAAAAATATGAAAAATATACCACAAAAATATTTCAATAATTTCCATAATCCATAACATAGTCGAGCCACTTAAGAAGAGGCCTATCCTATCCTATCCTTGACTCAGGCATGAATCACCAAACCATGTAAGAGCCTCACCTATGCAACATCAACCTTCACCTCAACAAGCACCCCCCGATGTAAGTAGCCTCTCTGAACACTAACCTTGCAGAATCTAGACCACCCACCATCAGTCCCCAATAACACCAATGTTTCCAAGAGAGGGGTGACAAAGTGGTGGGCATACCAAGACTACTGTTCCAAGTACAAGGGTACTATGAGAAGCAACACAATATCTAGCATGATGGAAGATACAAACGGCATGAACTCTTCCTCATCTAGGCCACATAAGACAAGGAGCAAAGAGACATTGAGCTCTAAGATGTTGATTGCAGAATTCTATAATCCCTTACTTGAAAACTTAGAAAGTCACTATAAGAAAGGAGATGAGCTAAATTTCGAGCAACCTTTACAACACATTTCTCTTGTAGACCTAATGTGTTGTTCACATTATGGGCACTACAAATTTAATCCACATTGCATGTACCTTAAGCCAATCTTTCTATATCGGATTCATTGCAAGTTGTTTGATCATGACGAGATCATGACATTTTGCAATATATGTATCCACATGCAACAAGTGCACATCCAACACCTCAAATTCAAGGAACCCCATGAACATTCCGATACTGAGATGGGCATCAAGAGAAGAAATGAACTTGAAGCAAGTGGGGTGAGGTTGGGACCCCAAGTAGGAATAGTGGTGAGACTACCCAATTCGAGCGGGGTGAGGTGCTCCATAACCTCCACAATCCTTGCAAACTACTGGCTTTCCTAGGTATGGTAGGTGAGCATTGTATCTACCTCTCTTCTTTATGTGCACTAAACCTTCCCTTGTAAGCAAACTTCTTTGTTGTTTTTTAATGATGCTCAACCACTTTTTATTTTTAGAAAAACAACATCTTTGCTACCATTTGCAATGCATTATCACAATAGACTTGATGTTTTTAAAAAACAATCTCTTTGCAATATCTTTCTTCACATTTAATCTTGCAATGATATTTTAACAAGTTGAAAAATGAACTGAGATACCAAATTTGTATATGAACCAACTTGTTCGCCCCCAAGTCATCTCATCCTTGCTCCTTGTGAAGCATTGTTGTAAATGTTGGTCCCATATTTGAGCTTGTTTCCTCCTTGTTGTGAACTCCCTGCAGCTCCAAGCATTCGTGTGGCATTGGAATCCACATAGAAGGTAACCAGCTCTCGAGGGGATGAGGATTAGGGTTAAAAATAAGCTAATTAGGGTTACAAAAAGGAAGGAAGTAAAGGAAAAACACTAAGGGTTATGACTCTCTCTCTCTCTCACACACACACACCTGCTCTAACCCTCTCTCTCTCTCTCTCTCTCTCTCTAACACACACACACACCTACTCTAACCTCTCTCTCTCTCTCTCTCTCTCTCTCTCTCTCTCTCTCTCTCTCTCTCTCTCTCTCTCTCTAGACACACACCTGCTCTAGCCCCTCCTCTCTCTAACACACACATTAACTCAACTCTCTCACACATTACATAGGTGAATTTGGAGGTGCGATATGGATTTTAGAAGCAAAATAGTATAATTTGGGGAGAAAATTTGGGGGGGAGGTGTGTTTTGTTGCTATTTGATGATGCTCAACCATATTTTATTTTTAGAAAAACAACATCTTTGCTGCCATTTGCAATGCATTATCACAATAGACTTAATGTTTTTAAAAAACAACCTCTTTTTAAATTTTTTCTTCATATTTAATCTTGCAATGATATTTTAACGTGCTGAAAAATGAACCGAGATACCAAATTTGTAAATGCATCAACTTTTTGGTTCCCAAGTCATCTCATCCTTGCTTCTTGTGAAGCATTGATGTATATATTGGTCCCATATTTGAGTTTGTTTCCTCCTTGTGAACTCCGTGCACCTCCGGGTGTTTCCGTCGGCATTGGAATCCACATAAAAGGTAACCTTCCCTAAGTCATTAGTCTCACTCGGCTCTCGAGGGATGAGGATTAGGTAGAGGATTAAGAGTTAGGATCAGGGTTAAAAATAAGCTAATTACAAAGGAAAAGGAAGTAAAGGAAAAAAGCTAAGGGTTATGACTCTCTCTCTCTCTCTCTCTCTCTCTCTCTCTCTCTCTCTCTCTCTCTCACACACACACACACACACACACACACACACGTGCGTGCATGCACACACACACACACGCACAAACCTCTCTCTCTCTCTCTCTCTCTCTCTCTCGCACACACACAAACCTGTTCTAACCCTATCTCTCTAACACACACACACACACTCATTAACTCAACTCTCTCTCACACATTGCAGATGTGAATTTGGAGGTGCGATGTGGATTTTAGAAGCAAAAAAGTATAATTTGGGGAGAATTTTCGGGGGGAGGTGGGTTTATGAAAAAGTGACAATGTGAATGAGGGGGGAGAAGAAAAATGACAAATCCCATAAGCCAGAACATGGGGAGTGAGGAGAGGGGTATATATAGTGTGTTGGTTTGATTTGCATGTATCCAAGAGGTGTAAGAGAGGAGAGAGAGAGATTGTAGGCATTACTCACTTGCTCCTATACTAATCACCTTGATCCTCTACAAGGCCTTAGGCCTTGGCGCCTTTATGGGCATGTGCTAGGATGTACCTAGCTACCGTCGGGTGTGCTCGATTCTACAAGCTAGGCTAGCACCCACCACGTTCGCGCAGCATGTCTCTAGGATGCTTCTTTGTGCAACAAGTGGCACCCTTATCGAGGACTAAATTTTTCCCTGATGGTGACACAATTACCAAGTACTGGTCATTGCAGCACTTCTAGATGTGGGCTTGGCTTTGGTACCACTATTGCACGAAGGTTGTGGTTCTCATGCACAAATTTAATAAAATAATGGACAAAGCTCACTCTACCTCTCTTAAAACACCATAGCTTATGAGAAATAAACTTGCATGAAAATGAAGGAAGAGAAGATACAAGACACACACATTGTTTACAATCTCCTCCCACTTGCTTGACGGCTCATGCTTTCAAGCAAGTGTATTTAGATATATTATTTTGTGAGCCAAATATGACTTTTACACTCGAATTTGGGCCTTGCCCCTAAAATCTAGGAAAGTGTCATGCATGAAGTAATGTGAACCATCTTTGGGCCTTGACTTTAGCAAAGTGTCATGCATGAATTAATATGGGCCATCTACTAAGGGTAAACAAACCATTTGAATAAATATGTCCCTATAACAACTATGCATAGTAAATATGTGGCTGCAAGTCACTGACCATGTGGCAAATAATTAAAAATAAATATCCATGAAAAATATACCATAAAAATATTTCAATAATTTCCATAATCCATAACATAGTCAAGCCACTTAGGAAGAGGCCTATCCTATCCTTGACCTACAGCCATGAATCACCAAGCCCCCATAAGAGCCTCGCCTATGCAATGTTGACCTTCGCCTTGGCAAGCACCCCGTAACATAAGTGGCCTCTCCAAACACAAACACCCCTCGACATAAGTGGCCTCTCCAAACACAAACACCCCTCGACGTAAGTGGCCTCTCCAAGCCCACTCAATGGTTTTCAACCATTCAAATCTCATCCTTATCTCCACAATGGAGTGTGTGGAGGGAGGCGACCAGAATTGAAGGGAAGAATTCTCTCTCTCTCTCTCTCTCTCTCTCTCTCTCTCTCTCTCTCTCTCTCTCTCTCTCTCTCTCTCTCTCTCTCTCTCTCTCAGTAGCACACACCAAAGCGAATCTGCAGTAGTAGCAGGTAAGCATTTTTCGTTTTTCTTTTGCCGTTGAAGCTTGTCTGCAAAAAACATTTTTGTTTTGGTGGAGGAGAGAAACTGGTGTAGAGTAAATAGCATTGCGTCTGTCCACTGTGTGGGGGGGGCGAAGACCAGCCCCACCTCTTAACGGCTGTGAAGAGAGAGGTCGCTTGGTGTAGAGCAAGCAGTTGTGTGTAGAGAAAGATGCCGCTGGAGCATTGCGTCATTTGAGTGCGGTTAGAAAAAATAACGCGACTGCCTGGTGCTGTCGGCGGGGCGGCCAGCCTAAACACGTAAATGCTGTTGTGCAGAAAGGGGGGGCGAAGACCACCCATAATCGCTGTCGTTGATTCTGTGTGGGGGGTGCGAAGACCAGTCCCAGGACCATTTCGGCGCTGTGCAAAGGGCGGCCAACCAGGCGTAGCCAGGCGGCCAGCCAGGCCACACAGCCCAGCAGGCGGGCGGCCTACCCAGCCCAACGGGCGGCCAGTCTGCCCAGCGCACAGCGGGCGGTCAGCCCACAGGTGGCGGCCAGCCGTCCTCTTTTGCATTACAACCGGCGGCCAGCCCCCCACACCCAGCCGACAAAAAAATAATAATTTTTTATTTTTGTTTTTTTTGTTAATCAAACGGACCCTCTCTCCCGGCTGTGGAGGGATAATCCCGACAAGGGATAAGTGTTTCCGGAGATTAATTTTTGTTATGAGTTGCAGGCATTTTTTTCTCTCGGATCGGAGCATCCCGGAGTAGCGACACTTGTAGAGGCTCGCAGCGCAACACAAATCGACGGGCGACCGTAAGGGGGGTGACTATTTTCTCTCCACCACTGCTCATTTTATTAGCATTTTTTTTTGTAATTTTCGAGTTCTCGCATTGTTTTTTGTGCAAGAATTAAAGATGTCTACTAGGCATAGTGTGTCCCCACTGCCTTCTACTTCTCTAGGGTTTTCAGGTCTCTTGTCTGCGGTCGCGTGTTTAACCCCGACCGAATTGTCAGGCCGTACACGCCCGACCGTTGTCTGGTCCGGAGTGCGCTCGTCGATCACGCGTGATCCGCCAGCGCCCTCCTCATCTATTGACCCCGCCTTAGGACCCAGCGAGCCCGCAGCGGCCGCATTAGCAGATGACCCCTTTCTGGCCGATGAGCCAGATGACATGAACATCGACGTCGCCGAGGGGACCAAGGAGGACCTCTTGGATTATGACGACGACGATTATGACCTATTGGACCCTGCTGCTGCTGACGTCTTGACAGAGATGGAGCTCTAGTGGACTTTTTAAATATCTTAATGCCAAACTAAACAATATGGGTAAAGTCCAAGCTGACTTAGTCACGATGCTACAGAGCATCTCCACACGGTTAGATGCACTGACAGCTGCCTCGGCTAGTACTTCGACTCCTCGTGGTAGCCGAGCTCCTGCGGCACGGGTGAGCGTAGCCTCGCAAGTGGTTGCAGGAGTACAGGCCGATGCGCCTGCGGGACCGTCCGTAGCGACAGCTTCGTCGTTATTAAAAGACTTAAAGCCGCCTAATTTTGGTGTCGAGGAGAAGAAGAGAAACAAAGACTCGGTCAATATGTTTCTAGCGAAGTGGTCAGATTTACACGCGCTGCGATAGCAGCCTAGCCGGATACAGCCCGTAGAGGCTAGCCTCTCATTAACCAGCAAAGCGTACAAGTGGTGGATGAGTTTGACAACTCGTCTTGCCACTTGTTGAAATGATGTTTCGAAAAGAGTTTTTGCTTGTTAATGAGGCAGAGAGAAGCTGGGAGTTATGGGACAAGTGCTCGATGGAGAACAAATCCCTAACTCAGTACATCTCAGACTATAGGGAGATGGTACTCAAGCTAAAGGGAATCGATGCATTCCAGACATTGCGAGGCTTTAAAAGAGGCCTCAAAGATGATTACCTTGAGTACATAGAGCCCTTACAGCCTAAAGACTTAGCAGAGGCAATTAAGTATGCGCACATATTCGATGACATCAAGCGCCGTAGTGCGCGTGGTGGTTCTAGCAGGGCCGAAGGTAGTGAAAAGAGGAGGTCAGGTCTTAAAAGAAAAGGGTTCCGCAGTGATAAACAAGGGGATAGGATGGACCAGAAAGGACAGGGTGGTCATTGGTCTAAAAAACCGCGACCATCCAAGAAGAAAAGAGACATCGAAATCCAAAAGAAAGAGCAGTATATTAAAGCGCGAAAGGAAAATCGCTGCTTTAATTGCAATGAGGTTGGGCACACGAAGGCTGAGTGTCCAAAGCCTAAAGATGGTAAATCCTCGAAGCAGTTGCATACAGTGCAGAGACTCCCTCTCAGTTCCGCAGAGTTCAGAGAGGTGACAGTGTGTCATTGTGATGAGCATCACGCTTGTTCAGTGACACCAGCGATGTGGCAGCCTACTGTAGGTCCGCATGACATGGTGCGCATGTATGGCACCATAGGTGGCCATAGAGTCACAGTTTTTATTGATGATGGAGCTAGCCACAACTTCTTGAACTACTCGTTAGTCAAGAAGTTGGGGTTGACTGAGACCCGGAGTGATCATGAGTATACTGTTGGCTTAGCCAACGGATATGACAAAACGGTATGGAATACCTTAGTATTGGGGGTCCCATTATCTATGCAGGACTACGAGGCTCCGCTTGACTTTCAGGTCATGCACTTAGCCAGAGAAAACGTATATCTAGGCAGGGAGTGGCTGTATGGCTTGGGCCCTAGTCTAGCTCGGAATTACTTACATAATACGCTATGTTTTAAGCATGGAGGTAGAGTCATTACCCTGCAGGGCGACCATACTGTCCCCGTCACACCACTTATTTCCTCCATGGAGCTGTGCACAGCGGTCCGCAGAGACCAGATAGCAGAGGTATATGCTTGTTACCCTCTTTTAAATTCTGTTTCTGTAGATGAAACTGTAAATAATGTTTGCGTAGACAAACAAGGAAAACAAAATAGCCTTGGACGAGACCCACTGTTTGAAAACCCTGTTTGGCATGCATGTCAAACAAGAAAAAATCCAAGGTGAAAGAGACATTGAAGAAAAAGTACGTAGATACTTTAATGAATTTATTAGAGGAATTTCAGGATGTTTTTCCTGATGATGGTTTACCACCATCTAGAGAAGTAGACCATGGCATCAAAGTTATGCCAAGATCAAAACCTATAAGCAAACCTGCTTATAGATTAAGCCACTCCGAGGCACAGGAGGTGGAAAAACAATTGACGCCTATTTGAACAAAGGCTTCATTCGGCCTAGTTCAAGTCTGTGGGCATCGCCTATTGTGCATAGACTATAGGGCTCTTAATCAGATAACGATTAAGAACAAGTATCCAATTCCATGCATGGATGAGTTGTTTGATCAACTTTATGGATCGAGATACTTTACAAAAATAGACCTAAGATCAGGATATCATCAGGTTAGAATTAAACAAGAAGATGTTGCGAAGACAGCATTTAGGACCCGTTTCGAGCATTTTGAGTTTTTGGTTATGCCATTTGGGCTAACCAATGCTCCAGTGATGTTTATGACACTGATGGACAGTATTTTACGTCCATATCTGGGAAAATTTGTAGTGGTTTTTCTAGATGATATTCTTGTGTACAGTAAGACACAGAAAGAACACATAGAGCATTTGCGTCTAGTGTTCGAGTTGTTGCAAGAGCACAAACTATTTGCAAAGAAGAGCAAATGTGAATTTTTTGAAATAGAAATTCACTACCTTGGCCATATTATATCCGCCGATGGTACGCAGATGGAGCCAGAAAAAGTAGAGGCTATTCTTAAATGGCTAGCGCCGAAGAATCTCGAGGAACTGCAGAATTTTCTTGGCATGTCGGGGTTCTACCGACAGTATGTGAAGGACTACGCGAAGATCGCAGTCCCGTTGACTGACCAGTTTACGGTCTAAAACTAAAAACATTAGTTGGGGGGAAGCCCAATAGCAGAGCTTTGATAAGCTCAAGGTGACCGTATAGCAGCTGCACCTATTTTGCCTATTGTCGATCCAAATAAGCCGTTTGTTTTGGAAATAGACGCTAGTAATGAGGCCATTGGGGTCGTACTTATGCAAATGGGACGCCCAATTGTATTTGAGAGTAAAAAGTTAGATCGTGCGCAGCGTAACTACTCGGCTTACGAGCGAGAGTTACTAACGATAGTTCATGCACTGAAAAAGTGGAGACACTATTTATATGGTGCTACTTTTGAGGTCCGTACGGACCATGAAATTCTGAAATGGCTTTCAAGTCAAAATGAACTGAAGGGTAGAAAAGCTCAGTGGGCGGAGATTCTACAGGAGTTTGACCTTCAGATACGTTACCAGAAAGGTAAGTATAACGTGGTGGCAGATGCACTTAGTCGCATGTCACAGATTAATGAACTTAGTTTCATAGTCTTCAAGAATGATTTCTTGGAGTCCCTACGTGGTTTATGTGAGCACAATCCATCTTTTACAGAGGTTTGGCGCGCTGTATGCGTACGCACTTCTTCACAGATGCGACCACCTCCCTCGTTGGCACGGATTGCTAGTCCGGAGAGACTGGCTGAAGGTGCAATGGGAAGGGAAGCAAGAGTTAGTCCGGAGAGACTAGCCGTATCTTCTGGGTATAGTTTGGAGCCAGAGAGCTCTGACGTAGGCCCTTCATCACCTTTGACTGCCACGGCTTCAAAGGGGAGTGATAAACTTCGTCGGGGGAAGAAATATGCTAATTACTCTATTGACGACGGGTACTTACTCTACAAGGGTAGAGTATGTGTACCAATTATTGGTGACTTTCGGACTCAAATTCTTAAAGAACGTCATGATAGTCCAAGTGTGGGTCATCCCGGGATTCAGAAGACCTATGCACTAGTAAAAAGACAGTTTTATTGGCCTAGTTTGTTTAAGGACGTCCAGACTTATGTGCTGAAATGTAGTAAGTGCCAGGTCAATAAACATGAACGTCTTAAGGTTGGAGGACTACTCCATCCGCTCTGGAGATTCCTTTAGGGGAAATGGGAAAGCATTTCCATGGATTTCATTACCGGTTTACCCAAGACGAGTCGAGGGAATGACTCGGTGTGGGTGGTAGTGGACAGGTTAACTAAAATGGCAAAGTTTATCGCCACGAAGAAAACTGTTAAAATGCCAGAGTTGGCAAAACTCTTTATTGAAGATCTCTACAAGCTATATGGCCTGCCTGCCGTCGCAGATATAGTGTCGGATAGAGATAGAAAGTTCAACAGTCATTTTTGGAGGGAAGTCTTCAAAAAGTTGGATACTACTCTGAGTATGAGTACGGCGGATCATCCGGAGTCTGATGGTCAAACTGAAAGAGTTAACCAAATTCTAGACGATATGTTGCGTTCTTATGTTAGTAAGAAGCAATCTAATTGGGAAGAGGAGTTTGCCTATAACAGCTCCAAACACTCAGCAACTGGATTTACACCATTCATGTTAATGTATGGATTCCAGCCGAGATCTCCGATGGCTGTAGGCCTAGAAAAGGAGAAGATTCAATCTGTCAAGGATTTCCTTGAAGATATGAATGATATGCTCAGAGCTGCACGTGAGAGCATTCGTAGCGCTCAGGATGCGCTAAAACTTATGTGGATAAAGGACGTAGAAAGGTGACCTTTGCAGAAGGTGACCTTTGCAGAAGGTGACTTTGTATTCCACAAGGTTCCTCCTCAAGGTTCCTGCGCAGTCAGAAACCGTGAAAACGGGAAAGTGTGATAAACTTTCTCCGAGATATTGTGGTCCTTTTAAAATCCTTAAGAAGATTGGGGACGTAGCATATAAACTTGAGTTACCGGAGAGTTCTCAAGTCCATCCTGTCTTCCATGTCAGTAAACTGAAGAAATCAGTTCACGGGTTAGAGAACGTAGTTTCTCCAGAGATTTTGGTGGACTTGATAGAGCCACCAAAGATACCACATGAACCTGAAAAGATTCTAGGGTATCGTGACAGACAAACCCGACATAAAGTGTACCAGGAGGTACTTGTTAAATGGACAGATAGGGATGAGGAGGTAGCTACCTGGGAACGCCGTAGTGCAATTTCCAAGAGGTTTCCCCAGTTTGTTTTCGAGAATGAAAACTCTTCTTAAGGGGGGGTAATGTCACGTAGGCTATAACGCCTGTGACCGATGGCGGCAGACCGGATGGCCAAGGATCTGGCCATCCGGGGTTCAGTGGGAGAGGATGCCAATACGGAGTCATGGGCGGCCAGGCTAGTGTGGACGGCAAGCCACACACTATAGCCTGGGGGATGAGGGGCAATCCTCATTCTTCCTCTATAGCTGGGTGGTGAGCCAGAGGCCGTCCCCTCTCGTGGTAACGCCCGTAGTGGCGTTACGGGTATCTAACAAACCCCGTGCACATTCCGGTACTGAGATGGGCATCATAAGAAGGAATGAATCTGAAGTAAGTGGTGAGGTCAGGACCCCAAGTAGGAATAATAGCAATACTACCGAGTCCGAGCCGAGTGAGGTGCTCCATAACCTCCATAGTCCTTGTTTACAATCTGGTAGCATTCCTAGGTATGGTAGGTGAGCATGGTATCTACCTTTCTTCTTTATGTGCACTAAACCTTCCCTTGTAAGAAAACTTCTTTGTTGCTATTTGATGATGCTCAAATTTAAAAAAAAATTAATAGAAAAACATCTTTGCTACCATTACAATGCATTATCACAATAGGCTTGATGTTTTAAAGAAACAGCCTCTTTTCAATGTCTTTATTCACATTTAATCTTGAATGATATTTTAACAAGATGAAAAATGAACTACATCAACTTGTTGGCCCCGAAGTCATCCCATCCTTGCTTCTTGTGAAGAATTGTTGTAAATGTTGATCCCATATTTGAGTTTGTTTCCTCCTTGTGAACTCCTGCACCTCCAGGCATTCGTGTGGCATTGGAATCCACATAGAAGATAACCTTCCCTAAGTCATCGGTCTCACTTGGGCTCTCGGGGGATGAGCATTAGATTAGGGGTTGAGATTATGGTTATAAATAAGTTAATTACAAATGAAAAGGAAGTAAAGGAAAAAAGCTAAGGGTTATGACTCTCTCTCTCTCTCTCTCACACACACACACACACGCACACACACACACTCCTACTCTAACCATCTCTCTCTCTCTCTCTCTCTCTCTCTCTCTCACACACACACACACACACACACACATCTGCTCTAACCCTCTCTCTCTCTCTCGCTCTCTCTCCCTCTATCACACACACACACACACACACACACACACACACACACATATTAACTCAACTCAACTCTCTCTCTCTCTCTCTCTCTCTCTCACACACACACACACACACATTAACTCATTTCTCACATCAATGGATTAAGGTCAAGACTACAACTTACACATGGCTAGGTACCATCACCACAAGCAACGAATCCCTAGAAAAAGCAAGGCATGCCACTCCAAGTAGTACCCCTTGGTAGCTTTATATATAAGGAGGTGCCTAAACCAAAACATCACTAGCTAAAAGCTCAATCGCATGTCTCTCACACACATAAGAACTCTCAATCTAGCATGCTTCTAAATCTCAACATTAAACTTTAAAAAAGATCACATTAATCTCATCATTAATTGTTATTTATAAATTCACTATCGTTGTTATGTGTTTGGTAGAGTAGCGCAATGCCTCTATGTAGCTACCATGATCATATCACCAACATCCACAACACCAGCACACAAAGCAACACTAACACAATTTCAAAGAAACCTCGGGCACTAAAGACAACATCCAGCAAGGTAACACCACAAGACCATACTCAAGTCTTCTTCACAAGCACATACAAGAACTTCCCACATGCCACTAATTTATTCCTTTAAAATATATAAGGATCTCTCAGATAGGAGAGAGACATTCTCAAACACAACAGTTACAAGCTTTGAGGTGACCAACTTCTCTCAACAGCCGCCTTGAAATCCAACAAAACTCAAGAGCTTCCTTGGCTAGCCAGTGCTGGAATAAGCACACGAAACCCAACTACATCACGAAGCTTTCACAAAAGATCCACAAGAAAACTCTAATCTTGATGATCTTTCAAAGAAGAAAGCCACACATTCTTCTCATGTAGAGCCCAAGCTACACCATATATGCATTGAAAAAAATTTCCCATTGCCTCGGTGCGTTGATCACACAGAACTATCACTGACACAATCACCCTCTCCCCTTCACAAACCTTGCACCCAGACTTGGCCCCATCTACTTCTTTCGCACAGAGTCAGCTCCTCACAGCTAACTAGTCATCAACAAGAACATTAACAACTAGAAAACAGCTAACTTCTGTATGCAGTTAGCTTCAATTGGCTAACAAGCTATCAACAAAACTCAGAAACTAGCCGTCTCTCTTCTGTGTAACTGGCCTTTCCACCTTTAATAAAGAACAAAAATTAGAAACGACTAGCTCTCTTGCAAACAAGAGATCAATAGCACTAAAAAACTCGACTGTCGTCCTCTGGCTCTTCATGGGTTTTTATAGGCTTCAACTGTCTTGCAACCCACATCTCCGACCACACCTTTCCCACAATCTCCTCAATCTCTCGTGCGTGTTTTTCCAGCTTGATTTGGATGTAGCCATGGTGGCTAACTTCTTCTTTTTCAATCGTATCATTCAACCATAAACAATGTCTTTTAGTTGATGGTGGCCGACTCTCTTTCTTCTCCACCATCCCTTCCTCTTCAGCGCAAACTCCCAGAGCCACAATTGTATCGTGTAGTGCATGCATCTTGTTTCCTCTCTTTCCAAGGTGGATCGTGTGCATTCTCCTCACCATTGTGCTTTTATCCAGCTACACTATCTCCTCCACCACCCAATGATGCCTGTGGCATGTTGCTTTACCACCCGTGGATCTTTATTTTTCTTATTTGTTTTTAGCCACAACTTCAAAGTGAAAGGTTTTAGCCAAAGCTCTCAAAAAATAATGGGTGTTCACACACACCCATATAACTAATTGTCTTTGTCCATAGTTCCAACATGTGTAGAGAGAAGTTGGCCACCAACATTTTGGCATCTTATCTTGATGATGTGAATGCCCTATACCATGAGAATCCTCATCATACTATGTGCCACCACCGAGCCTTCCGATATACATGGATCAAGAGAAAAATTATCATCTTATTCCTTTATTCCCCTATCAATGTAATCCCATCATGCTATGTGTACAAGAATGATGAGATCACATGGCTAAAAAAATGCATCCTAACTACACCCCCTTAACAACTGGTTTGTTCTATACAAAAAACATGATATTGTCTTTATTCTATGATTCCCTACATTCATCCCTATTATTATTTTGTGCATTTGTAGAGTTCGCAAAACTGCTTAACATCATCATTGAAGATTATACCTTCAAAACTTATATCGCTTATGTAATTCTAATATGTTAGAAAAAACTGATGGTATAGTGTCTAATACTAATATTCAACTTTTTGCTATAAGTACCTACTAGCACTTAAAGCCGGATTAATTTAGTCAAATTTAACACCATGTATAATAAAGACACACATTTATGAGAAACATAAACCTTTAGATAGAGCAAACTAACCTTGGATAATTAGGTTCTGAAAAACTAACACAATACTTTTAAGTAATCAGCTTACAACACAGATGACTAATACTTAGATAAGTAGCTTTTTTTTTGGAAATGTACTATACTACTTATAGACATAATTTCACATTAAAAATCTACCAAACTAAGCATGAATTCAGACTAACAATCCACAAAACTAAACATCAAACTATATTTGTTCAACATATTCGTTAAGTAGGAGCAACAAACTTAGACAAAATTTGACTTTGATAAAGTTTAAACTTATTCTATTATTATGAGAAAGGAAGAGCATGCTACTACTAGTACCTTTGAGACAGGCAACTCAATTGAGATGATTAACTGATCATTATATAGGAAAACAAACATATATGATATGATTTCCAAGGTGCTAAGCTTATCTTAATTCATTAAAGACCATCAAAGAGAGTAAAATCAATAGCATGTGTCATTAACTACACTACCATCAAAGAGAGTAAATTCAATAGCATGTGTCATTAACTACACTTCCAATCTATAAGAGCATTGCAAGTAAATGAAGTTGCCAAATACTAAACAAAATGTTTTAAAACAAGCTTATGCAAAAAAACCATAATGAAGAACATATTCCTCAAAATAGAGTAAAGCTAAGTAACCACATTTCTTATGGTGTGCAAAAACACTACTATCTAGGCTGGCAAGACTTTAAACAAACAAACCAAATCAAATCATAATTACCAGTAAAAATATTATTCCTTATTTAGAACAACACAAGAAGTTGAGTTACCATAAGTCAGGTTGATTAACACTACTACCTACATATACATCTTGTCTCAGTGACTTTAAATATCAAGTCACTTCATAATACAAATTCAATCTTACCATGGTTGTTTATGAGATGTGTAAGTATCAATAAGCTAATGCACATTACTTGCATGAACCGAATCTAGTATGGAACCAATCGTGTCGTGGATCATAGCAAAACAAGTATCAAAGTAAAATAGTCATCATGGTAAAAGAAACAACAAAATGTGAATCATAGTAAAACAAGCAAATCATCAAGCTTGGTTTATAATGTGCATAAAAACATCAAGCTTGGTTTTATAACTGACACTTACCACATAATCACATTTTATGTGAATGAAAATAATAAAAAATCCAAATAAAAAATTCCTCAGCCAACCACCATTGGATCAACCAAGATGTTGACCAAGACCTTGGCACTACCTAAGAAACCATCCCTCCACATAACCCTTGCAAATGCAAGGAACAAAAACGAGTTAAAAATAATGACATAGATTTATGTATATCAGACATAATTGGTTGGATTGTAGTGAGTACAAGATCATCATTTTCCTCCTTTCTATTTGTTTCAATGCATTGGACGATAATGGATGAGATGCATTATTAAAGGCCACATAGAAGTTCTCTAAGAGCTCATGGTCCCCAACAAGAGCTGCTTGAAAGGAGGTGAAATGGATCTAGAGTAACATATTGAATCAAACACATCAAAGCAAGAATCTAGTATCCATTAATCATGAGATTAGTTATCAAATGGCTCATCACATGAATATACAAGAGAGAGAGAGAATCTATAAGTGCATGTAGCAAGAGAAGATGCACAAATAGCCTAAGTGTGTTTAACCTCTCACCAAGAGGATGGCTTTCAAGCTACCCATGAACTTGACCATGGAAGGCCAAATCCCCATTGATGGGGCCCAAAAGTACAAGATGACCAAAATTAATAAAAGTGTCAAAAGATCCTACCAATGTACCCTAAGCCCTATTTATAGTCACTTTCTCCTTTTGCCCATGGGCCCCTATGTACATGTGGAAATCAGGCTCTATGGTTCATGACAAACCATCCCTTCTACAAGATTTTGTCCTCAAAATCATACAAGATATTTACAATTAAATCGCAATCTCAATGTAAACCCATGGGAAGTAGAGAGGTCTTCAAAAATGCGCAACTTCCATCCTTGTAGCCATAGTGTCAAGCCTACCATTGACTTCCACCCTTGTAGCCATCGTGTCCATCTTAGCATTCATTTTCGTGAGCATTTGCATGATCGAATCTATGGGGATGGTATGCGAAGATTGTGGGGTGTGCTTATGGGCACTTCCGACATTCAACTCCTCATTCCCTTCTCTTGAAGTATGCCCAAAAGTATCCCCTTCTCTTGAAGTGTGCCCAAGAGTATCCTCCGGAGCATCCAAAATTCCTTGCTCCATCATTGCCTCTTCACCCTCGGAAGCCAAAGTGTTGCGCCTCGCCCCATGGAAACCTTCGGTTTCAGAAATTTGGCTCTAAATTGAGGTAGGGATGTCCTATTGAAGTGATCTAAAGCTTGTTGGAGAGCTAATGAAGTGTACTGGACCACTATGCAAAGACCCGTAAGAGATGAGGTGTGCTACTATTCTCTGTTTTAAGGTTTACAGGGTTATAGGCTAAAACGATATTTTGGGTACAACTTGAGCTAGAGATATCCAAATGCAAAACTTTTTAGCTCAAATGAAAGCCTTCGATGAGTACTACAAGCCTATGTAATTGGTGGATCTGGAAGACCTTCAAACCCCTGTGGACTGAATTAGGGTTTACTGTTTCTGCAAAAACCCTAAATTCTACCCTAAAGAGATATCGAAATGCAAAGGTTAAGGGCTCGTTGGGTAGCTCTAAGGAAGCACTAAGAGCTCATATGGTCCTTTTAATTCAGTCCAAAAGGGTTGGGACTGAATTAGGGTTTTTGTGAATCTGCAGATTCTTGCCAAAGTGACCCTTTTTGTGCCCAATTGATCTTTGTTTGCTCACAAACCAATGTCAACACCTTCCGCACCTCATTGGCATCCCAAGGTCTGCAAATTATGCTCCACAAGCTTCAATTGTCCATGTATGACCAGAAATTTGAGAAAATTTTGACATATTCTCCTTTGTTTTGGGATCTAAATCTCAAATTTTCTCAAGTAGCAATGCAAAAATCTATAATCCTCTTATCAATTCCCATCCATTACATAGCATGTGCCTCAACTTGCATCACCAAAAGGCATACAAATTCCTTGCAATTCCAAGCATTCACCATACGTTTTCCATGGCATAATGCAAGATCAATTCCCATGAGATGTCCATATTAAGGCACCATTGCCATGTACATAAACCAAGAGGATGATTGTGCAAAGAAGATCGTCGGTGTAGCGCGTTGAAGCTTGCCGATCTCTCGGCCAAGCTCTTCTCACCCCCATACCTAGTCCAAACCAAGGCACGGGTTGAGGCCAAGTCTTCACCTCCACACCTAATCCTCCACCGTACCGCTTTACCACAGCACTCACGGCACGGTGGATTCAAGCCATGCTTCTCCCCGGGCCTCTCCGCCAACACCCGGGGTACCCTCACCAACATATCTAGTTTCTAGAAATTAAAGTGAGTGCAAACAATTGAAGTGAGTGCAAACAATTGTGAGGTGCATATAGCTTGAATATGAAAATGAGGCGAATCACTTACAAGGATGTGGCATGACTCATGCCCATTACAATATACTCATAAACCATTATGAATGAACTCATGCTTATCCACTTAGCTCCAAATGTCCACCATTCATCCAAAGATCCAACATCAATCAATAAGCACAAGTGAGGTAATACCATATACCAATGATATCAATCTCCAATTGGTATCACTCCCATAAGCATTGCTTATGAGTAATTGGCATCAAATGGCATTCAAGGACATCAACTTGCATTTGAATGTAGCATTACCAATTGATTCCAATCACACATCAAGCTCTTCCAATACTCAATAGCATCATACCAATGCATAAAAGCATCATGTCCATAGCAAAATCCTTCTCATTATTACCCAACATCCACTCCATGCATGTGGCTCAATCAATGCATCTAAGCATATGCATTCCTTCATCCATTTATGCATGGATTCATCAAAGAATCTTGCATTTGTCTCACAAATGGCCACATGACATCCAAATGGGTGTGATTAAAGAAATATGTGAGCAATAAGAGCATGTAATCACTTTCCAATGGATCATGAGTTATGTAGGAATGTTAAAATTCTATAAATTAGGGTTTTCTTTCATGAATAACCCCAATTTGTCCATAGCATGAGGATTAATCACCAATGCTTGAGAAAATGGCCATAGCAACTCACCAATGGTATTCCGAAAAGCTTCAATGGTTGGATTGTTGCTTGATAGAGCCTCCAAAGGATCCAAATCTTGAAGATTTTTGCAATTTCTGAGGGCTGCTCAAACCTCCTCTTCTCCCTATCCAATAGCAATGAAGAACTCCCCAAAATCCACCAAAAATATGCCAAACATCATAGCTACCACATGGCATGGAATGGCTTGAAATGAAGCTATTTCTTGTGATTATGGCCGTGAGGCTGCGTGGGAATACGATGCACCACGCTTAGCCTCATGAGTTAAAAAAAGCAAAATCAACACCATTATAGCAATAGGATAGCATAGGATAGCACTTGCAATCATTTAGGGTGAGTGGAGATGGACAATGGTGAGCTATGTGAGAGAGATTAGGGTTTGGAGCAAAGGGAAAGAAAAGGGAAAGAAATTTTTAGAAATTTTCATAAAAATGCATGTAAATTGGTACTCTATGTGTTCCTCTCCTCAAGATCAACAAAAGCCCTAGCAAATGGGAGCAAAACGGGGGAAAGATGAGAAGTAATGGCTATGGAAAGCTTGGAAAAGAAGCACAAAAAGATAAACGTGATTAAGAGAGAGATTAATAGGTGATTAATTCAAATTTTTTCTGATTTTTGTACCCCGTCCCAAAATAATTGGTCGAGGGTATCAAATTAGATCCAATTGAGCTAAATCTCCATGAAATCACATGAAATCACATGAAATGATGCCTCCCCTCCACTAATCTCCAAAGATTAAGTAGAAATTAAGCAATATTAAGCCAAAACTCCAAGAAATCAAGAGAAAATTCAGAAAATTATCAAGAAAATGACTAATCTCATGCCCAAAACCTTGATAATGGATCAAAATCAAGGCTCTGATACCAAATGAAATGGATCTAGAGTAACATATTGAATCAAACACATCAAAGCAAGAATCTAGTATCCATTAATCATGAGATTAGTTATCAAATGGCTCATCACATGAATATACAAGAGAGAGAGAATCTATAAGTGCATGTAGCAAGAGAAGATGCACAAATAGCCTAAGTGTGTTTAACCTCTCACCAAGAGGATGGCTTTCAAGCTACCCATGAACTTGACCATGGAAGGCCAAATCTCCATTGATGGAGCCCAAAGGTACAAGATGACCAAAATTAGTAAAAGTGTCAAAAGATCCTACCAATGTACCCCAAGCCCTATTTATAGTCACTTTCTTCTTTTGCCCATGGGCCCCTATGTACATGTGGAAATCAGGCTCTATGGTTCATGACAGGAGGTCCATTGCTATATGTGTTGGCCAGATCAATGCATGTGCTCGCTTGTTGCCAACAAACTTTCATACAAGGGTGATTACCTCAAGGGAAGAAACTGACAAGGCAAGAGTGCAACCGGAATCTTATTCTAGGAATTGATTGTGGAAGAGTAGAGAATTAATTCAATCATAAAAACCATTGCTTGTAAGCTTCAACTAAATCAAATCAATTGAAAAATTAAACACTTAAACAAAAATACTTAGCTCAAAAAGACCATATTGGGTGCAATCTTCCCCCCTCTTGTGCGTGGCCTCTCCCCACACAAGAGTATTTCTTTATTAGCTTTCTTTTCCACCAAAATTAGGCCATAGCCCCCAAAATATACAAGATGTGCTTTTTAGAGAGCACGGTACTCTTCTTTAAAAATAGTGTGTCAAATTGGGACTAGGGTAAAGCCATAGGCTTTAATAAATTCCACATAAATAAATGTGTCTTTCCTAAAGTTCAAAAATGGAAAAATCATTTGATAAGGTTACAAGCTACTATGCTTGCCAAAAATGAAATGTGATGAACCAAGACATTTCTTCCAAAGTAAACTCTTCAATTCCCATAGTCTTCATCACCTGAAAATATAAGCCCAATTAATTATTAAATTAATCCCACAAATATTAAACAGGCACAAATCATCACCAACTCATGACCACCAGGCGTAAGTATCCCAGGAATCACCGTGCCATACAAACCTAACTGAAATAATCATAGGTGGCCTCAAACATACGTCATATACCGCACGTATTAATATTTATAGTGGTATCATCCACGATATTAACCTAGCCGGCATGACGCAAGAGTAATCTAGGCGTCCCCAAATTACTCAAGAGGGGATGAATAATATTTTTCTAGAGGACTTAAAATATATTCTCATGACATCCCTCTTGCTTGAGTTTGCAATTGTCCTCAATTGCGGATTTGCTGGGTTTGAAAAGAATGAAGAATTTCAGGGTAAACTCAGAAAAATTTCTCAGGCATCCATTTAGCATCTTCTTGTGGATGATTCTTAAAAGTCAAAAGATACTTGAAGTATTGATTACCTGTTCTTGTTGTTGTTATCTCTTGGTCAATGATAGCATCAGGAACTAGTACTTCTTCCTCTCCTTTAATAAGAGGTGGTTCCTCATATGTTGGGTGAGTAGGAAGTGTTCCTCGAAATGGTTTCAAGAGATGGATATGAAAAGAATTGTGGATATTCCAATTAGATGGAAGCTCTAGTCTATAGGCCACATCATTAATCTTTTGAAGGATTTTAAATGGCCCATAATATCTAGGCGCTAGCTTCACTGCAGGGAATTTTTCCACACTCTTTAATCGCCGTTTTTCAATTCTCAAAAGTACATAATCACCTTCTTGAAATGAAAAATCTTTGCGCTTCCTATTTGCTTGAGATGTATACTTCTCTTGAGCTCTTTGAATACAATCACGCACTTCAGATAGAATGCGATCAAAGTCTCTAACATATTGGTCGGCAGCTTCAATCTTATGAGAGAGTCTAGTAGCCGGAATAGGGAATGCTCTTTCATAGATAATCTCAAATGGTGCTCGACCAGTAGCAGTATGAGGAGTATTATTATAAGCAAATTGGAGTAGGTGTATGTACTTGTCCCATGCACAAGGTTGCTGGGAACATAGGCTCTAAGCATATCTAAGATAGTGCTATTTGTGACTTCGGTTTGTCCATTCGATTCCGGATGGAAAGTCGTGGAAAAATCTAACTTAGTGCCTAAGTTTGAGAAAAGAGCAACCCAAAAGTGACTACAAAATTTAGAATCTCTATCAGAAACTATCACTTTGGGTAGTCCATGATGAACAAAAATTTGCTTAACAAATATGTTCGCGGCTTGCTGAGAAGTTAGTGTCTTTTTACATGGAATGAAATAGGCTTGCTTACTAAATCTATCCACTATTGTCCAAATCATGTCATGATGACTGGAAGTAGTAGGAAAGCCAGTAATGAAGTCCATAGACACTTGTTCCCATGGTCTATCAGGAATAGGTAGAGGCATAAGCAATCCTAAAGCTTTGACTTTGTAGCTTTTAATTGTTTGGCAAATGTTACATTCAGCTACAAATTTAGCTACATCATTCTTCAAATGAGGCCAATAGAATTCTCGAGAAACTACTTGAAGTGTTGCGGAAACTCCTCTATGTTCCACAAATGGTGGTTGGTGCATCTCTTCCAAGACAAGTTGTCTATAAGGTTGAGTAACACACAATCTTTTCTCAAAGAAAAGATAGCCATCATTATGAGAATAACTTCCGTGAGGTGTCCAATTGTTTTCACGCAATTTGATCCATATTTGAGAAAAATCTGGATCAACTTCGTAAGTTTCTTTCATAAGGACAAATGGTTCACTTTCAATAATGGAAATGTTGTTGATATTTGGTCTTCGACTCAAAGCATCGGCAACAACATTTTCTTTTCCAGGTTGGTATTGAATCATAGGTTGGAAACTTTGAATGAAAGCTGCCCATTTGATATGCCTATCTGAAATAAGAGGTTGCGTAAGCAAATGCCTAATGCTTTATTGATCTGTCTTGATAAGAAATTCAGAGCCCATTAGGTAATGCTTCCAGATTTTCAAAGCATGCACTACTGCTGCTAATTCCTTGTCATATGTGCTATAATTTTTCTCTGCAGGCTTAAGCTTTCTACTTTGATAAGCAATAGGATGGTTGTCTTGCATAAGAACAGCTCCAAATCCTTTGCCACTAGCATCAGTCACTACTATAAAGAATGGTCTTTGAAAATCAGGTAGTGTTAAAACTGGAAAAGATTTATCTTGCTTTTCAGTCCAATTGAAATTTGTAGCTTTCTTAAGGAGTTCAGTCAAAGGATGAGCAATACAAGCAAAATTCTTGATGAACTTCCTATAATAACTACATAAGCCAAGAAAAGATCTAAGATCATGTATGTTTCTAGGCATAGGCTAAGAAGCAATACACTTAATTTTCTTAGGATCTACACGAATCCCTTCAGCCGATACTATATGACCTAAGTATTCAATCTCCTCTTGAAAGAAAGAACTCTTTTCAGGATTAACATACAATTCATTTTCTCTCAAAAGGTTGAACTCTTGTTCCAAGTGTTGTTCATGCTCTTGTCGATCCTTGCTGAAAACAAGAATGTCATCAAAGAACACTATAACAAAACTTTGAAACTTAAGGAATATGCGATTCATCATACGACTGAAAGTAGCTGGAGCATTGGTCAAACCAAATGGCATAACCAAAAACCCATAATGACCAGTTTGGGTTCTAAAAGCTGTCTTGAAAATGTCAGATTGAGTCATACGAACTTGATGATACCCAGACTTTAGGTCAATCTTGCTAAAGACCTTTGATCCTCTAAGCTTATCAAGAAGATCATCTACCCTAGGAATAGGATATTTGTTCTTGACAGTAATCTTATTCAATGCACGATAGTCTACATACATTCGGTAAGTTCCGTTCTTCTTCTTAACAAGAAGTACTGGAGCTCCAAAAGGTGAACTACTAGGTCGAATAAGGCCTCTCTCTAGCAAGTCTTCTATTTGGCTTTGGATTTCCTTTTGCTCTAAATTGTTGACTCTATAGGGAGCTTTACAAGGCGGAGAATTTCCAAGCAATAAGTCAATACTATGATCCTCAGGCCTAGACTTAGGTAATCCTGGAGGCAGATCTTCCATGAAACAGTCACTAAATTTGGAGATAAAAAGATCAAACTTTGAACTTTTGGATGTGTCAAACTCAGCATCAAGCTGGTTAACCCATACCATATAAGTCTTGTCTCTTTTTCTTAGAGCTCTCTTTGCTTGAGTGTGACTCAACAAAGGACTCATTTCTCCTTTGACTCAACAAAGGACTCATTTCTCCTTTGTCCTTCCTTAGAGAAATGCTATGAGTGTCATAGTCTATAATAGGATTGTATTTGTGTCTCCAAGGCATACCCAAAATTATATCTACCCCTTGTAAAGGTGCAACTAAGAAATCCCTCTTTTCTGTTAAATGTTTGATGCATAAATCCAAACTTTTCACCTCTTGCATGCAATTATACTTTGTTCCAGTAAATGCTGCTTTGACTTTATAGTGCGTGGGTAAAGAATGAAGATTTAATGCTCTAAGTACCTTTTCAGAAATGAAATCATGTATACTACCATCATCATGCAAAATAAGAACTTCATGTCCATTTATCGTTCCTTTTATTTTAAGCAAAGAATGAACATGAGGTTTACCTTCTTGTTCTGAGTAATCTGGATCGGAATTACCCTTTTGCTCGAATGATTCTTCTTCATTGTCGTCTTCTTCAATCATATTGACTCGAGCTGCTGCTGCTGGTGTTGAATTCTTGGTATGCTCCGGACAATTCGGTGCTATGTGACCTTCTTTGTGGCACTTGAAACATTTGATAGGAGATGTCTTCGGTTTGCCACCATTGACTTTCTTATTGGTACTCATGTTGCCTTTAGCCTCGTCCTTGCCTTTGTCATAACCTGGTTTATACATCTTCTTTGAAGCATAAAAAGATTTAGTAACTGGTTTAGATGAAGTACCCTCGTGTGCTTTAATCTCTTTAGGAAAACCATTTTTACGTTCTAAATTAGTTGCCAAAGATATTGCAGAAGATAGTGAATGAGGTCGAAACATATTCACATCGGCCCTAATGGTAGATCTAAGGCCCGATATGAACTTCCTTTGTTGGTCCTTCTCGCTGACTCTATCCACAACCTGCACCTGTAATAAAGTATTCCATAACTTTTCTACATATTGTGACATAGTTTTCTTTTCCAATTGATGCAAAGTGTCCCATTGGTGCCTAACTTTGGACTTGAATTGTGAGGGTAAAAAGTGCTTTTTAACCAGCCGTTGAAATCTTTTCTAAGAATCTGGCTTGTCACTACCTTGCTTTACTACACTCCACCATAAAGCTGCACTGTCTACCAAATGATTGACTGCACATTTAATCTTATCACTTTCTGAAAATTTTTCTCCAGAAAAATAGTCATCTAGTTGACTAAGCCAAGCTAAAATGACCCTAGCATCCTTCTTTCCATCATAATTTTGAAATGTGAAAGCTTTCCGACTAATCTTGGATTCTTTTTGTGCTCTTTGTGCTTGCAATGTAGCATTTACAGCCCTTTGAATAGTGTCATCTTCGTCATCAACAAAAGATAGCGAAGAGTCACGCTTGCGTCTACGATTCGAGAGCTGTCTCTCCAATTCAATACGCTTCTCTCTTTTTTGTACAATTTGATGTTGTAAAGAAAGGAGTTGCTCTTGAATTGATGGCGAGATAGGCAAATCTGCCATAGTGCTTGTGCAAATGATGTAGATAAATAAAATTTTACTTTATTTGATGTAAATAAATAAAGCAAAAATAAGTACTTATCTTGTTTTTCTCCCGCAATTTGATCTTGGTTGAAGCTGAACAAAGACGTTGTTCAATGGCTGAATTGAATTCTCGTTGCCTCAAACAAATCCCGAACGATTTCGCGTGATTCAAGAGTCTTGGGCTAGTCGAATTGTTGATGAAATAATTTTTCTGCACTTTGAAACCTGCTGAAACAGTCCTGTAAACCTTGCCCAATCTCTGTAATATTTTTCAAAATTTTTCAAAATTTTTCAGAAGCGATTTCAAAATTTTCTGGCCTTTTCTAGGCAATTTTCAAGCCTTTTAAAACCTGTAAATCACTTTTTTGCACCCAGAAATTTTCAGAATTGAAAACCTTTGAATTTCTCTTCAAATTTGAAAATAGGAAAAAGTAAAGGTTCAAAAAGTGATGTGACTTGCATGGGGATTGGGAAAAGTAAGCTTGATTAGAAAGTGGATTAGGCTTATGGAGAGGATTAAGCTTTTGATTCTTTTTTTTATAATCTCTCCCACACGCCGTTTTGCGCCGGCAGGCTGCCGCCGTGCGCCTCCTTCTCCATGAATTTCTTGTGATTTTTTTGTTGGCTTTTACATAGATTTATCTGCTCCATCCATTATAGATTTGCTCATCCTTGAAGCTTTCTGATTTCTGAGAGATACCCGTGAGGTTTTTGGCTATGAGGATTTCATCCATACGGTCAGATTTTGATTTGGTTTTGCAGGGTGGTGAGTGGGTTTGAGAGTAGATCTAGTTTTGAATCTTTGACCTTTGGATAAAGACCTACAAAACACCCTTCTGTCCATTGGATAAATTCCTGCACTTTCTTGATTTTTGAGAAGTTGAAGCCCTTTCCTACCTTCTCCACAAATCTCCTAGCCCAAGCTCTGATACCACTGCAACCGGAATCTTATTCTAGGAATTGATTGTGGAAGAGTAGAGAATTAATTCAATCATAAAAACCATTGCTTGTAAGCTTCAACTGAATCAAATCAATTGAAAAATTAAACACTTAAACAAAAATACTTAGCTCAAAAAGACCATATTGGGTGCAATCTTCCCCCCTCTTGTGCGTGGCCTCTCCCCACACAAGAGTATTTCTTTATTAGCTTTCTTTTCCACCAAAATTAGGCCATAGCCCCCAAAATATACAAGATGTGCTTTTTAGAGAGCACGGCACTCTTCTTTAACAAAAATAGAGTGTCAAATTGGGACTAGGGTAAAGCCATAGGCTTTAATAAATTCCACATAAATAAATGTATCTTTCCTAAAGTTCAAAATGGAAAAATCATTTGATAAGGTTACAAGCTACTATGCTTGCTAAAAATGAAATGTGATGAACCAAGACATTTCTTCCAAAGTAAACTCTTCAATTCCCATAGTCTTCATCACCTGAAAATATAAGCCCAATTAATTATTAAATTAATCCTACAAATATTAAACAGGCACAAATCATCACCAACTCATGACTACCAGGCGTAAGTACCCCAGGAATCACCCTGCCATACAAACCTAACTGAAATAATCATAGGTGGCCTCAAACATACGTCATATACCGCACGTATTAATATTTATAGTGGTATCACCCACGATATTAACCTAGCCGGCATGACGCAAGAGTAATCTAGGCGTCCCCAAATTACTCAAGAGGGGATGAATAATATTTTTCTAGAGGACTTAAAATATATTCTCATGACAAAGAGCTAGAGGTCTACTTGGGAGAGGAAGAGATTTGTCATGGAGTCCTACGAAATGGAAAGCTTTAGGGGTGGCGCGCTAGCAACAAAAAACATAGATTAGAAGCATAGGAGTTGAAAGGAGAGAGAGAGGGAAGTTGAAAAAAAAAAGGAATGAAGGGTGGGTTGAACAGGCAAGGAAGCAGTTAAGAGATGGATAAATGGTGCAAAGAGAGGCGACAGGTAGAGGAATAACTACTACTATGTTTCATAAATAAAAAATCTCTTTTAATTCTTATAATAAAATTACTTTTAGCAAATTTCAACTTGGATAGGCCAAGACAATATAGTGTATTCATCCCATTGAAATATTTTGACAAATATTTTATTTGAACTTTTCCCACATAATATTTGGGAATCTTGTTTGGATATATTTGATGTGGGCACTTATGTAGCAGCAACTAGCTTCGTATAGTTTCTAAACCACAAATCTACCTTTTGTCTCTTAACTCAAAGCTGAAGCCTTTTGCATGACCATGTTAAGCCTCCAGCCTTTTATAGAGTTAGAGAGAGTGCACTAGGCAACTAGCTTGGGATAGTTTCTAAACCACAAATCTACCTTTTGACTCTCCTAACTCAAAGTTGAAACCTTTTGCTCCTTCCATAAGCATGACCATGTTAGGCCTCTAGAGATAGAGACAGGGCCACTTAGGAAGTTGGACTTGGAAGTGAGGACTTCACTCACTTAGGACCTTTTCACAATACCTACTCAAAAGAGCCACATGTGACAAAAGTTTAGAAATGAAGAGTGTTTAAATAGATGGTAGTTCTCTAGTTTATGAAACCATCCTTAGGTAGGGTTCACAAGCCTTTGGGTGGAAACTCATGCTTGACATGTGGCCAGTTTCACGAAATGGATGCAAAGAAAGGAAAAGGCTTTTGACTTTGAAAGGCTGTATATTAGGAGGAAGCTAAATGGTTTTAAGAATACAACTCATGCCACTGGCTAGATATAGCGTGACAATGTCCCACTAAGCTTTTCCCCAATTGATGTCAAGCTTTTCACATGTTTTATGTTTAGACTCTAAACTAGGTGGAAGATGTTCAAATCACTCTTCACATATGTAGAGCCCCTAGGGTTGGGTGTTGTGACTTGTAGATGTATAAAATCCGCTGATTGCATATTCGGAGTTCATTCTACGAGGAATTCTACATGGAAAGTGGAAACGTTTCATGCCATGTGGCTCCTCGTGAGATGTGTAGGACTGTGCCTGTGCACTCTCTGGGGTCTTCTTCTAGTGGCTTTCGTGTGCGGTTTGTCAGAAGTGGTAGCATTTATTTTGCCTTGCGTGGAAGTAGTGGCCTGAAAAACCAGATCGGGGGCGCTCTTTATGATGAGTTGTTATGTGTTGTTCTTTGTAATTTGTCATACGTTGTTCTTTGTAATTTGTTATGTGGTGTTCTTTGTAAGTTGTTTGGGTTGGTTTGCAATGATTGGGCTCCATTTTTTTACACAACTTATATTAAAACATAGCGTTGTGCACGTCTAGAAGCTTCACGTTTCCACGAGGATAAACCTCGCTAGAAACTGAGTGCACATTACACAGCCGTAAGCCCGTGTGTGCGCGCGCGCTCTCGGCTTGGCGAGGAGGTTCGATGGCTTCTCTCAGCGTCTCCAGCATAGCAGTAGCCGGGCGCACCCTGTCAGACCAGGTAAGCTCTCTCTCTCTCTCTCTCTCTCTCTCTCTCTCTCTCGTACACACACACACACACACACAGCGTTGTCGTCTGCCTGCCAGAAACACAGAAATATCGGTCATATTTCCGATCATTCGATCGAAAGCTCTCATGAATTCCGCAGCCTTAGTTGTGCATTTTGCCCTGATGTCTTTTGCATTACGCTGCATGATATTTATTTTACCAATTATTTTAGGGGTTTTTCCTGTTCTTTTTGTTCTCTGTATAGCCCCTCTTTTTCTCTAACGTTAGGGTTTGTGCGAACAACACGTCTGTTCCAGACGTCGAGTGATGTTATCATGCTAACAATCTCTCCAATTGCTATTTGTAACATTCTTTTTATTTCTTTTGCAAGATCAGAATGCAATGTTGTCCTTGTCTTAGTTTTCCAAGTGATGAGGTTTGTAAGTGGCCAAGTAAGGCTGGATTAGAAGGGTCCGCTGGACTTAAGAACATGTTGGGTCGGCACCAAGCTGCCTCATTTTTTTTTCCACAGCTCATTGATGCTTTCTAGCAGTTTTTTGCATACGTGTTGCCCTCGAAGTTGACCTTTGACGAGAAGGGATTTTGGTAAGCTCGTGCCAGCTTCTCCATCTTTCTAGTGTAGAAGTAAAACAGTGCATCTTTGTGAACTGCTTATTGGGTTCCATGTTGGCCTTTGACAAGAAGGGATTTTGGTAGGTTCGTGCCAGCTTCTCCATCTTTCTGGTGTAGAAGTAAAATAGTGCATCTTTGTGAAACCACCTCTTGGGTTCCATGTCCGCCCCAAGTGGTAGACGCATGTTAGCCCACCCTAAGCTAAATCTCTGCCTTACCATCGAGAGGCAATCTACAAGAGTTGTGCTTTAGAGTTAAAAACCTTACCATTGAGAGGTATTTTATTTGCTTCTAGAAAGCCTGTGCACAAGTACACATCCTAAGCTTGCTAGGACTTGGTGAGAGAATGGTTGAAGGCAGCAAACGGAAGCAGAGAGAGGAGAGACTAGGAGCAGCGAAGAATGATCCAACACTTGAGCAAAACCATGAATGAATTAAATGGCTAAAAGCTTGTTCTTATATACAGCACAAATAGCCAAGTCGGCCAGTAGAAGAAACCCACGACTGGTGAAAATACCTACGATTGGGGAAAGTGCCTAAAAATGTGGGGGAAAATCCCACAGCTAAGTAAAATACATCAGATAAATATGCTGCATAAATGGTGCAATAAATGGGATAAATGCTGGAGATGAATGAAGTCCAACACCTCCTCTCAACTCCAGCAGGGTGGACCAACTCCCATACGGGTTAGGAGTTGATCAATAGAATCTCGAGGAAGAGGTTTAGTGAAGGTCAACTAGGTTGTCTTGAGAGAGTGACAATACTCTAGAGAAATGATGCCATGAACGACCAGCTCACGAACAAAGTGAAAATAAACCTCAATGTGTTTGGCCGTGCCATGAAAAGATAAAGTTCGAGCCAATGCCAAGACACACTGGCTGTTTGTAAGAATGCAAACAGAGGAGTCCGAAAGAACATCAAGATTACTTAGCATCTGCAACAACCATATGAGCTCACATCAAGTATCCCAATAGGCCCAGTACTACTCGGCCTCAGTAGAAGAAATTGAGACTGTAACCTGCTGCTTGGGTCGTCAAGAAATGAGGCGAGAACCTAAAGTGAAGCATAACCAGAAGTGGATTGCCTAGTATCTTGGTCACCTACCCAATCAGCATCAAAGTATCCAACAAGCTTAGTGTCTCCTCTAAAAGAGAGACCATAATCCAAGGTACCAGATAAGTATCGAAGAACCTTAAGAGCGGCGTGCCAATGAGAATGTCGAGGAGTGGAAGAAAATTGATTGAGAACACTAACGTTGTAAGAAATATTGGGCCTGGCATAAGTCAAGTGAATAAGAGAACACTAACGTTGTAAGAAATATTGGGTGTGGCATAAGTCAAGTGAATAAGAGAACCTACAAGCCTCCAATACTGTGTACTGTCCTCAAAGATGGGAGTAGAATCTTCTCGGGAAAGCTTGGAGTTAGGATCCATTGGACATGAAAGAGGATGACATTGTGTCATCCCAAATGTCTTCAAGAGTTGCTGTAGATATCTGAATTGGCTAAGAAAACTCCATTAGGATTTTGATAGACCTCCATACCGAGATAGTAATGGAGAAGTTCTTAATCAGTCATCTCAAAAGTGAGAGCTAAATCTGATCAAAGCTATTCAATCTTGGCAAGATGAGAGCAAGCGATCAACAAATCATCAACATATAAGACAATCAAACATATCAAAGCATCCTAAGCAAAGACATAGAGATTACTGTTTGCAAAGCATCTCTTGAAGCCAAGGGAAAGAAAGAATGCATGAATCTTATCATACCATGCCTTGGGAGCCTGTTTCAAACCATAAAGGGCTTTGTGCAATCTGTACACCTTACGCTCGTGTCCAGGAACCTGAAAACGTGGAGGCTATTCAACATAGACCTCCTCATGTTAGTCGCCATTGAGAAAGGCATACTTGACATCCATTTGATAAAACGGCCAGTGAGGATGAGCAGACAGAGCAATAATTGTTTGGATAGTGGTGTATTTGGCTGTAGGGGAAAAAGTTTGCTCATGGTCAATACCCTTAATCTGAGAATACCCCTTTGCAACCAATTTGGCTTTGTGTTTGTCCAAAGAACCGTTGGCATGAAACTTGTTTTAGAGACCCACTTGACCCTAATGACCTGCCTATGCAAAGGCTAGTCCACAAGCTCCCATAAGCTACCATATACAATTCCTTACAATTGAATCAATCTTGGTAGCCTGCCACTCATGAATAGCAAGAGCCTCCTTAGTTGTAGTAGGCTCATATGATTGCACAACTTTACTCATCAATGCAAGGTTATAGGAACGACAAAGTTGCTGTAATCTCTGTGCCTGTGTTAAAGGTGGTGTTGAGTCAACAAGCTGATGAAGATCAACATCTGAGAGATGAGAGTCACGAACTGTGGCTTCCAGCCATCGGGGAAGCCTAGGGGTAATCCTCCATCGCACAAAAGGAGTAGTAGTAGGAGAAGCTGAGGGTGGAGAAACTCTGGGTGGAGAAGTTAAGGGGGTGGGGGTGCTGGGGAAGAAGAGGAAGGAGGAGGATGAGGGTAAGCTTGGGGGGAGACTGGGAACCATCAGACGAGGGTTCAACAAAGTGAACATCATGGGAAATCACTAAGGACTTCTTCTCCGGATCCCATAATTTGTAAGCTTTGGATTGAGAGATGTAACTAAGGAATTTGCATTTCTTGGATTTGGGATCAAATTTGGACCTGGCAGAATCAAGGATATGAGTATGGGCGTCACAACCAAAAACCCTGAGATGAGAAATTGAAGGTTTTTGCCATGTAAAAGCCTTCTCTGGTGTCATATTAGCAACCGTCTTTGTGGGAGAACAGCTGATGATGTAGACAGCAGTGGTCATAGCTTCTCGAGGAAGATCAAAAGAAGAAAGCATGGCACTGGTCATCTCTTGAACAGTAGTGTTTTTATTTAACTACACCATTTTGCTGTGGAGTGCCAGGTTTTGGAGAACTGACGGCCAATACCTTTCTTTGAACAAAAGTTGTGGAAGGCTTTGGAGATGAATTCTCCTCCATTGTCCGAATTTACTTGTCGAACCTTCTCTATGGTTGCATTCTCGACTAGAGCCACCCACTCTTGAAAGCGGGAGAAAGCCTTAGATTTCTTTGCCAAGAGATACACCCAAACTTTACGTGAGAAATCATCAATAATAAGCATGAAGTACCTGGCACCACCTTGGGTAGTAGTCTGCATGGGACTGCACAATCCATATGTAAGTCGAAGATGTGAGGAGCCCGATGAGTAGCCTCGTGAGGAAAAGGTTCTCTGTGTTGCTTGCCATGCAAACAAGCCACACAAGTGGAGTGGGAGGGTTCCAGTTGCGGAAGACCCTTGACCATCTTCTGAGAAGATAGCTGTTGGAGAGAAGCATAGTGCCTGCAGTGAACATGCCACAATGTTGTATCATCCTGAGCTTCCAAGGCATAATATGTCATGTGCATGCCCGTGCCATGGCTAAACCTTTGCATGAACAATCTTAATCCTTGATTAAGCTTCAGTTTAGTCAGCATTTAGGTCATAAGATCAACATGATAGTTTCAATAGAAGAATGTTGTAGGGTAGTAGATGGAGTGGTCTGCAAGGCGAAGCCAGAGGAAGCATTCCCTGACGTTATGCACGTAGAACTAGTACATCATTAAGCTCTTAGATCAGTTCCAAAGACCTAGCAACAGGCATGAGTTTTGGGAAGTGACCCACTACTGTGTTAAGGGTAAGGGATAGCAGTGGAACAACTACTCAGTTCTTCAGCAAGACTTGGAAGTGGAGTTCAGGAGTGAAGGTGTTTGGACAAAAAAAAATATCAGTTTTAAAGTTAAAGTTAGTTAAAGTAGAAGGTCAAAGTGAGTAGCAGTTCAAAGTTAGTAGTCGCAGGGAGGAAGGATGACAGAGTGTCATCAAGTTTAGGAGAAGGGAATGTCACGTGCACACCCATGCCATGGCTAAATCTTTGCATGAACAGTCTTAATCCTTGATTAAGCTTCAGTTGAGTCAACATTTAGGTCATTAGATTAGTAGCATCAGCAATAGAATCATCATTATCAGTATTAGTATCATCATCATCATCAGCATTCATCATCATCATCATCAGCAGTAGCAGCATTAACATCAACATTACCATCATTGGAAGGCATGAGTACTTAGCCGGAAGTATTCGTATTGGAGGATCCTGTCACACAAATTCTCACACCGTCTTCTGTATCCTGAGTTTCGCGAGTTTAGCAATCCACTTTAATACTTCAAACTTTAGAGAGATATGAGAGAGAGAGAGAGAGAGAGAGAGAGAGAGATGAGGAGTGTACACCGTATGAAATTACCCACTGAAGGGTCCCCTATCCCATTACCGAGATAGTATTTGCTTTATTATCTTTAAATAGACTGACGGTGTGACTGACGATAAGCCAAACGCAAGACCTCTGAAGACCGAGTGTTGGGCCAAACTGTACACTGCTGTAGAAGCACCAAAGATGTCCAATCTCGAGCCTATGTACTCTTCCCAATGGAATGAGGGAGGGATGCAAAGCTAGGGTTGAGTGGGGCTGTTTGGGACTGTTCTAGATTGAGTATGAATGCTGTAAATGAATATGAATGTTGCGTTTTACCTTCACTAAGTGGCTGGAGCAAAATGATGAATGGATGAATGCTAAAAACTGTATGGATGCAAAAAATGCAAGGTGGACTGAAGGTTGAATGATGAACTGATGTGTTTTGTTGATGCAAGATGGTTGAATGCTCATGCGTTGAGGCGCCTACTGCTGAAGGAGGAAAACGCTGAGAGGAGGCTGAAAACTGCAATCGCTTTGCTCCTTGTGCTGAAGATGCTAAGCGCTTGAATGCTCCTTGGCTGAATATGATTGAATGAATGAATGATGATGCAAGGATTCTATTTATATGGACCCATGGAGCCGAGCTGGCCGACTGCTCCTGTCCAATAATAAATGCATAAATGTGTATAAAATGCTGAAAATGATGGAAAAAATACCAGAAATATCCTAGTAAATATTCTGATAAATACTGGATGATATCTGGGTTCATGCAATGGTGTAGATGCTATGCATGAATGATGTTCAATATGCAAGATGCTTTCTAATGCAAACCTTAAGGTTTCTACTTATTGTATATGCATGAATGCGTCTCTTTAAGTGGGTTAAGGGACTTAGACTAACTGACTGACTTGCTATGGCTGAGAATGACCTATGTAGCTCATGCCCGACTTATCGTGGATTGAGGATTACAATGGGGTCACGGCGTACGACAAATATCATCGTGAAAGGTACTAATACTGTTACAATGTTGCACTGATGATGATGCACTACAGTGCAGAGTGCATGTGACATTCCCTCCTGCTTAGCTTGGCGGCAGGTTCATGGCTTCCAAGTAGTCCGCCAACAACTGGGGGTACTCTTGAAAGAACTCGTCTAGCCATACGGCTTCGTGGGTGCCTTGATCTCGGAATTTCGTATAGAACTGACGTATCCGTCGATTGGAACCATGCTTCCAACGATGAAGAAGGATCTGCTCGGGCTCGATGACTTCTGCTTCGTCTACCACGTTTGGCTGCTATTCATTTGAAACATCAAACACTTCTGGTCCAACATATGGTTTTAGCCAAGAAACATGGAAAACATCATGCATCGTTCAACTGGTAGGCAATTTTAATTTCATGGAGACATCACTTAACTTCTTAGCTATTGGGAAAGGTCCAAAACTACGGAATGAAAGCTTGGGACAACGTTTTCCCACTTGTTTCAATCATTGTTTCATGATACGCAAATAGACCCAATCTCCTTCCTTGAAGTGGACATCTCGTCTAGACTTATTCGCCTGTCTGCTATACGCTTCTTGTGCTTTGGTCAAGTGGTCCTTGACTGACTCAATGATCTCGAAAAATGCTTCCGTGGTTTTATTAGCCTCTAGAGATGGAGACATCAATCTCGTCAAAAGAGAAGAGAAACGGCGACCAAAGGCTGCTTCATATGGAGTCCGTCCGACACTGGATGAATGAGTGTCGTTCAAGATAGCTTGGACCAATGGAAGATAATGTTCCCATTTGGACTGCTGGTCATGACAATATGACTTGAGAACCTCAAAGGCCAACTTGTTCTAAATTTTTGTTTGGCCATCTGTCTGCCGATGGAATGTACTAGACAACTGCAACTTAGTTCCGAAATTTTCAAATAATGCCCTCCAGAAATGCGAGGTAAACTTGGAATCTCTATCTGATGTTATGGTGCTAGGCAAACCACAAATTGGGTACCAATGCTTGAGAAACAGACAGGCTACATCCTTGGCTGTGGCCGTATGTTTGCATGGGATGAGCATCCAGAATTTACTAAAGCTATCCACAATGGTGAAACAATGAGTGTTACGGGATTCGATGGATGCTGGTAGAGGCCCTACAAAGTCCATAGATATGTCGATGAAAGGTCTGTTGGAGATAGGCAAAGGTTGAAGTAAACGAGTCTTCTTTGTATGTGGAACCTTTACTTTTTGGCAAATCTTACAGGCTTGAACATGTGAATATACATCACGCCTCATCTTTGGCCAATAAAAGGACCGTTCTAATTTCTCGAGTATGAATGCTGTAAATGAATATGAATACTGCGTTTTACCTTCACCAAGTGGATGGAGCAAAACGATGAATGGATGAATGCTGAAAACTGTATGGATGCAGAAAACGCAAGGTGGACTGAAGGCTGAATGCTGAACTGATGCGTTTTGCTGATGCAAGATGGCTGAATGCTCATGCATTGAGGCGCCTACTGCTGTAGGAGAAAAACGTTGAGAGGAGGCGGCTGAAAATTGCAATCGCTTTGCTTCTTATGCTGAAGATGCTAAGCACCTGAATGCTCCTTGGCTGAATATGATTGAATGAATGAATGATGATGCAAGGATTCTATTTATATGGACTCATGGAGCCAGTCGGCTGGCTACTGTATTGGCCGTCTGCTCCTATCCAATAATAAATGCATGAATGTGTATAAAATGTTGAAAATGATGGAAAAAGTACCAGAAAAGTCCTAGTAAATATCCTGATAAATACTTGATGATATCTGGGGTTCCTGCAATGGTCTAGATGCTATGCATGAATGATGTGCAATATGCAAGATGCTTTCTAATGCAAACCCTAAGGTTTCTACTGACTGTATATGCATGAATGCGTCTCTTCAAGTGGGTTAAGGGACTTAGACTGATTGACTGACTTGCTATGGCTGAGAATGACCTATGTGGCTCGTGCGTGACTTATCCTGGACTGAAGATTACAATGGGGTCATGGCATTCGACAAATATCATCTTGAAAGGTACTAATACTGTTACAATGTTGCACTGATGATGATGAGCCAGCTTGTCACCATGCACTACAGCGCAGAGTGCATGTGACAAAGTTCCATGTTTCATACCCAAAATTCATGCCCAAGCTATATATCTAAGTTCCATGCTATATGCCCAAGCTATATACCCATGTGTAAGTTCCATGCTTCATGTCCAAGCTTTATGCCCAAGCTGTATACCCAAGTTTCATGTTCATGTCTCAGCTTCATGCACAAGTCCAAGTGTCCAAAGCTGGGCGGTGGCCGGGTGGAGCTGGGCTACGGTCGGTGGAGCTGGGCGGCGGCGGCCGGGTTGAGGTGAGCGAGAGCGAAAGCGGCTTTGGAGTGGCTGAGCTGGGTGGCGGCCGGGTTGAGCTGAGCGGGAGCGGGAGCGGTAGCGGTTCTGGAGTGGTTGAGCTGAGTGGGAGCGGTAGCGGTTCTGGAGTGGTTGAGCTGAGCGGCGGCGGCGGGGCGAGTGGATGAAGATGAGACTCTCCTTGCTCTCCACAAGCTTGATGCCCAAAACAAGAGGGCTCTAGCTTCTTTTATACTTGGGGAGGGCCTTGCATTTTGCCAAAAAGCCATCATGCTTTTGCTTTGCCTTTTTATGCTTTGCTTTTGCTCTTTTTACTTTTATTAATAAAATATTACTCAACTTTTGGTGCTTTGCTTTTCTGGTTTTAAGGCCTTGCTTTTTGGCCTTAGAGCTGCTTTTTGAGAAAGCACCTTTTAGCTTTTTGATCCGGCTCAATCTCCTCTTTTCAATGGTGCCCTTGGCTGGCGGTCAACCCTGTTTGAATTTTTACTTTTTCTTGCTTTTTGACCAAGAATGGTGCTTTTTCTTAATCAAACCTTATGGACCCTTTCCCCATGTCTTCTTCCACCTTTCTGGTATTCAGGCATGGGTTTCATAATGCGAAATAGAGCTAGGAGGACCAAAGAGTTACAGTGACCTTTGTGACCATAATAATGGCAAGTAAGATCTTTATGAGCAAGATTGTTAGCAGGTTTAGAGTCAACTTTGTTGTTGGTGGAATCCTTAGACTGCCATTTGCCTTTACCCTTGACCTGAAGAGGCGGGAGTAGAGGGAATAAGTGATAGTATCATAGAAAGATGAGAAAGTTTCGGGCAATTTGGCAAGGAGCCGATGAACAAAGTGTTCATCAGTAGCCTTGCTCCCCAAAGCGACCAACTGCTTCTGGATGGTAACAAACTTTGTGATGGAATCCATGATGTTGGCAGTACATGGTTAGTTAGTACGAAAGGTACGGTACGGTACGGTACGATAAAATACGGTACTAATTGGTACCTTAAAATTTTTTGAGGTACGGTACGATATTAGTACGTTTTTTTTAAAAAAATACTTCCTAAAGTTAAAAATTGTAGACAAGAAGTTACAAAATAGTAGAACCATGAACATAATGTCATCATGCCATTAGAGTACAAAATTGCTACAAAAGGATAGGCCAAAAACTCATGGCATGGTCGACCGCCAACATGCGTACATACATGATACTACATACTACAATACATCATCGATGGGCTAGAAGGAGATAGATGCCCAATGCCTAGAGAGCTATAACATATCAAAAGTCTACATCATCACCAACATCTGCATGATCATCAACATGATCACTACTAGAGTGTCCATCAAGAGAGTTCTCTGAAGAGGACTCTTCGAAGGTGGACGAGACACGTGAGTAAGTCAATGCAATGACTCGCACATGGAGTCCACACAATGGTGGGGAATTCCTCCTCAAGCAAACGGCCCATGCGTCGACAATTTGATGCATTGTCGGTGATGACTTGCACCACGTTTTGAGCCCCAACCTACATGGTAGATAAATCATATGAGTTGAGGGCTTTGCACAAATGACAAAATCAGCCACACTTAAGTAAAATAATGCTTACCTCTATGATCGCTTACCTAATATGGCAATGGCAAGTGCACACGCTCCTGACAAACAGCTCCCTATAGGCTGCAAAGGGCGATGAATGGCTCTCTAGAAGACTGAAATTGCTCCACGCACCCAAAATAAAAAATAAAATAATTAAATAATTTAAAAAAAAAAATCATTTCGTACGGTATCGTACGAATCTGTACGGTACGGTAGGTACGTATGGTTTCAGCCGTACGACGTACGGAATCAACTATGTGGCAATATCAGAGATCTTCAGGTTGGCACGCTGAGTCTCCAAGGCAATCCTCTGAGTACAATTCTCTCTATGATACCTCCTTTGAATGGCATCCCACAATTGTTCTGTGGTCTCATCATCATTGTCATCAAATTGACGAGCAACAGATGGTTTAATGTTGAAGATGATGAACGCATGTACCCGAGCATCCTTATCAAGCCAGGCATCAATCTTAGCTTGAGGAGAAGCCGCAATTGGCCTAGTGTCAGCCGTGGTAACGATACCCCGTAGCCGATGATACCGGAGTAAAGTCTTCATCTTCACAAAATACAAAATTCGCGTTTTACCTCCTCTGCAGGGAGGGACGGCTGGAAAAAAAGAAAACACTGGCTGATAGTCTTCCTGTAGAGTGTGGAAGCAAGGGCCTGAGAACCTCAGCGAGTCAGCGCTCTAATACCATGAGAGAGTGGTTGAAGGCAGCAAGCGGAAGCAGAGGAGCGACTAGCAACCAACACTTGAGCAAAATGATGAATGAATTAAATGGCAAAAAGCTTGTTCTTATATACAACACAAATTGCCAAGTTGGCTAGTAGAAGAAACCCACGGGCCACGACTGGTGAAAATACCTATGATTGGGGAAAAGTGCCTAAAAATGTGGGGAAAAATACCTACGACTAAGTAAAATGCTGCATAAATGGTGCAGTAAATGGGATAAATGCTGGAGAGGGACATAGTCCAACACTTGGCTGAAAACTATGCTGAAGTGCCGGAACTGAGTCACTCATAATAGGAATAAGAAAGCCAAGTAGTAATCTCTTTTTCTTTCTTTTATCCAGTCAGTTTGAAGTGCTCCTTCAAGACAATCAACCTTGTTAATTACCATCAGCCATTCAACTCTTTGAATTGGAAAATTCTAAGCATGATGGCAAATTGATGTTTCATAGGAAGACAACGTGTACCTCCTAGCAGGGAGAATTGACTGGTTCAGCCATTTTTGAGTAGTACTAGTGTTTCCTCTTTTATACGGTTTTCATTTCCTTCTGTGTATATGGAGATGGATGTTAAATTGCTTAGTCTTGTTTGGATCTTTGCAGGCCACTGGAGCTCGAGCTTCTGTTTATAAGTCAGGAATTCAAGGTTTGCAGACAAGCAGGACATTGAGACGGTGCCAAGCTGTCTTGAAGACTTCTCTCTTCGGACAGTCGTTAACCCATGTCGGGCATTGTGGCACTGGATGCACAGCAAAGGCTTTGCCCCACACTTACGCACCATTCAGATGTGAGGCTACGGTGGCAGAGGTAGAGGAGGCGGAAGTTCCTGCTGAGAAGTTTGAGTATCAAGCAGAGGTAAGAGAATGAGTTTGTGCACTACAGCAGCTGAGCCACGTGCCTTGGTCTCTCTATTGACTTTTGGAAATTGGTCCCTGCTGTGTTTTTGGTAGGTTAGTCGCCTACTAGACCTGATTGTTCACAGTCTGTACAGTCACAAGGAGGTTTTTCTTCGCGAACTTGTGAGGTATTTGTGCTCAGTGTACCCTTACACCTTACTACCATTGTAAAAATTTAAGACTTGCTGTGGAAGAGCTTGCACAAGTTTTCTTATAAATATTCAATGCAACTTGCAATCACATTTTTGTTTTGTTTTTGGCAGTAATGCTAGTGATGCACTGGACAAGTTGAGGTTTCTAAGTGTCACAGATAACAGCATATTGAGTGACTTCCAAGATTTGGAAATAAGAATCAAACCTGATCCTGATAACGGAACCATTACCATAACGTAAGAATGTTGATGTGTTTTCTGTTTTACTTCTTACATTTTTTTAATAAATAAATTTCAATAAAATATTTGTGGGCCTTGTGGTCTGTTGCTAAATATGTCCCTTTGTATATCAAAAACACACATAAGCGCCCACCCATTTTTCCAACTAAAGACTCTTAAGGTCAAAACATTGATGCACACTCATGAAGGCACACATGCAACCATACATTATACAAATGGCTCCTCATAGACAATCAAAATCAAAACCATTTGAGCACATGTCCCCTGAAGCACTTGCATGGACAATGCCAGCAATATAGCCAATGCCATTTGATACCGTGACCTTCTATGTCACCATGTTCAAAACAATATATGTAAATGGAGGGCCTGCTTTTGTAATGACTTTTTCCTTATGTGGTTCCAGGGATACGGGAGTGGGCATGACTAAGCAGGAACTAATTGATAGTCTGGGGACCATTGCACAGAGTGGCACTGCCAAGTTTGTGAAGGCACTAAAAGTAAGCTACATTGTCCAGCTTGTTTTGGTTCTAAAACGTCTTGTGATCTGTGATCTTGCTTACACATCTGGTGCTCGTTGACAGGATAGTAGAGAGGCCTCAAGTGACAACAATTTGATTGGTCAATTTGGGGTCGGGTTTTACTCTGCATTTTTGGTCTCCGAGAAGGTGGTCATTCCTTTCTCGTTCCATCTCCACTGTTTGGAGATGCTCTTTTAAATGCTTCTTATGTGTATGGTGGGTGATCTTCAATTGTGCTTCCTCTGACTGCAAATGTTCAGTTTGATGTAGCTCTAGTCCTTAGTTATTAAATCTGTTGATGTTCCTGCTTGCATTTGGTTGTATCCTTTTATCTTGCAGCTTCCACTTGGTTGTAGCCAGTGTCAATAGTAAGCACATCTATGTAGCTTCTATGAGTGCTGAAGCCTTCAGCCAAGTTGTAATTAAGCCTGCTTTATGACTTTCTTGGTGTTGATGTCATTTACATTGGTAAGGGCTTGCTTTATTTGTTTTTGTTTCTTGCATGGTGTTGTCTTACAGATGCTTGTTTCTGGCAGGTGGTTGTTTCAACCAAGAGTCCCAAATCTGACAGACAGTATGTTTGGGAGGGAGAAGCAGACAGTAGTTCCTATGTGGTTAGAGAGGAGACAAATCCCGAGAATTTGTTGCCAAGGGGAACTTCCATAACCTTGTATCTAAAGGTACCGATCTGTGGCATATACAAACATAAATATCATATAAGTACACACACGGTCTCTCTCTCTCTCTCTCTCTCTCTCTCTCTCACACACACACGCACACACGCATGCACGCTCGCTCACTCACTCACCTTTTGCTTCTCTGGAATTGCTATTAAGTTGCAATGCTTACCTACCATACTATGTCTCTCCGCATGCAGCCAGATGAGACTTTTGAATACTCTGACCCAGTTCGCATTCAAGACCTTGTGAAAAACTACTCCCAGTTCATCTCATTTCCTATCTATACATGGGTTGAAAAATCTCGAACAGTGGAGGTACAAAATACTACATAGAGTTGTAAAAAAATTTATTGTTATGGTTTATGTCATGTTGTACCTAGGGGCTACAAATAGCTCTTTCTCTTGTTTCTTAATTTGGAAACAGTGACAATTTTGTATAATTAGAGGCCTAATGCTTGTAGTAATCAGTTATGCCTTTGGTGTATTTGATTACACTTGGAGGCTTTCAAATGCCATAGTTTCTTCTTATTTTTGTTCCTGTTACTTCGTTTTCTTGTGTGCACATTTTCAAAAAGAATTGTTGGTTTGTTTACCTCTAAGAAAAATCCATTTATACATGTATCTGTGCATTTTTTAGGACACTACTACTATCGTGAATGCAGATGGGGTTGTTGAAACAAGTGGCGAATCTAAGGTGTGCCTTCAAGCACAAATGCAGCTGGCTACATACTTTTATTTGACTATTTATGGGACATAGCGAATGTTTGCATTCAATGTGCAGGAAGGAGAGAAGAAGACAAAGATAGAAAAATATTATGACTGGGAGTTGGTCAATGAAACAAAACCTATTTGGGTATGCCACATGATTTTTTATTTGAAGGCTTTCATCTCTGTAGAATTCTTTTCTTTTGCCTTTACCAAAACGTTTCACATTTTTTTTGAGGGAGATAGCTATTCGTGTGATTCAGATGCGTAGCCCCAAGGAGGTGAAAAAAGAAGAGTATGATGCTTTCTACAAAAGCACCTTCAATGAATATTTAGAGCCCTTGGCTTACACACATTTTACAACTGAGGTATTCTATACTATATTTAACTTCTTCATGTGTTTAATTTGAGCTATAGTTGAATGATAGCACAAATTTTCAATCTTTTTTTTTGTCTTAGTATGTGACCACCCTACTGAATACTGTTTATTAGGTTCACCGAGAAAATTATATTGATTTTAAGGAACTTATAAAACTTAACCTTTAAAGTGGATTTTTGCATGCAATGCTATACATGGTGAACTTATGAAGTCAAGATGCTATTTTAACTCAATGTTTTATACTTATATCTTCTTGTTTTTGTGGTTATAGATGCTTTGGAATTTTCAATCTAAGGCTCAAGGCACTGTTAGCTTGTTTATGCTGTCTAACAATGTTACATCTTAGGGTAAACTTAAGTTCTTATGCATGTGATTAATTAAAATAAATCCCTTTTTAATAACTCTTTGAGGAGTTGTCACCATCCCTTGCTCGTGTAGGTGTATTTTGGATGACGGGATTGATTCTTAGATTAAGCGCTTTCTAAAGATTTTTAAATGAATTATTATCATTCCTTGCTCATGCATGCAGATTTTGGATGATGAGGGAGATGAATTTTTCTAAGGCATTTAGTTCATTATATCTTAACAAGCTAAACACTTCAAATAAAACTTCAATTTTTATGTCTAGAGAGAGACTAGGCTTGGGTTTTGATGAGAAGGTTTTTTTAATGTGCTTAGTGATACAGGAAAGGTTAACAAGAATTAACAATAGAATAGAGGCTCACACTAAGGGCCAAATTGGGGATCTCACCCCATTGAGGGAACTTTCTGATTTGTTGAGAGTTTACATTCAACCCCTCCCTCGAGAACACCATTTCTTCAGCTTGTATTGCTGATTTTTGTACAAGGTCTTGCAGTTATGTTGATGAAGTAAGCTAGGGACACAATCTAGGGTTGCAAATCAGCTCAAAATTAGTGTTAAACAGTGCTGAAGTTGGAGTAAGCAAGAGGCTTGGTTAAGGTTTTCAAATCAGCGGAAGGTTAGGATAGAAAAAGGGCTGAAATTCTTCTTATATTCTAAGCAAGCTAGTGTCTTTACTTAAATAATTATACAAGCAAAGAGTTTTATCTGACATGATTACACAACACAACGCCTGGGGGTGCAAGTTAGGGTGGTTCCCTATTACCCACTTGGAGAATTCATCAGATAGGTTCATGTAGAGGTCAAGTCCAGCTTGAAGCATTGCATTAGCAGGCATTTTAGGGCATATGCACATGGGCCAGCCCATTAGGCACCCCATCATGGGGGCCGCCTTGCATATGGGTCTAAGGACCCTATGCCACCGCTCTTATGCATGATGGCTAGCCTAGCTAACATAATCAGCATGTAGCCACCTTCTAAGCCAATGGATGGCATAGGCAGCCAGTCGGCAGCCTACAGAAGTCTCCATATATTGGTCGGCCAGCATTAAGCCTTGCTCAGTGTGCAGTCGGGTATGCTCCAGCCGGCCAGCATCGTAAGGACAATATTGATATGATGTGCAGCATTACATGCTAACAAATAAGCATTTTATTTGTCCCATAAACAGGGCGACAGCAGTCATTGAAGAGTTATTCAAAGGAGAGCTTGGACAGCATATGGTTCAGCCTGCGTTCGGTCTACTTTATCCTTGCATTTGGCAGTCCTCAGTCATCTTTCATCCTCATTGTACAAAGTTCTCCAAAGAAATACAAGCAAATACTTGCCCTCAGGGGGGGCCCTTTAGTGGGTAATTGGGACCCAATACAGTGTCGACTCTTATCTTCTCTCCTCTATCAAAGTAAAGTGGAATCGCATAAACTCACGGGTTTAAAGAAGGATTTGTTGCACGTTACGATGATCAACCTATTGCATGCTACATTGTTATCAGAGCTGTAGGTTGCGACCCAACTTGTCTACCCAAAAGTGAGAGCAGTCTGTGGATGGTAAAATTGCGGTCAGGAAAAACCACCCAGGGTCTCCACAAAATGAGGAGAGACGTCGTCAAAAAGCTATAAAGAAGATATGGAAGGTGAGATCTACAAAGAAGACACCACCACTACAAAAAATGCTTCTGCAAAACAATAAAGACTTCATTAAATTACTCTTGGAACAAAACAAGTTGCTAAGGCAACAGATAGAGGCTAAAGAAGAAACAGCCAAAGGAAAAAAAGTTGAGGAGGAGGCTAAAAAAGCCAAGGAAGCGGCTGAAAAGCCAAAAGAACTCTCATAATTGGAAAGATTGTTTCTCATCATGGAGCAACAAAGGCAAAAAGAAGACACCAAAAAGGTGGAAGAACGACAGGTCAAAGAAGCTGGACGTGAGGATGAACCAAGGGCCAAGGACACCAAACGTAGGGCTGAAGAAGACCAAACACAGGCAGACCAAGCAACTCGAGAAAGGCTTGAACGTGAAGCTATCCGAGTCCAGAACCAAAAGTTGATAGCTGCTATGCAGGCAACCATGTAATTGATAGGGGACCCACAACGAAAGATAGACACTTCAAATACGCAAACAAAAAGTATACATAAGTAAGCCACATGAAATAAACAGATAGCACACTGAGCCAGAACGGCTGGCCCCCCCATAGGAACTTCTTTATCAAGTAGAATCTTTACAAAGAATCCAAAGCGAGGGTGCATACAGCACTAGATTTTCTACAGTTTACTAAGCAACTTTCCACAAAGCATAAACAAGACTCAAGCTAAGCACAAAACGGTCCAAAAGCTGTCTCAAAACAGTCCCAAGTCAGCCCTGTAGGCAACCAATAAAAGGCAGAGGCACCACATGGCTGCAGCCACCAGATTGAAGGCAGCTAGAAGAGAGAGAGAGAGAAGTAACTGCTATACGGCCAGCTTCTTGCAGTAGCCAGTTGTTCAAGAGAGAAAGAGTGTGAACAGGAGCTGCCAGCCTGTACACATGTGCACCACCCGCTCTTGAACATTGTTGTCAACCAATCGGATGAAGGGAAGATGAAGTATGAGCTTCTGTCGGCCAGAAGAAAGCAAGCGACTGCTGTACAGCCAGCTCTAGGGCAGCCAACAAAAAGGATATAGAACCACTGCTGTCGGCTAGCTTAAAGTTGGGAGGAGAGGGAGAAGAACTCCGCCTTTACGGCCAGTGCAGAGAGAGAGAAACAGCTACAGCCGACCTGCAATCCTGTGTGCCACCTCTTTCCACGAACAGTCCCCTGGCTTTTTATGATTCAGGCTTGCCTCCCTTTTGTTGGAGTCGGCTTTTTAGCCATGCTTTTCCCCTTTTTGCCAAAAGTGGCCTTGGTTGCCTAGAATATCCCCCCTTTTATGCTTTTCTCAACTTGTTGCACAAGTTTGTACCTAGGCGCCTCCTTTTGTCTAGGGATTCATGCCCAATGTCCAGTCAATCTTTAATGATGTCTGAACACATTGACTTAAAAACCTTAAACCTTAAGTCACATAAATGTTTAAAATCCATGCATACCAGCACTCACGGGCCTCCCTCGTGCTGTACCTTCCATCATATTCAGGTTCTTGATCATCTGCAGTCTACTGTCTAGACATATATGCTGTTTTATTCTCTGTTTTCAGATTTACAGCAGTAGCACATGTTTCTCACATGGTATCAGAGCCTAGAACTGCTCTAGGACCTGCGTTTTTCTTTAAGAACCTGTTGTTTACAGATTTCAGCACATAAAGACCTGCGTTTTCAGATCTAGGAGATGTGTTTTCATGTGGGATCTGCATTTTTCATTAGAAAGCTGCGTTTTTCTCAAAGGTGCTGTGTTTTCTTCACAGAGCTGTGTTTTCAGCATCTGTGGTGCCATTAAACCTTGGAGATCCATTTCTCTTCTCCTCTTCTGGGTTTTTCCCTCCCTCCCACCTTGCATTCCTCCTCCTTCATCCTCATACTAACTGTGCTCAGTTTTAGAGGAGTTCTAGCTGCTTCTAGCCCTATTTGAAGAGGAAGATTCTACGTTTGGAGGATATGGCTTTAGGAGATCAATACTCTAACTTCAGACTTCTTTTCTCTTCCCAGGGATTCCTATCCCCTACTTCTCAGGTTACCACTTCATCGGTACTCTCTCCCTTTGGTGGTTCCCCCAATCACTTCTTCTCTTGTTTCTCCCTTGCCACAAAATCTCATTCTTGCTTTCTCTCAGTTTCCATCCTACACTCCTCCCCAAATCAATGATTCCATGAAGCTTAAAGCCACCAATTATCATACGCGGCCCTTTTACACCTAGTTGCTACTTGAAGGTGCTAGTGTTTGGACATCAGTTATGCCACCTCCCTTGGTGGATCCAATTTTTCGAGGAGTTTTGGATGCTCGTGCATGCGGCATGATCATTTGTTGCATGACTCCTGCCATATAGGCACAATTTATTTCTACAAGGAGTAATGCCTGACAGATGTGGCTTGAGATTTGGGGGAGGTTTGGTGTTGTTTCTTCCATAAAGATTACTAAGTTGGAGGCGGATCTTGAGAAGATTTCCATTAGTGAATCTAACAATATCATTGATAAGATTGGAGACTTTACTCGCATCAAGTAGCACCTTGAAGAATATGGGAGCTCAATCAACAAAGTGTTTGATGAGAGGCAAAGGAAAGTCAGAATCTGCTTTTGCTGCCCAAGATAAGGGCAAGAACAAAGGAGGACGAGGATGCAACTACAACAACAACAACAAGAACAAAGCTGCCTAAGGCAAGGGCAAGAAGGATGCTACAGAGGCCAAAGGTAACAAAACCTTGGAGTGTCCTTTTTGTGGTTGATCAGGCCATACGGAGGAGTGGTGCTTTGCTCGACGTGGCAGTTCTAGGGCAGCCAAAGCCAAATACAAAGCCAAAGGTAACTCTCAAGATTCCGACAAGGATTCTGATACGAATAAAGTCAAGGAAAAGGTGAAGGATGCGGGCAATGCCCAAGTGGCACATATGGCAGTTACAAATTCTTCCCCTACCTCTCCACAGGATACTTTCCTCGTGATCACAGATATAACTTCTTCCATAGAGATTAGTGACACACCAATAGAGGTTGAGTGGGTTAGTGACAACGGTGCTTCCGCTTATATGCCCAAACATTCTCATATTTTGGAGGATTATCAGTCGCTCTCTTCTTTGGTTGGCATTGGAGATGACTCTTCCTTACGTGTGTGTGTGTGTATATATATATATGTATGTATGTATGTGTGTGTGTGTGTGTGTGTGTGTATAACACACACACACACACACACACACACACACACACATATTTATATATATATATATATATATATATATATATATATATATATATATATATATATGTATGTATGTATGTATGTATGTATGTGTATATATATTATGTATGTATATATGTATGTATGTATGTATGTATGTGTAGGCTTTCCTTTGCTCTTCCCAAAGCCTTGCTTCATTTTCTTCTTGTTGATGTGCTTCTTCAATTCTCCTTTTCCTCCTTCAGACTGCGTCTCATAATACTCCTATCTCTCCCAATACTCTTGAATGTCAAAATTTTGCCCTTTTCCTAGCAGAATCATCAATTCAATATGTTGACGGATGCCCTTAATGTGTGAAGAAAGTTGAATCAAGATACAAATTCACCTTTTAGGAATGTGCGTGTTATATACTCATGGTAGTCAACCCACAAGACTATATAACTATAAACTCCATTATGCATAGTATGGACTAGATACTACGACATCTCCACTAACGTCATCAGTGCCCAATAGTAGGTGTAGAACTCTGTATTAAGATATGCTCTCACATACGCACTCCACAACCCCCCCCCCCCCCCCTCTCCCCCCCACACACACACACATAAGAGCATATATTGACACAAAGCCCTTCATACTGAGTTTCTGTCAAACCTCCGGAGATGCAGGATAGACTCAGCCATAATGAAGCCTAGCACTAAGGAAAGTAGGAAATAGAAAGAATTAGTACAGCAAATAAGTAGTTGATAGGGAAATGCCTTGCTAAAGATAGAAAGAATTAGCACAATATCAATTGGCCGCAACTCAGACGAAAACTTCACAATGTGAGATCTGCATGTCCGCTAATATGGCTGAATTATATACCTAGATGAATCCAAGATGTATATGTATACACACACACACACACACACATATATATATATATCAAGGTCACCACGAAACGTTTTGTTGTCGAAACGATCTATTTTGGAATAAAACGTTTCAAATGTGGATAGGTGCATAATGAAACGGTAGATCGAAACGATATATACATGACAACATGAAAATATATTACTATAATGTCACCATTGAAGAAACGAGAGCAAAAGAGTCGTAAAAGAAGGAAAGTGAAAGGCTTAAAAATATAGAGAGAGGCTGAAAACCATAGAAAAAATTACAACTTTTTGTTCCACATGAAACGAAATGGTTTCAGTTATGCGCATGAAACGTTTCAACACCGAAACGTGAAACGAGTCTCAAGGCCACCGAAATGAGTTTCATATATATATAATATATATATAGACACACACGCACACACACACACACACATACATATATGTATGTATGTATGTATGTATATATGTATATATGTATGTATGTAGATTATCAAGATGGTGATAAATAGCATGATGAAGCAAGTACTTGTAATGGCAAGTATTGCCTAGCATTGAGGAGTCGTTCAAGACCAAGAGCAGTGATCCAAGTGAGGGAGAGCTTCCAAGGTAGGAGAAGCTTTCGGGTGACGCTACCATAGATGGGGATAGGGATATTTCAATAGATGTTTCATTGTTGAGATTGCCAATGCCTGAACCCAAACTGGAACCTGGACTAGAGAGACGACAGGTAGATCTCCCCCAATCCTATGAGGACGAGGATGAGGTTAGCATATCAGTTTCCATGGAGCTTCCAAAGAGCCTTGGAGGAGGATGAGGCTACATCTCTTGTAGTAGAAGATCCAATTATTGAGCCCAAGAGTTTGGAGATCGAACCAATGGATATGGAGTGGAGCTTGCAGATGTACTAGAACAAAAGTGGAGCAAAGGAGTATGATTTGTCCTAGTGCTCCAAGTTTAGAGTTCAGTCGGACGGACAGCAAGAAATGTGATCAAGTAGGAGAGGATGCCACAACAAGATCTAAGTCAAGATCCAAGAACGTCATTGTAGATTTAGCATGTTTTGTAAAATCTAGTAGATTAGGGCTACATCTCTCTTCTTTATTGTGTCTTGCTTAGTTTTGATTAGAGTTAAGCTCTCATGTTTAAGTCTTCTGTTGCTTCATGTACGTGACATGACTGCCTTTCTTCTATTTTAAGCCAAGCCAAGGGCTTGACCTAATATTCAAGTAAAGGGTTTTATCTCACATGAATTACATAATACAATGCTTGGCGGTGGTTCCCATTAACAATAATCCTTGACAAACATGACTCTTTGGACACACCCTCTACAGAGTTGAGCACCACTTGGGGCGCTCTTTTGCGACTTGTATTTGTGGTGTTGGCATTTATTTTGTTGGTGCACTAAGGTGCACATGTTGGGAGTAAATTAATATCCGGAGGGTCACTTAGGATCCTTGGATACATTCATAAATTTGTAACCTACTAGGACAACACAGGAAACTTGCATGTACATGTGTCAGCCATTTCATGCATGAGACCTTTGTATGAATGTATGCTCTTATGTGTGTGTGTTTGCGTGGGGGGGGGGTGGGAGCATATATTGATACCAAGTATTACACCCACTATTGGACACTGATGACGTTATAGTATCTAGTCCATACTATGGATGGAGTTGATGGTTTATTGTCTTGTGGATGACTACCATGAGGTTATAAATTGCACTTTCTTATAAGGTGAATTTGGGCGCGTTCCTGGATTTATCTAGGTATATCTTTTTGCTGTATTTGCGGACATGGAAATTTCACATTGTGAAGTTTTCGTCCAGGCTGCAGCCAATTGATATTGTGTTAATTCTTTCTATCTTTAGTGGTGCATATGCCCTATCAACTACCTTTTGTTGTAATAATTCTTTCTATTTGTAATGATCCTTAGTGCTAGGCTTCATTATGGCTGAGTTTGCCATGCATTTCTGGAGCTTTGACAAAAACTCAGTACACAGACCTTTGTATGAATGTATGCTCTTATGTGTGTGTGTGTTTGCATGGGGTGTGTGTGTGTGTGGGAGCATATATTGATACCAAGTTCTACACCCACTATTGGGCACTGATGACGCTAGTGGGGATGTCGTAGTATCTAGTCCGTACTATGCATGATGGAGTTGATGGTTTATTGTCTTGTGGATGACTACCATGAGGTTATAAATTGTGCTTTCTTATAAAGTGAATTTGGGCATGCTCTTGGATTCATCTAGGTATATATAACATTACTGTCCAATTTAAGGAGCTAGCTTTATGTGCTAGCTTAAAAGGTTAACTTAATAACTTATTAAAGTACTTATGGACAAAGCAAACTTTTAAATTACATGATTTGTAACAAATAGAGCAAGGTGATTCTAGCCCAAATAGAAAGGATGTCATTTGATTCACACACGATCATGTTGTGATCACAATCAATAGGCTCTGCTCTTCCATCTTGGTTGACTCGCCTTATACTGGGCTAGCAATGTTTGGGCTGTGCAAGGAGAATGTCGACCTCACATATGCAGCCAGAGGATGGAAAATGTGTGTCTGGCTGCCCTGTTCACAACAAACAACTCAATAAATTACAGTGCCGCAGAAGTAGGCGAGCTTGTTGTTTGCCAGGCTGCCACACCGATGACACGGGCTTAAATCATGGTATCCTCTTTTTTTTTTTCTTTTTTTTTTCTTTTTTTGTGGCCTTGGCAAGCTGGGAGCAAAATCTGTGAATTCACTTCATTGAGCTGGAAGGAAAGACTGCAAGCTTATGGACAGCACTACTATTTGTGAACACTCAAACTGGACGCTTGAACCTGCTAATCGACAAAGCCTTTTTAACATATGCTTTTGGTGGAAGTTCAGTTGAGATCCTTTCCTTGAAGACCTGGCTTGCTTGCCTTTGCACAAATCTCACTTACGGAAGTGTACAGGACTTGCATAAGATGCGCTTTTTCTCAAAGCTGTGTGTGGAGCATGTTCTTCTTGTCAAGATTGGGATCCAATCCAGAACTGACTTAATTTTTACAGTACATTTGGATATCTTATTATTTTGCTATGTTGGGATATCGCACAGTGCACAATGTTCTTGAGCTAAATGCTCGTTTTCCTACAGAAGGCAAGCTGGTGAAGGTGTATGTTTTTGTATTCCATTTTGCAGGGCGAAGTGGAGTTTAAAAGTCTCCTGTATATCCCAGGAATGGCTCCTTTTAATGCTGAGGAGTTGTACAGCAACAATGCAAAGAATATTCGCTTATTTGTAAAGCGTGTTTTTATCTCTGCTGATTTTGATGGGGAACTGGTATGCCATCAACTTTTCCAGTTAAAAAACCTTGAGCAATTGGTTGTCTTTTGAACCTTTATCTTGGTGCTTCTGGAATCTGAAGATTTCTATGCAAACTTGCAGCTGCCCCGCTATCTTGGTTTTGTCAAAGGTGTTGTTGATTCAAATGACCTTCCATTGAATGTTTCAAGAGAGATCCTACAAGAAAGCCGGATTGTAAGCATGTGGTAGTTGGTTGTGCTGCGTGCTTTATGTTTAGACTGTTTATATGTACAGTGTGGCCCATGGAGTTTTGCTGCAGGTTAGGATCATGAAAAAACGGCTTGTTAGGAAAATTTTTGATATGTGTCAAGACATTGCTGACAGGGAAGACAAGGAGGTAACTTCTTTGCCCTTCTATCAAGCACATATGCTTTGTCATAATTTTGCCATGGCTAAGTATTGTTTTCTTTCTTATGATTATGGTTAGTTATAATTTTCTTTGTCATGATTCAGTTAACACTAGTCTAAATTATTCTTGTTTTTACTTAAGGCATACAAGAACTTCTGGAACAACTTTGGTCGAAGTATAAAATTGGGATGCATAGAGGATTCGGCCAATCACAAACGGCTGACTCCGCTTCTACGTTTTTATACTTCAAAACATGAGGATGACTTAGTAAGTCTGAAAGGCTACATGGAGAACATGAAGCCTGACCAAAACGCCATTTACTACTTTGCAGCAGACAGTATAAAAAGTGCTAAAAGTGCACCTTTCCTTGAAGCACTTTCGAAGAAAGATTATGAGGTATGTTAGCCCATTGTGCAGGCATGATATGATGTTCCTTTAACTTTTACCATTTTGAGGTATACCAGCGCACCGTGCAGGCATGGCATTGCTTTTACCCGCCAATTGTGTTTCCAATGTAGGTGCTATTCCTCATTGAGCCAATAGATGAAGTGGCCATCACAAACCTTCAGGAATATGAAGGAAAGAAGTTTGTGGATATCAGCAAAGAGGACTTGGATCTGGGTATGACATCAGTAATTACGAATTTATTCTCTTAGCAACTGTTTTTTAATTGCTCATAGTTCAAGTCCTGTTTTGATGTTGTGCTTGGGATGAAGGTGGAGATGATGAGGTAGAAGACAGAGAGAAAGAGAAGGAATACCAGCTTCTTTGTGATTGGATGAAGCAAACACTCGGGGACAAGGTGGCCAAAGTGCAAGTTTCTAAGCGCATAAGCTCCTCACCTTGCGTCCTTGTCTCAGGAAAGTTTGGATGGTCTGCCAATATGGAGAGGTAGTACAATCATTGAGTTTTTGCAACATTACTGGGATTTTTCATTGTTTATGTTTGTGGGTTAGTCAAATGTGTAAATAGTGCACGGACCCTTTTTGTTACAGGATAATGAAAGCCCAAACATTAGGAGACGACTCAACAATGGAGTTTATGAGGGGGAGACGTGTTCTAGAGATTAATCCTGATCACCCTATAATTAAGGATCTTAATGTGAGTAATTCTAGTGTTTCTGTAGTTTGATGCGGTTAGGACCCCTATTACCCTGTACTTGTGTTGTCATTGATGTTGTAAAGATTTTTGTAGTTTGCCTGTAAGGACACTCCAAGAAGCTCTCGAGCTCAGAAGATCGTGGAGATGCTGCATGAGACTGCTTTATTGTCAAGTGGCTTTTTCGTAAGTCTTGAGGCCCGAACTTTCTTCTTCCACTTTCGTCATGGTTGCTGAGATTCATCATATTCATTTTTTCTTCTTTCTGGTCTATGTTTCAGCCTGAAAATCCTGCTGAGTATGGTGGGAAGGTGTTTGAGATTTTGGGTTTAGCAATGGCTAGTCCAAGCTCACAATCAAGCTTGGAACAAGATGAGACACTGAGTCCAGTGACTGAGACGGTTGAAGCTGCAGAGGTGGTGGAGCCATCTGAGGTTAAGGTGGAAGGTGACCCTTGGAATTAATTATTGGGTGATGTACAAAAACTGGTGTGGTGATCCAACGGCTGATGTTTCTGTACATGAATTGCGGGAGTAGTTTTAGGTATATTTTCCTGAACAGGAAGATGAGGTGATGGTGTGAAGAAGAAAAAGATTAAAGAGCCAGTTCTCACGGGACGTCGCAACTGGAGGTACATTCATCAGGTTAGATGTACTTGTAGTATGGAGTTGCACCTGGTAAAGCTTCGGTTGATCCCAATAATCAGGCTTATATAATTTCAAGACCAATTTTATTAATCCTAGGAAAAGCCATTCCTGTATAGCTCATTCAGGGAGAAGAGTTTTCTGTTATCCTTCTTTGGCGTACTTGGTGGCATGGAGGTAGAATCATGGTCTTGGGTTTTTTCCTACAGCAAGATGCATATCAAAATTTTCAACAATAGGGGTACATTGAGCGAAAGACATAAATGATTTATTAATTGCTTTGGATGTTAGACCAATGTCAAATGTTCAAAGAGGTTAAGGTCAAATGCAAGGTATGCTGTGTGCAGTTTGCAACTTCTGTACTTCTCTCTCAACGATTTTTGGGATTCTTCTTCTCCCCCCCCCCCCCCCGAAAATCCGATGATGTCGCATGCAACTGTGCAGGAGAGAGAGAGAGAGAGAGAGAGAGAGAGAGATTTTATTAACGTCTTCCAAAAGACCGAACTCGGCCTATGAGACAAATCAATGTACCTGTGTGGGGTATCCTTTGTCATCCCAACAAAATGAAAAAGTACTGAACTAAAAAGCGGAATTTGGGTGTGCAATAAGTACAATGAGTGGGGGAGGGGATGGAGCTCTACTACTAGGAGAATGCAAAGCTATATGCATGGAGTATACAATCATGATATGCAACCTAGCTAGCTCCATCCTGTACCATAATGGGGGGTATAAAATGATATACATCAATGAAGGGGGTGTCCATAGCTCCTTGAAGAACATGCCTGGGTTTGCTCCCCCAAAATCTGATGATGTCACATGCAACTGTGCAGGAGAGAGAGAGAGAGAGAGAGAGAGAGAGAGAGAGAGAGATTTTATTAACGTCTTCCAAAAGACCGAACTCGGCCTATGAGACAAATTAGTGTACCTGTGTGGAGTATCCTCTGCCATCCCAACAAAATGAAAAAGTACTGAACTAAAAAGCTGAATTTGGGTGTGCAATAAGTACAATGAGTGGGGGAGGAGATGGAGCTCTAGTATTAGGAGAATGCAAAGCTATATGCATGGAGTATACAATCATAATATGCAACCTAGCTAGCTCCATCCTGTACCATACTGGGGGCATAAAATGGTATACATCAATGAAGGGGGTGTCCACAGCTCCCTGAAGAACATGCTTGGGTTTTCTTTGAAGCGAGCCGGTCGCTCAGCACCCTCTCTGTGAAACTGAGCTCTGATCTCTGTCATCTCTCTCTGGTATAGGCGTGGTGTCCGAAAGCCAGGTGTCCTCTGTCTCCTACGGGCTCTAAGTGTCTTTGCTCTCTAGAGAGTAATTCCCTGCTGTGTAGGGGCTAGGAGTGGGGTGGATCTCTGAAAAAATGTAGTAATCTGTGTCTGTCGTCCCCCCTCTGGAGCTGTCTGAGCCTGTAATGATGTCTCTCTGTGACGTATGTCTAGAATGAATCTCCCCAGTATGCGCTGGTCTGCTGCCTCGAAGATCTGGCGTAGGGAATGTGGCTCTCTGAATAAAATGGGATATCTCTTTCTGATGGCTGTATATGCTCTGCATCTGCATACATAATGCTCCTCACTCTCCACCTCCTCTCTACACAATCTGCATACCCTCTCCTCTGGGGGGATCCGTGCTGCTCTGCGAGTCTCGATCTCCAATTGATGTGATGAGACTCTAAGCTGACCAATAGCTACTCGGGAGCCGTGTGGTAAAAAGCCCTCCATGTATCCAAGCCTCTCTATAAATCCATCATCAGTGATACTCATGAAGTGATCTTTGTAGTATAGCATCTTCGATGGAAGAGGCTGTGTAGGCGATATCCATGTCTCTCGTGTATAGAGCTACCATAGGTCCTGTCTCAATACTCTGTTCCTCTCACTATGAGACGGATATGTGGTGCATCCCTGTCATACTGGAATGGTGGTAAATGATCCAAGTCTAGGCCATGCTGTGAGAACCAATGTGTGACCTGTGCATACCATGATCCTCTGGCTCCTGCCTCAGCCAGCTGTCTAGATGCCTCAAAAGCTCTGTATGACAATTTGTCTTGTGGCATCTCTCTGAATCTGTCTAGCAGGCATATGGTCTGGAATATGGCCTCTACCATCATAGGAGGCGAAGCAAACTCTGCTCGGATAATGTCATGAGGTACTAACGGTTTGCTGCGTATCATGCGTGTCATCATGAGGGCCTATGGTCTCTCTATCTGTGTCCACCAATGGGTAGCAAGGCCTGGCGCCCATACCGCTGCTCCATACAACATCAGTGCCGGTATGAGTAATGTGTCAAATAGCCACCGCTTCGTCCGGGGCTCCTAAAAATACGCCTGGTGGCACTGTCTCTCTAGCATATTCAATGCTGCATATCCCTCTGGCCTAATCAATCATACAGCAGCAATAGAGCTTTCTCTTCCTCACTCTGGCCTGATCAATCATACATCTCAAAGTGAATACATGGTCAGTGGTAGAGAAAGCTCTCCTGAAGCCTGCCTGCGCTGATGAGCGTAAACGTGCTCGCTCAGCATATAAGCTAAGCTCTTGCTCCAACACTGCACCATAGAGTTTGGCCAACACGTGGCCAACCATAACCGTCCTGTAGTTGCTCGGATCGAGCATATCTCCTGTTTTCTGGATCGGCACAATGGTGTGCATCGTCCACTCCGCAGGCAAACCCTCTGCTAGTGCCTTGTTAAACATGTGTGCAAGAAAAGGAGCCAAAGAATCTACTGCATATATGAGATGCTCACCCTGTAGGCCCATATGGTCGGCGGCCCGTCCATGCTGTAGGCGCCGGATAGCTTCCTTTACCATCGAGTGGGTAAAGAAGCTAGTTGTGGTAGGTCGAGGCTCCTGTGGTTGAGGTATAGGTGGCTGTTGTGGGGCGTGGTATAGGCCCTCTGCATATGTGTGCCATATCTATGGGTCTGCAATGGGTGTCGGTGTCCAGGGGCTCTCTGAAGTGCCGCCATGAGATAGGGCTATCTCTACTCATGAAGAAATGGAAGATCTCTAGCTCTTGTATCTCTGTGAAGGCCCGCCTTTTGCGGCAAGTAAGTCTCATCTCTCTCCTCGACTCCTGCTGTATGATGGCTCCCAAGGCTCTCTGTATGTGGAGCCGTGAGTATAGGGCTCTGCACTCGTCATCATACCATCTGTTCTGGGGCATAGTCCCAAATCTCGCAGGCTCTCCTGAGTGGACGCGATGTGGGAAGCTCTGTAATGCAGCCGTGTGTAGGAGTGATGCCAGCTGGGCTGTAATGGTATCCATAGGTGCCAGGGGATCCATGAGTAGGAGCCCATCCTCTACTACTCTGCAAGTCTATATGTCTGCCATGTCATGTGTGAAGTAGATGGTAGTGTGTGGCGTCGGTATGTGGGGGATTGGTAATACAGGTGATCCGGCTAGTGAAAATGCCAAGTATGTATGATCTGCCCCAATAGGACGAGGTGGGATGGAGAATGAGGTGACAAGCTGTGATGCCTCCAAAGACCCCATAATGTAGTCTACCACCGTGCCTCCGGTCCGTGTATGACCCCCATGTGGGAAGCATGTTAGCCCTCCTGATCTCGGCCACTGTAGCATCCCGTGTCCTCTGATGCCCGACTAGCCCCTATCTCCTCTGGATTCACAGGGTGGAGGATCTCCATGTCATCATAGTCATACACCTCACACTGTCTGCTCTCTGTGTGGGCATTGAAGTCACCCGTAAGAAATACTTCCCCTAGTGTAGAATAATGCATAATCTCCTTTGACAGACAAGTGTATGGCGAGGCTCCTGTCTCCTCCTCCTGTGGCATGTTCTCTGTAATGACATAGGAGGATCCTGATGGAGAAAAGTAACATAGGGCTATGTATATAACCCTGTGTCCTGTGAGAGCTGTAAGTTGATCCACATGTATTTGGCCTCTGGATCCTGTGCTACCACTCTGTCTCCCCTATAGCTCCCGTCTGAATAGAACTACTACTCCCCCCGACCCTCTCGAGGTACCCTGGCGCGTGGTCCTCTTGTATGCTGACTCCCACTGTAATCCCTCTACTCGAGGTAGCCCTCTCTCTGGGCTCTGATGTGTCTCTGTCAGAAGTATGATGTCTTTCCCCACCATAACATGCTCCAGTCGTCCAGGCCGCACCCATAGTGAACCATTACAGTTCCAATGTGTATCTTTGTCGTGGCCTGGTCTGTGTCCCATAGACCCCAAACCGCTAATCCATGGGCCGGCCATCAATGATGACCCGACCATCTCGATAGAAGGCCTTCTTGCCTTCTATCCTCGCGTGTAAGACTTGTGGCATGCAAGCTCTCCTATGCTCTAGCTGCATCCTTGTGAGATCATCATCCAAGAAAATAGGAGCTCCCTCTAACCCTTGTAGTATGAAACTCGTAGAGAGAGAGAGAGAGAGAGAGAGTGTGTTATATTAACATCTATGGAAGACCCCAAGGGCCTATGAGACCAAAAGTAATACAATGGTACCATGGATATATTGAGCCATGGAAAATTGAAAGAAAAAGTAAAATGAAAACATCTGACAGTACATGTGATCAATAGATGATCCTGTGTAGAGTGAGAGTGAGATGTGCTGTGATCAGCTAATGACGATCCTCACCTCGGCCAGAACCGATCTAATGGTGGAGTAAATGTCGTCTCTTTGATGGGAGCGTGTCATGTCGGCGGAGAACCACACGAGAGAGAGAGAGAGAGAGAGAGAGAGAGAGAGAGAGAGAGAGAGACTTGTTCACAATTTCCTTGATATAGATGAATGGAATTACTTATAATAACTTTTTGTAGTCTTTTTCTTTTTGACCACCTCACATACACATTTGTAATATGTTCTGCGATAATATATTACTTGAGAAATATAGGCAATATTTGGGGAATAAATCATTAGAGGCATTAAATTAGCTATGTAATTTCAGTCCAAAAGACGATGACCTTGGGTCTCATTAGATTAGGAGCATTAATAGACTTTTTTACGGGCATTTGGGTCATGTTTCAATTATCTTATGGTTCTCAGTGGGTTTTGTATTTTGGTAATTGCCATTTTCACATTAGCAAGAGAAACTTGGTTAATATTAAACCATGCAACATCAAACTGTAGTAGTAAGAGCTTCTTGGAGTTTGTAAGGGCCTTGGTGCCAAGTTTGGTCTAAAAAGGGATATATTTTTCATCTCTAGATTTACAAATGCAGTATGTTTTAAATTCAAGAATTCATAGAATCTCTCTTGAATGCACATGGTATATAGGGATTTCATGTGTGTGTGTGTGTGTGTGTGAGAGAGAGAGAGAGAGAGAGAGAGAGAGAGAGAGAGAGGGGGGGGGTGTTCATGTCTATAAAAGGGTCCATAAGAAGAAAAGTGTTACCATGTGTCCATGAAGTGATTGAAGCATGGAAGAAACCTAAATCTTGACTACCGATTGGAAGAAAAAATAGCCATGTAAGTGCCAATGGTACAATGCTACTATGGGTCCTCAACATCTATGACTTTAAAAAAATAGAGAGCCTAAGAAGCATTTTTAAAAACCTATTTTTAAAGTCTAAAAAGGCCTAAAAAAATGTTGTAAAAATTTTGGAGAATTCCTTTAACAACCTAGAAAAATTCTTAAGTCTAAAAAGACCTAGAACTTGTTTAAAAAAAACCTACAACCTAGAAAAATCTTCTTTTAAAAAAATAAATCAGTTTCTTAAAAAATTCTCGATGCTTTTCTTCACTTTTCTGGAATCCACCCCTGATTCTACTGGAACCGCAAATGTCAACACTAGCAATCAAGATGATCGAGTTCAAGATGGGGGATTTTTTTATTCCCCACATCCACCACTGACATTTGCTAAATGAAATCAACTCCTTGAGCAATTATATCAATACAAGCAACAAAAATGTCTCGACTTCGGCTTGTAATAATGAAGGTCCTACTCCTAAATTCGAAGATGTACATATCACCAAGATCATCAAGGCTACCTTTGATGTTCAAGCAACTAAAAAGGATAGTAAGACTAGCCGTCACACTTTTTCTTTTATTAAATTTGATGGAAAGAAAGATGCTCGTCGTATACTCTCATATGGTTGAGTCAATTGAATGACTACTTTTTTAAGGAGACTTTTCAAGAAAAGATAAGATTAAGTGTGCTTCCAACCACATGATTGATTGTGCTTCACTTTGGTGGGATGTTCTTTGTAATAGTCATGGCAAGCCTACTACTTGGGAAGAGTTCCAACGCAACATGAAAGGAAGCTTTTCACCACCACAGTTTGCACTCAAAGCTCCCTGTGGATGGGATTCTTTGTATATGTTCGATCGAGAGACTATACTGTCTTTGTCCAACTGAGAGACTATACCTTAGTACAACGAATAGTTTTAGCAAACTCTCCTACAGCCTTGCATACTTTTTGCAGTCTCTGAAGATACTAAACTTAATGGTTATAATGTCAATGGTTATAATGTCACAGTGTTGCACAATGATAGGAGATTCCACAATTTCATTTCTGACCGTGCTATTAAGAAGTTGCAATTAGAGATGCGTCTCTTTATAAAGGTGAAGTTTTCCTTTCTTGGTACACTTATAATGGCACTAAATAGGTTCGTCAATTAGAAATCATGATTGGTCCTTATAAAGAGAAAAGAAATTTCTCAATTGCACTTTTGCACACTAGTGATATCATCTTAGGCATGCCTTTTCGTCATCATTTCACCTACAAAATTTCACCTACAAAATTGATTATTTCACTCACACAATGTGGATTACACATAATGATGAAACTTTAACACTCAAAAGTCATCTTACACATAAATTGCATTCATTTTTATCACACACACAAGCAAAACAATCACTAAGAAAATATGCAAAAGCTTACTTGATTTATGTGAATGAAATTAAAGCAACTGAGCACAAATTGTCACCTAGTCAACATGCTTTTTCATGATCAATTTCAAGATTCTTTTGTCGATGATTTACCACCACGCCTACCTACCTCTCGCTTAGAAACCCATACCATTAAGCTCATTCCTAGTATTCAACCACATCATAAAGCTCCTTTCAGACAAAACCAAACTCAACTTTAAAAAAAACAATGGTAAATAAAAGAACCCTTAGACCATAGACTTGTTTGACCTATTAGCTCACCCTTTGGCACTCCAGGCCTTTTAATATAGAAAAATAATAAATCCTATTGCATGTGCATAGACTCTAGGGTATTAAAAATAAAATTATCATGAAAAACAAATATCTTCTTTCTCGTGTAGATGGTTTGTTAGATAAGTTTTGTGGTGCATGTGTTCTTTGACTTACATTCTTATCATGTGGAAATATATGCTTCGATTGTTTTTCCAATTGGAATGCTTCACATACTTTGTGCATTCCATCAACTTTTGAACTTTAAGAAGGCATGCTCTTGTGTATTTTCGGAAGATGACCTACTCTCGACATTCATCTCCTTGATGATCAGAAGAGATATAAGGTTCTCAAATTTCGGGAAGTTTTCCTTACAAGCCCTTTTAGTGATACCTAGCTTCTTCCTCTGCACATTATGCAGCTCTTGCTTTAAATGCATCTTTCTTGCCTTTGGTACTTGTGCTATACACTTAACCAAGGTATCCCATTCATCCTTAAGGCTTGTGCCTACTATTGAGGAGTGACATTTTCTTTTGGAAGATCTGGTTCCTTCTCGTCACTTGAAACAAAGTCCCAATCTTTTTTCATGAGGAAGTTTACTTCCATGCTTGGAAGTTATTCTTGTCTAGCTTCTTACTAATAGATTGCCAAGCATGATTACTTGCAGCAACTTACCAAATAATACTTGTAAAACTTATGCACTTGTAGTAAATTTGTAATGTCCAACATAGTCACCTTCAGTGGTACTATAAACCTGTTATACTATCACTACATATAGTGTGAGCCAATCACATAAATATACATCCACCCAACAACAACAATATGCAAATCTCATATTCTCTACACCACGGAATGTTTCTCTACAACCAAATTTATGCTACAACTATTTAACAAACTAGAAATTGGGCGTACACAATCAAAATTGACACTTCCATAGAGTGCATACAAAAAATTGCAGATCCAAAATGGGGCTTGAAATGGCCTCAAAGCCAAATTTTAAAAGCCCCTTAGCATCTCCACGAAGGGCAACTCAGCAGCTCAAGATGTGATGCACCTTATTGTTGTTCATGCTTGTTGCTCTTAACTAGCAGCTACATGTAAAGATTTTCTTCCAAATCAAAGGGATAAGATGGGGTTGTCCTTACCCTTACTCGTGTACTACTTCCTTTGCTTGCCTCGAGCTCCTCACAAGAAGCAATGCTCTGCTACCATGAGAAGAATGCTGGGTAGAGGGTGAGCTTGAGCTTTTGCAAGCAAACACACACATACAAGAGTAGACAAGCACACAAGAGACATGGATGGCTGAGTTTTCATCTATTCTATTCTATTCTCTACAACCATAACATAAAGATAAGAGAACATATAAGGTCAGGTCCATAGTGCGAATCCAACTACATGAGCTGGCACTATAAATATGTCATAATTCTAGTAAACCAAAGTGACTGTCACACAGCCTTCAAAGCACTAGCAGCATGTCACTCAATCTCACCAACCATGCCAGTGGAATAAGTGTGGAGATTTTATCCATATCCGCACTAGTTGAGCTCGATATCTCAACACTCGCAAACTTACTTTATTAAATTTTATACATGGTAAATATTTTAATATCTAAGCCTTGTGCATGGTAGTATTTTATAATTTAAGATTTATATGGGATATTATTTTTTAATCATCTAAGGTTTTATGGATTATCACTTTTTTTAATTAAAAAATAACTTTATAAATGACTATATAAGACACTACCCTCATAGTAGCATGTCACTCATAATCTCACCAACCATGCCAGTGGAATAAGTGCGGAGCTGTCATCTATATCCGCACTAGTTGAGCTCAATATCTCAACACTTATAAACTTACTTTATTAAATTATTTTTATACATGGTAAATATTTTAATATCTAAGCCTTTTGCATGGTAGCCTTTCTTATAATTTAAAATTTGTATGTGATATTATTTTTTGATTATCCAAGTTTTTATGGATTATCACTTTTTTTTAATAAAAAAGTGACTTTATAAATGAGCATATAAGACACTACCTTCATAGCATGTCACTCATAATCTCACCAACCATGCCAAGGGAAAAAGTGCATAGCTGCCATCCATATCTACACTAGTTTAGCTCAATGTAAACTTATTTTATTAAATTATTTTTATATATGGTAAATATTTTAATATCTAAGCCTTGTGCATGGTGGTCTTTCTTATAATTTAAGATTTGTATGGGATATTTTTAAAATCATCCAAGGTTTTATGGATTATCACTTTTTTAATAAAAAAGTGACTTTATAAATGACTATATAAGACACTATCTTCATAGTAGCATGTCACTCATAATCTCACCAACCATGCCAGTGGAATAAGTGCGAAGATATCATCCATATCCGCACTTTGTATGGGATATTATTTTTTAATCATCCAAGGTTTTATGGATTATCACTTTTTTAAATAAAAAAGTGACTTTATAAATGACTATATAAGACACTACCTTCATAGTAGTTTCATAATAAGTCTTTTTAAGTTTTGAAACTCTTCTCCTAGATCATTCTCTTACCTTCATAGTATCCTTATAGATATGACAACCACAAACTCTAGCTTCCTAGAATTCCTTCAGAGGATAGAGCTTGCGGACAAGGAGAATGAGCTCTCACCGATCTTTTGTGGAAAGATTGATGTGCAACAAACTATGATAAGCACACCTATTTGTTTTCACAAGATTTGTGAGTACACCATGAATCCCTATTGTAGAACACTAGATGCTACCAACAAAGAACTGGGTTCCAATAGATAAAATGACATTTTATAGGCATTTGAGAAGATGTTATGAGTAGTTGCTCTCGCAAAGAACACTGGACGTTAGCATTGATGAAGTCATGGACCTAGGGACAGTAAAATAAGGACAATCTTCTTATCATGGGACATCTGATAATAATATTCTTCCAACATGAGCTCAAAAAGGAAGGGTCGAAGGGAGGGAAGTCCTCAAAAGAGGACTAGGGCCCACCACCTATTTGATGTCGGGGTGAGTTCATCTTCTTCGCCTGTGACATGGAATGGTAACTAGTAGTAGACCTGACCTTGGCCTCTTGGGAAAATTGTGGTGATGTTTTACCTTGCTCCTCCTATGTTTTCTTTCTTCTTGCTTCTTGTTTCTTGTTTCCTGAGTACATGCAACTCATGTTGCAAATCATTGAAATGGATACAATTGACACCTACATGGCTTCTTGTTCGGGTTGTTCGGGTTGAGGGATTGGACCTGACGGGAGATTGAAAAGCAAGAACTAGAGAATGTTAAGGCAACACTTACAATGGCCAAATGAACTTCCAATACATAAAAAAATCAAAAGTGGCAGACTTGTAGGAACAGGAGGATGGAGTGGACCAAGGCCCTAAGGAAGAGGTGAGGGACCATGGGGCAATGCAATTATGGAAGCAGCTATGGTGGGAATACATATAGCAAAGACACCATACTAGGGCAAGAGGGGCTCCTCAGAACTCAATTGGAGGTGGGTATGCAAACTTCACCAACCAACAGTCTCCCACGAGAGCATGTAAGCTTAGAAGAAGCACACTTTGGAATTGCAAGAGAACATTTTGCTCATTTTGCTAATGAGATAACTACTTGTGAGGTTCTCCAAGCAGGATAATGGTGGCCAACAATATTTGGTGTTGCTAGAGAATTTTTCAAATGACGTGAGGAGTGTCAATTATTTGTTATGCCACAACAAAAGATAGAATGTCACTCATATCAACCATGGTCACTCACACTAGTCATAGTCACACCATCTTTTTGAAAATTTTGTAGGACCTATATCACTCCTACTGCATGACACCCAAGCACGCTACAGTGTACGGTACATTATTGTGGCACAACTGACTATTGCACTACATGGATAGAGGCCTTTAGGAAGTCTCACACTCTTACCACAACTAAATTCTTATATGAGAGTCATTTCTAGATTCAGATGCCCGTAGGACCTGGTAAGATCGCACTTTATCAACAAGATAATTGAGTGATTTCTAATGAAGGGTCTTTGGTGGTCCATTGAAAATGTTCACCTTACCCATAAGCCAAGGCAGCAAGGCTAAAAGCACTAACAAAACATTATGTGCAATTCTTACAAAGGCCATGGAGGCTAGCCGAAACGATATATGGCTACGCTTTGGGCCTATTGCACATCCTACAAAGTTACAACTGGATACACACCTTTCCGGTTAGCATATTGAGTAGATGTAGTGATGCCTATAGAGTAGACGTAATGATGCCCATGGAATATCGAGTGCCAAGCTTGAGAATTGCAATTAGTGAATGACTAATGGAGAATGCAATGGCTAAAAGTTTAATAGATTTAAAAAAATTGGACGAAACAACATTGGCCTCACATGGGTTAGTGGTAGTAGACAAGTTCCATTGAAAAAAGTGGTTTGACCATAACACCAAGGAAAAAGGAACTTAAGAAAGAAGATCTAGCTCTCATGTTTGGGGTTGGTTCCAACATAAAGAAAAAAAGTAAAATATCAAGGATAGGACCATTCAAGGTCATCGAGATCACTCCACAAGGCTCTGCAAAAGAATTGAGATCCTTGATGGTGTTTAAGTGAAGGATACATCAATGGGAGTAAGATGTAGAAGTACTATGGACCCATAACCCAAGATATGTAGGCCCAAGTATATGAAAAAGGCTAGAGAATAAGAAAAAAAAAAGAAATTTGAAATATAAGCACATGAAGCCAAGGCTAGAGAACAAGAAAAAAGAGAAAAAATGAAATACAAGCACTTGAAGCCAAGGCAAAACAAAGGTTTCAAAATAGAACATTACATCTAAACATGGCTACACATGAGGACTTAAACATCGAGCCAGCTAGACTGAGAATTAAAATCTCTACCTCTGGTAACCAAGCTTCTCGCATCCTTTGATTGATGTAGTGGCAAGTCATAACTTGCTCTCATATGAAACATGGGAGATTTTGGGTAAAGCAGACCTTGAATCCACAAATACTAAAGTATGAAGTGTAAACTCATGTATGGTGCATGTTGAAGGGTTATTAAAATTTTATATTTCCATCAAACGTAATCCCTTGGCCATAAAGGTTTATATGATGTCTATGGGAACATCGAGGAACAAGTGTTACTAGGCCGAACCTAGATTAGTGCAACCAATTACACGATTTAATGGATAGATAAAACTACTTAAATCAAGAGGGGAAGTTACATGTATGAATCACCAAGAGTCGGGCTTTTACAAATCACCTAAATTTGGGAAGGTCACCTTCATTCTATATAAGGATATGTGATGACCTAAGTAGATCATTCTAACAAGGTCAACAAGAGTCTTATTTTATTGTGATGTTGTTCCTTGTGCCCATATAGGGTATTTCTTGTTTTGGATTGCAATTAGTGGTGCTTATTAAGGTTTGGCATCACTACTGGTCTTATACGAGGTCTGTTGGCTTATCAAGGTATGGCTTCACTACTACTGGTCTTTTTCATGTCTTGTAAGTGGTTTGTTGGTCTCTTGATTAGTGGTCATAATTGGGGTTACTAAACATGCTACTTACAAAGGTGGCTAACATGATCAATGGAAGTGCCACTTTATTCATAATTTTGACTATCTATGGGGTATTAAAGAATTATTGCTATATTATAAGGATTATACTTTAGAGTTAGAATATCATATGAATACCTTCTCAAAGTAAATATAATTTGCACTTTCTATGAGGTATTAAAAGTTTATTTCATACTATAAGGTATGTACTTCAGAGTTTTGAAGGTAAATTTTTGTGTTCCATGACACAACCATGTCTTGCTTCGGATATGGCTTCATAATTAGAATATCATGAATACCTTCTCAAGTTAAACCTTTACGTTGCCTGGTGGTGGCCATGTCTTGCTTCGGATATGGCTTTACAATTAGAATATCATGAATACCTTCTCAAGTTAAACCTTTGTACAGTTAGCTAGGATTTCTTTTATTTTTGTGTTCACACTAGTCCAAGGCCAAATTAGAGATAGTACAAAAAGGGTCTAGAAAAACTCTTGCACTCTCTCTTTCAAAATCTGGGCTGATTTTGAAGCTTCCATGTGCTGCTAATCTTTGTTTTGCAGCATCCATCCCCATTGGCATCCCCAAGTTTAGCTGGTAGTGCAACCATTGAAAACTTTCAAGTTGAATGTCATGTCTAGGACCATAAGGACCTCCGAACAAAGCACTTTACTCGTGGATACAATATTCTAGCCCTTGTCCTTGCCAACTTCTTCAATAAAGTAATTGTGAAGACTTCCCACCGTGTTGGCCCACCAATATCATTGTCTCAACCCATAAAGCAAGGGATCTCCTAGATCCCAGTATTACATGACCATTACACAAAAGTTTTAAAGTCTTGGATCAGCACATCTGCAGAGAGACCGGATCACAAGGCTAGTTGACTAGGGGGCAAGCATGTTATCAAAAGACTCACTAGACACATTGGACCATGTTTACACCCTCCAAGCCATCACTAAGAAGGTCAGACAAGTCTATTGTTGTTTTGAGGGTTTTTAAAAAGACTTTTGACTTAGTATCTGGCACAAATCTTCAAGTAATCAAAAGGCTTCTTTTTCCACCACAGATGATCGAGGGGGCATGGCATCATACAAATGGTCATATCCACACTCCAAGGGCTTTATCATGAGACATTGGCAACATGATTTGGATTTAACAAGGGTGCTCTCTCTCTCTCTCTCTCCAGCTCTTTTTAGACTATGCATTGGTAAGATCTTAGATTTTATTAATAGGATGGCAAGCATGCATGTGGATGGCGGTCCTCATCACCAATTAGGCTGAGGGATTGCAAAGAAGCACCACCCCCCCCCCCCCCCCCCCTCTGCCGTAAGCACTCCAAACCTTTGTGACTAGATGGAGCTCCTTGTAAATCTTGGTAAGACCAAGTTGATGATCTACAATACTTGAACACCTTGAGTGTTTTGGGCACATTTGCCAGTACCAAGCACCAAGAGTTGGCTCTTTAGCACTTTATTGAGGCCCACAACCATGTGATTTAGGTGAGGAGGATTGGAGGAGAATAGAGAGATTAAAGGTGATGAATGCTTGTCCTTGTAGACTTTGGTGCAACCCCATTGATGTTTAAGGCTCTCTTCCAAATAGTTAACTACATACATCATATCCTAAAGATTACTTGTAGAGCAAGGGCAAGAGTCGGGCTTGGTACTCCTGTGTCTCCCATTAATTTTACTGACAAAGCCTCCAGATAAACCATCTCCCCTTCTCGGCATAGCTTGGATGCCCTGCTTCTAGACCTCACCAAGCTGCAACAGATCTCATTCAGCTACACACTAGTAGGACCTAGCTATTCCCCATAGTGCTTCCCACGAACCTTCACTTCTACAGGCAGCACTTCCTCAGGGTTTCTCTTCATTGATTAACCCTAATATCTCAGTCGACACATGTCAGATGCCACATATAGTGATTGGCCAATTCAGAATAACTTCACATTGGCTCCAGATAGAGGCAAGGGGGTTAGAAGGCACCCATGGGGAAGAACAATTATGCAGAGCATGTACAACAGGAAGACAAAGACAAAGAGCACTATCTGATCGGATGTCCCGTGTATTCTGAATACAAGGTCAATTCCATTGCCTCTTCTGAGAGAGTTTTCCTTTACTTGCTTTTGAGAGAGTTTCGATCCTCTTGCTCTGAGTCATAGATTTTAAGACCATAGATGTTTCGGACTTGCTACGTCACCACTGAAACCTTGAGCTCACTCATGGGACCAAGAGCAGCAGCAAGATCTGACTCAGACTTCTAGCACAAATTTCCATGAACAATCACACTGACAGGCAGGGGCACCCATTCACAACAGTGCCAGAGGAATCATAAGGAGTCAGATTCGCGACAGTCCCCCCAACACACACAAGGGGCCACCATAGACAGATTACAGCAGCTAGCGTTCCCGTCCACAGGGGACCTCAGGTGCCATCATTGCGACAGCTCCAGATTTGGGAAATCCTCCAGCAGCACAGGGGTACTTCGCTGCATGATGGAAAGAGATCATGACACACGACTCCACCATCAGGATGGCTTTGAGGCCTTTCGTGAATGCAGGAGCCGGCATAGTGTGCTCCATATTTTGTTCTGCTTGAGAGTGTCTTGTTTAGTTAGGAGTTGAGACTTTCCGTCTCTCATGGATTACACTGGACTCATAGACTTTTGGGCCTTTTGTAGACCCTGCAGACCTGTCTCTCTCTCTGTCTCTCTCTCTCTGAATGTTCTACTATTACATAGCTCAAACGCATGGTAGCATTGTTACCATGACCATGACGCATCTTCGTGGCCTTTGTTTTAAGTCCCAAAACTTTGTGTGATACCTTTTTCTCCTACAACATGCACGTGCATGTCAACTTCCATTGAAGCCATACCTGGCTGCTTCTGAGCACATCTTTTAAACTGCTGGATTGTATTGCCGTCATCCTACATGTCAGCAGCAATACAGATATTCGACATCAGCATATACCCAGAAGCATTACAAGGATTCAAGTAAATAACTTCATCGAAGCAACACCTTGCTAGCTTCACATTGTTGTATGTTTTGCAGCTAGTAAGTAAAGATCGCCATACAAGTGCGTCAGGAAAGTTCACCACAGTCATTAGTAGGTCCTTTGCATCATTCAACCTTCCAGCACGAGCAAAAAGGTCAACCATGCAGCTGTAGTGCTCATTACTTGGCACAATCCCATGATCTTCTACTAAAGATTGAAAGTACCGACAACCTTCCTCCAGCAGACCTGCATGACTGCAGGCAGCAAGAATACTGGTGAAAATAACGTCACCTGGCTTCAATCCTTGCTGCTGCATGTCTTCCAAGCACAGTTGGATATGTATGAAGTTTCCCTTTGAAGCATAGCCCGCAATCAAAGCACCCCACGATGCTGCATCACAGCTTGATAGTCTGTCAAGCACTCTATGTGCATCCTCTAGGCTTCCACATTTTGCATACATATCAATGAGGTTTCTCCCTAAAACCACATCTGACTCAAGCTTACTTTCAAGTATGGCCGCGTGAATCCAATTCCCCCACTCTAAAGCCCCCAAGATGCCACATGCTTTTACACTGCATATAAGGGCCACTTTGTCTGGCCTTAAGCCTTCCTTTTGCATTGCTGTGAAAAGCTCGAATGCAGCAAGGCCATCATTCCAATTAAGATATCCCACCATCATTGTTCCCCATGATACTAGATCCCGACTGGGAAGGTCATCAAACACTGCGCGTGCATCTTCAATGCTCCCACACTTCACATACATATCAACAAGGGTACTTGCAACCATCATATCTAGGAAAAGTTTGCTTTGAAGAATGTGAACATGTATCAGCCTGCCGTGCTCTACACTTCTAATAATGCCGCATGCTTTCAGAGCACCCAAATAAATGACTTGGTTTGCTGGCAACCCTTCCTGTTGCATTTTTGCAAAGAGGTCAAGAGCAGGAAGACCATGCCCTTGCACTACAAATCCAGTAATCAATGCACCCCATGACACCGTATCTTTCACATTAATCTCATCAAACACTCTTTCTGCCTCCTCTAAGCTCCCACATTTCGCATACATGTCAACAAGAGTATTACCAACTGCTGAATCGGAGTTGATTTCACTCTTGATTACCTCAATATGTAGCAGCCTGCCCTGATCTAAGGCTCCTATGCTGCTACATGCCTTTAATACCGAGAGAAATGTGGCTTTGCCTGGCTTTATGCCTTCCTGCTGCATTCTCTCAAAAAGTTCAAGAGCAGCATAACCACATCCATGCTGAGCATACCCAGAAATTATTGCTCCCCATGACACCAGATCTCGGTATATTAACTTATCAAAAACTTTGCGTGCATCCTCGAGTCTTCCACATTTCGCATACAAGTCAACCGTGCTACTGCCTAATATAACATCTGTATCAAATCCACATCTGATGGTCAGGTCATGTAAGAGCTGACCCTGCCCAATTGCACCCAAGCCAGCACATGCTTTTAAAGCAGATGAGTACGCAACTTTGCCTGGTTGCACACCTGCCTGTTGCATTTGCCTAAAAAACTCAAGGGCAGGTTCACCATGCCCATGTTGGGCATACCCGACAATGATTGCTCCCCAGGACACCACATCTCGAGTTGGCAGATTATCAAAGACTTTCCGAGCATCCTCTAAGCTACCACATTTGGAGTACATATCCACAAGGGTGCTTCCGACAACGCAGTCAAATTCAAGTCCACTTTTTATAATTTCAACATGTACTAACTTACCTTTGCTTATGGCCCCTATGCTGCTACATGCTTTTACAGCACATAAGTATGTGACTCTGCTGGGCTTCACTCCCTCTTCTTTCATTGATTCAAAAAGTTTGAGAGTACTAATAGCATACCCATGGGCAGCATATCCTGTAAGAATTGCACCCCAGGATACAACAGTCCGGTAGGACAGCTTATCGAACACACTGCGGGCGTCGTCCAAATCTCCGCATTTGGCATACATGTTAACAAGGGTATTCCCTATGATTGTAGATGACTCATGATGGCCTATTAAAATCTGGTCATGTATATGCCTGCCCTGCCATACGGCACCAATGTTGCTGCAAACTTTTAAGACACATAGAAACGTAACTGTATCTGGCTTAATGCCCTCTACCTTCATCTTATGATATATTTGAAGAGCTTCCTGAGCTTCTCCTAGCTTTGCATGGGCTGACATGACTGCATTCCATGTAAAGACACTAGGATTTGAAACTTTCTGGAAAACTTCATTTGCTTCCTGCAAACTGCCACATACTGCAAATAGGCGGATCAATTGATCGCTCAATACTGTGACTGAATAAAGACCACTGCTATTCATAAGGGAATGCACTCGCCTAACAGCCCTCAAATCTTTATTTTTGCTGCATCCCTCGAGAAGGCGGTAGATGTCATCCCTTGATATAGACATGCCACGTTGGTTCATGTATTCCACAGCCTCAATCGCCTCATCCAGCTGTTGCTTTTCACAAGGTTTCTTTGGCTCTGTAACCGGTCCCCCACCATAAGCTGCTATCCTTAGAAGAGGTCATTGGAAGTGATGCGCCCACGCAGCAAAACAAGACCACAATCATATCAGTTATATGTTCATTGGTGGAATTTGTTATACATTGCTTGCATGGTATGTGGTAGATTACCTGACAGAACAGCAATTCCAACTGCTAGGATTGTCAAAAGGAGGGCAATGAAACTTAGCGCAGCCACAATTTACCTTAGCTTGTATAAAAGACAGGGAAGCCCCCTTTCTCTTTGGTGTAAAAATGTCCATAAGGCTCCGTTTCCCCTGTGTCACATGCCCCTCATTAGCTGATGGCAACACCGTAACCCTAACCCTAAATCATACAAAAACATCATTTCCCATGTTTCAAAAACCCATCAGCAAAGGTAAAATCCCATGTAAACCCTTCATTGGCTGAGGTAAAAACCTAATCCCGACATATGTTAGCGCATACACATCACTAGCTGCATTGAAGATACTAACGTTAAACCATCACTCGCACATATTCATAGTCCGCTGGAGCAAGCCCCAGCCTTAACCCATCATTAGCGCATACTAATCATTAGCTGAGTCAAAACCCTGACCCCTATTCATCACTAGTATATTCCCATCTTCAGCTGGGACAAAACTCCATACCCATCATCAGCTGGGTCAAAACCCTGATCATTGCCCATCATATTAGCACACGGCCAACAAAACTTTACTCTGAGGCAAAACCCTATCCCTACAATGTAAACATCATCAATTCAGGCATAAAACCGGACCAACCCTAAATCACACTACAGAGAACGTCGTTAACATGGCATGAAAAGACAGCAAACTCACGGAATCAAACCTGTCGTCCGGCCACTTCAGCAAGTCCACAAAGTAATTAAGCCACAGGAAGTATCTCCTCTTCATTGCTATCAATCGCCTCATTTTGAGATCAAAAGACAGAGGAGAATTCCTAAAGCTTCGATTGGCAGAACAACTGCTCGGGAGATGCAATAGGTGCAAAAGCAACTCTGATAGCAGTACTACAACAAAAACTCTCGTACTGTCGCTGAAGGCCTGCCTTATTTTGCAAAAGCTTTCCCTCTCTGAGTGTGAAGGTGGTTTCACAACTGGAGCGGACAATTTTTGTGAGATGGGCGCCCAATAGCTAAGTTTGACTTCATATTATGTAGCGCGTTGCCCTACTGTGAGGGAGGTCTAAGGGTAGCTTCACTCGACAAGTGTGGCATATAATTTTTGTGAGGTGGACACACCCAAATAGCAAACTTTGACTTCGCGGAGATCCTATCATCTGAAAAACGAAAGCTGCCCCCAAGAGTTGATGCAACACTGGCTTGCACCTCCTACTAGAAGACTCGGCTAGACAGCAATGCAAAAGGCACTATTTTTCCATGGATGTGTGAGCAAGCTCTTTCTCACTCTCTCTTATCACACACTAAGCTGGTGCTCTTGATCTCACACAAGGGAAGTGAGCTTGGTGGAGGGAGCTTTTGCGAGCAACTCTTCTTTCTTAAAAATGTGGACATTCTCTCTCCATTCTCATTAGAGAAATTGTTATTTATACATCACTTGTAAGCGACAGAGCACCCAAACTTGGGCGACCATTGTGTAAATCTTTGAACTAGTGCATCCTATGCTAGTACTGTACATGTGAACACTTAGCTCAATCATATGTTGTTTATATCATGTGTGGCTCATTTGGGTAGTGAAAATATTCATTAAGTGCAAAAAACCGCTTGAGCAGACAAAATTACGAAGTTGCCCAAATGAATTGATTAGTTGGAGCCGATCACACGTAAATACTCTGACCGCTCCAATAAAAATCTCAGTGGGGGTCACCAGAGTCATTTGCCTAGTTAACTAAGGAATTGGTTAACATCTCCCCCTGCCTAAAGTAGGTCTATCCTCAGACCTATGCAGTAAAATGCAAAGTCAAAATGGGGTGGTACATTTGTCGGTGAAGATTAGTTTGGGACATGATGTTGGTGTCCACATTAGTGTTGTTAAAGTGCATCATAAACCGAAGATGCAACTAATATTATTGCATTATGTTTGCCAACTTCCAGGGTTGGAACATTTTAGAAGCAGTTACTATGACGACGTTACATATTGTAATGATGGGGAAAAGAGAAAGAGAAGATTGCACTCATAATGGAGTACCACATGCACTCAAGATGGAGTACCACATGCACAGACGCATGAAGCTCCAAGAAATATCAATTCATTGATAAAAGTATGTTGGTAAAAGTATGGCCCCCTAGTTACAATATTCACTTATATACTTGCCCACCATTTCACACTCATTAATGTTGGAGCTCCAACTTGCCCAGCCATACCTATGACCATGGGCTCTCTTTGAGTCTAATTGCAAGCCCCTTTCATTACAAACCATCCCCACCCAAAGGTTTCGTCCTCGAAACCATGTATGGAGCAATGTATGGGTTGTTTGGAATCTTCTTGACTTCCCTCGTGAATGCGGAAGTACATTTGTTGCATCTCCAAAAGTGCCTCACACAAAAGAACTCCACATAGAGCTGTCCACTTATTTGATGTACATATGGACTGCTCTCTATGATATCCATAAGCCACGGAGTCTTGTTGAGTGCTGATTGATGAGTGGTGAAGTACACCAATGACCATGGTTGTCCATATACAGTAAATTTAGAGCAATGGTATCCTTCATATCATCATCCCATTCTATGTATATAGCTGTCCAAGACACCATACGGCTGTACTTATTCCATGAAGAATCAAGCATAAGGCAATAGGTGACCACACCAAGTACCCATCAATAAGGTTGACTTCCAAAGATGCTCGATTCAAAAGGAAACCCTTCCGCTTCCAATGGCAATGCATAGTATCCACCCGAGTCAAATGGAAATCCATCCGCTTTAAGTGGCAATGCATGTTGTCCACTCGGATCATATGGAAATCCCTCCTCTTCAAGTGGCAATGCATGCTGTCTACCCGGATTATATGGAAATGAATCCACATCAAGCATCTTTCCATGTATACTGGGATCAAATGGGTATGAAACATCATGATTGGAAGTGTCATCACCAACCAATGATCCACCATCAAGATCCACCCATGAATCACTTTCATAAACCAAATCATTATCATCATCATTACCCAAAGCATTTTCCTCATAAGTGTCATCATAAGGATCAATCACAATCAACCACATTATTACTTTCATCCACACCATCATTTTGTGAATCCACATCATGTGCCACATCTTCATGGTCGGTAACCACAAATCCTTCATGTAATGCAACACCATGAAGATCTTCATAAGAGTTGTCTCCTTCATCAAGAAAAGTCTCATTGCATTCATCCTTATCTATACAATTCTTCCCAAAAAGAAGAAATCCATGTATTTGCTCTTCATCTTTCCCATCAACACTTGCATCTTCATGGCTGTCCCACTGGTTCATTTTCAGCCATCCATACATGCATCGAAGCCACTTGACACAAATCATTATTTAGCATCGCCTTCATCACTTGAAGTGTCCCAATAGCAATGGCTTCCAATAAGAGATGTGGACTGAAGTGAACTCCTAGTAGAAATCCCATGTATAGACGGGGTGGGTAGGCTTGTAGAAGAGCACCACTAACAACATGATCTCATTAAGAGCAATGTCATCGTCAATATCATGATGCATTGGACCACTTGCATGCCTAATTTTTGGATAAATCCACCAATGATCTCCTTCTCCTCAATGTTAGGCACAAAGAAGGAAAGGTACCAATATACCTTGGCATACCTAGGCAATGAATCCACATGTAATAATGGCATGCATTTCTCCCTAAAGCTCCATTGCTCTTGAGTAGCCACAAAGTTTTGTACCACTTCATAGGCCAAATTTGCCCAATCCTATTTGTACTCATGCATAACTTGCAGCCACCATTGTCTAGCTTTGCTTCCAAATTTGCATGTCACTTGCTTCACTTTTTTGTCTTCCTCATTACATGGAAATGCACAAAAGTAGGCATCCCAATTGCGAATCCATTCCTTGAGCTGTATACAAGTGACTCCTTCCCCATCAAAAGAGAGCAAAGCTTCTACAAATGATTCACCGTGCTTGAACCATAAGCTTCCAATAGAAGTAGAAATCATATGATCCACAAATTCATCCTTTGTCATCACAGACTTTGGTAACTTGGAATGTATGACCTCATCATATAACCATGCATATCTATGTTTGTTATCTTCATTGGAAATTATGGCTATTTCCTTTTGTTTTGACTCCATCAAATCTTGCCTATGCTTTTCCTCCTTTCCATAGGACTTTGACAATGGTGAATCAACATGAGAAACATCTTTTGATTTCTCTTGAAGTACTGTCTTCATACTTTGAGTGTACCCATTGGAAGTTCCCACCTTAATTTCAACCTTTCCATGCTGATTAAGCTCACAAGATGATGGATCTGGAAGTGATCTTTGTGGTTGTGACCAGCCTCTTGTCCTATCAAGGGAAGTATCAATCTTTTTCACACCCCTTTGCACTTTATTTACCCCATCACCAAGCTTCTTGAAGCCCTCATTCATAGCATTGGACATTTGCTCCATGAGAACATTGCTTTACCCGCCCGCAAATGCTCACTGTTTTGCAAATAAATATCCCTTTGTGCATCCTTCATAGCTTCGGTGATAGTAACCTTTAGTATATCCAAAGTAATGTGCTTTAAAGAAACTTGTGCACTTCCATTTGTGTGCCCTGACATACTCTCATTCACCATGTAATCACTTATGTCATGTAAAGGCATTCCCTCTTGTTTACGGTCACCCATAGTACCAAATTAGGGTTTTTGGTGCTACGATGGAATTGAAAGATCAAAGACTTGCCACGTCCGTCTCGATGAGAAGAACACTTCTATCACCCTGGATCACCACTTCGAACACCCCAATACCTCTTTGTTTTGACTTTTTGCTGAAAGTCAACTATGAGAGTTGACCATCCATACGATCACGGAATTAAAAACTATTTGGCTCATTGGGAAACTCTTGAATAGTGTTCTCAAGCTATCTAAACACCTTCAATTCAGCCCACACCATTTTTTATTGAATTAGGGTTTTCAGCTTGACAAAAATGTCCACTTAGCATGCACTCATGCTTTCCCCAATTCATCCAAAGTAGCTCCATCACATCAATCACCACAAAACAACATCCACATAGCATCCAAAATCATGTGATTCACAAAACCACAATTCACTAATTTGCATCACTTCAGCCTCATTGCCTTTACTCCATGGCCCTCATCAATGCACCAATCAAGCAATCATATGGCAAGTAGACTCCAATTGGTTCAATGACACCAAGGGAGTGATGTTTGCTTAATGCTTAAGCAAAGCAAGAGCTCATATGATGCATTCCCAAATTCCTTCAATGATAGATGTAATGGCTATGCAAGAGCTTCAAAGCCTCATGAGCATTGCCATCATTGATATAACGGCTATGCAGCAAGAGCTTCAAAGTCTCATGAGCATTCCCATCATTGCAATTAACATGCAATAGGCAAACTAATGGCATTCCAAACATTTAAAATGCAGCCATAATTATCCCCTATATCACTTGTAATGAGGCTTCTTAACAATGGCAGTCAAGCATATGAAATGTACCCTTACTCCATGATTTTTCTTGATGTTGAAGCTTGATGCTTGAAATGACTTGGAATCTTGTAAGTTTTAAGGAAATGGTTCAAGAACTCCAATTTGCAGCTTTAAGAACTGTCCTCTTCACAGCATCTCCCCACGGTCATGTGCATAAAAAACGCAGCTATTGACTTGCTTAAGCCAACAAGCTTTGCTTGCTCCATGGCTAAAATCTCACCAAAAAACGCGTTGATACTTGACTGTGGGAATCGCAGCAATGACGTTCTTCTTCATGCCCTCATGCGCTGGAAATCGCAGTTCTCTTTATGCCCCTTTGTTGCCAAGCTTAATGCTGGAGATTACACCCTCTTTATTACCAAGGTTAATGCTAAGCTTAATGGAGCGGACTGGAGTCCAAATTGTGAAGAGTTTCTACAGTAGATTCAAGGCCAGCCGCCATCATTACCAGCTTAATGCTGGAGATTACACCCTCCTTATTACCAAGGTTAATGCTAAGCTTAATGGAGCGGACTGGAGTCCAAATTGTGAAGAGTTTCTACAGTAGATTCAAGGCCAGCCGCCATCATTACCAGCAGGTGAGTCCTCCATCTCGGCTTTTGTCCATACTGCCATTTTGGCAAGACTCGCGAACTCCAAGCATGGACTCGGTAGTTTCCAGCCCTACTGCGCAGACCTCTGAGACACAGACCAGGATTTGTGAATTTCCAGTATGCTTCGTTCTAAAGTAATCATTTCTGATCTGCACGGTTTTGATGACCACGCAGGATGCCTACATGGCTGCTGCAAGGCTTTGATGACCACGAAGGAAACCTGCACGTTGAAGGATACCTACACGGCTGCACGGCTTTGATGACCATGAAGGGAAACCTGCACGTTGAAGGATACCTGCACGACTGCACGGCTTTGATGATCACGAAGGGAGCCTGCACATTGAAGGAAACCTGCACGGGTCCCCCTCGAACTCCACAGAGTGTGTGAAGCGCTCCTCCTTGGTGAACAGGAAGCAAATGGTCTCACATCCTTTCTTTCTCCAGTACACCCAACGCATTCTTGCTGCAAAATCGTCTCTATCATGTCGAAGTCGTCTGGAATTGATTGCAAACCACTTGCAACGTAGCCATAGCTCATGAACTTCAGTGCATGTCAAACGGCACCCCAAATCGCCAAGAATCATGCACCTTAAGCACCAAGAATCGTTGAGATGACTGCCATGATTGTGCACGGGTCATATAGCTTCCAATAGTTGAAATCCCAGTATCAATCATTGAAATTTTGCTCCATCTTGACAGTCAGCAGCATTCCCTTGTTCCTAACATTTGCCATGCTTAATCACACATTACTAAGCTCATTTAAAAGCTCCTAAAAAGCTTCATCAAAACCCTAAGAAAATGATGATCAATGGCAAGAAAAGAAAGCTCTATTACCCTCAGAAATCAGACATGTAGAGATGAAGGGGTTAATCAAAAACGTTTTGTAGGCAAAATTAATCAAAATTACCACTAATTTTCTCCCAATTTTGATCCCCCTTTCAAATTTTGGGGTGGCCACCTCAGAAATTGGTCCTCAGTCAGTCAACCGATGACCCCAAAACTTTATCCAAATAAAAAATTCAAGATGATCCAAGGATTCCACACTCCCCATACTCCATTTCTTGATCAAGAACTCAATCAAAATTAAGAAAATCAAGAAAATTCTCAAGAAAATCAAGAAAATACAGAAATTTTTAGAAATCATGGATTAAAGACAAGGCTCTGTAATGATGGGAAAAAGAGAAAGATAAGATTGCACTCATAATGGAGTACCACATGCACTCAAGATGGAGTACCACATGCACTCAAGGGAGTACCACCATAGCCAAGAAGCATGAAGCTCCAAGAAATATCAATTCATTGATAAAAGTAAGTTACAATATTCACTTATATACTTACCCACCATTTCACACTCATTAATGTTGGGCCTCCATACTTGCCCGGCCATACCTATGACCATGGGCTCTCTTTGAGTCTAATTCTAAGCCCCCTTCATTACACATATGTCTAGAGTAATGCATCTGCATGGGTTAAAATGTGTAAAGAGTTCCTAATGCAAGCATTTGAATAATGCAAGTGCTTATATATTTCACATGAGAAAAACAACATGCTATGTAAGAGAAACATTTGACAAGGTAATCCAGGCAACAGGTCGTACCTTGGGTCAGTCTTCTACTACCACTCGATGGTTTCTTATGTTGAGGCTTCTACCCTAGAAAGTGTGCATTGTGTGTGAGTGTAGAAGCTATAGTAACACAATTTTGTTTTTATATTGTGCGTGGAAAATAATCACAAAAAGTGTAGTGCAGGACTCGATGTAAGACTATGCCTTTGACCAAAGGATCACAGGAGATTTTAAACTCTTATGCCAATTCCTAGATTGGCAACCTTCTAGTATGCAATGCATGAAATAGGACTATGCCCTATGTTTAGAAAATCATTAGTGACTCTGTCCACAAAAACTTTGTTTTTTGGGTATATATGCATGTGTTGTGTGAGGAAAAGACTATGCCCCAGTCCTACTAGACTACTGGCGACTCACTTTGACTCTTATGGTGACCCTTTTTAGGTATGGCAACTCTACTAGACTAATGCATAAATGTAGTAGAGGATACTGACTAGTGTAGGTGTCTGATGTCCAAAGATTTTTATATCTTCTGGAATTCCATAAAAGGAGTCCAAATTTTTGTATCTACCATGGTCTCAAAGTCCACAATCATATGTCCTAGTAAGAATCTAGCCTTGTGAAAATAATATCTGTATAGTCAAAGACCAGTTCTCTCTCTCCCCACTTTTGTGCCTCTTCATGGTGTGTCAATCAAGTGACGATGCACAGAATTAACCTAACTATAGCTACAAAGGCAAGGTCGAGAATGTGGCATCAAGAATAATATTTCTCCCTTAAACTCTTCCTCATATTGTGTATTGTTGTTAATGTAGAAGGGCGAGACTTATGAAAATTAAAAATGCAATGAAGATTTCTATCCCTCCTTCCTTTAAAAATTGCTTTGGTCCATCTTCTAGGATATGACATGTAAGAAGGGTTAATTCAAAGGCTTCTAGAAATTTGCAATATAGGCCCTTGCATACTACTCTTTGGTAAAATATAGTTATCTCCATTCTAGTTACACACCAGCCCAATCTTCAAGTAGCTTTTCTGTGTAACACCTTTGCACATTGTACCCACCCTTGTCAACTTCTAGATGTTGACATTTCCATAGAAAATTCTATCATGAATGCCGCCACCTACACATTTTAAAGATTTTCCACATGAGGGTTTCTAAGAGGTGTTTGCTTGGATATTGATTGCCATAGATCCCAAGCCTTCCATTTGCATTGCTCCACATATTCTTTTTGCACTAGTGATGGGAGGACAAGCTAACTAAGCTTCATGTTTCACACCTTTTATGTGGGTATAATTGCTCCAACTGTTGGATCAGATGTGGAAATTTGCATGAGAGACTCATACAATAGATGTGGTCTAAGCCACAGATTGCCTACCTCCAAGTAGGTTGGTCATGCATTTTCTCAAATATGTTTGACTTGGAGAACAACTCTTGAATATTTTCAAGTGCCACTTGTTGCTCCTTGAAGAGTGCATACTTTACAGGTTCTACCTCAATTCTAAAACCTCCCTGAGATTGACTTGGTAGTTCCTCTTTAAATTGTATCTCTTTTTTCTCCAAGGGTCTTCTTCTAGAAAGTCATAGTTGGTATGCCTACCTTGACCTAGCACATTTAGCACTAGTTGTAACCATTATGTGTTTATCCGCGTTGTTGAGTTGGTGACATAAGGAAGACTACTAATCCCTCATTTGGATGGCTCAAGTAAGTGAGTGTTAACCCATTTTGGGGTTAACAAAAGCACTCTCTATTACATATAGGAGTCTCATGAAAAGGCACTATAAAAGTTGTAAATATTATGAGAAAAGCTAGCCATAACCAAGCTTACTAATTAGTTTCTAAGTTTTGGGTGCCCAAACGTGAATGAGGGCCACAGGTATATAAGACATTTTCTCACAATCCTCATTTGTGTTAAATTAGCTCTTGTTATGTCCTTGCTCTTGCTCTTGTGTGTGCGTGCGTGCGTGCGTGCGTGCGTGTGTGTGTGTGTGTGTGTGTGTGTGTGTGAGAGAGAGAGAGAGAGAGAGAGAGAGAGAGAGAGAGAAAGAGAGAGAGAGAGAGTTAAGAGGAGGTACTTGCTTTTCTCCTAGTACATATGCCTCTTTATGCTTTGTGAGAGAGAGTGTAAAGCGTGAGAGAGGTGTGTCGTTGTTGCAAGGAGGTGTAGCAAACCTTTTGTTGATAGCAAGAGGGAGAGCCACAACAGTTGTTGTCTACTTCCATGAATGAGAGAGAGTTCTTGAAGGGTTAGAAACAGGTGTGTGTGAGAGAGTGTAAAGCGTGAGAGAGGTGTGTCGTTGTTGCAAGGAGGTGTAGCAAACCTTTTGTTGATAGCAAGAGGGAGAGCCACAACAGTTGTTGTCTACTTCCATGAATGAGAGAGAGTTCTTGAAGGGTTAGAAACGGGCCATAACATTTCTGGCACCGCTGTCAAGAGGGATTTTCTTCCTCCTTAGAGCACTCAACTCCTTACTTGCATGTTGAAAAATCTACATTTTTGAGTGAAGATAGGAATGGATAAGGCTGTTGTTTTGCAGAATGATGAACAGCATGGTAAACATTTGATTTTTGGTTATTTTTTGTTAAGGGATTGGGTTACGAGTACCTAGGAAGCCTGGAGGGAGGCAAACCCATCATTTTATTGTTGTTTTTTGTGTTTTCAGCATTTTTGCTTGCCTTGGAGTTTTTCATGACATGAAAAACCAAAGAAATTCACACTACAAAAAAGTCCCAAAAAATTGCACCGTGATTTTAGGGATTACTTTGCCAAAAATAAAAATTCTTATCCTCTTATCTTGAAAAAACTTTAGTGTGAAAAACCAGAGTTTTTCACTGTTGTGGCTCTCTTGAGTTTGTCACTGTGACTATCTTGAGTTTTTCACGCGTGGTGACTATCTCCTAGGTATTCATGCCGTTAATTTTTTAAGAAAATCACATCAAAATAATTTTACCTATTGAGGTTGTTAAGGTGACTACATGTTCTAGATTGACTATTAAGGTTGTTAAGGTGACTACATGTTCTAGATTGACTATTAAGGTTCATTGGGAAAGAAATTACACTCAAAATATCAAGTCCATTTGACATGAAAAACCAGAGTTTTTCATGATCGTGATTATCTTGAGTTTTTAACACATGACTATCTCCTAAATATTCATGCCATGATTATCTTTTGAATTAGCTCAATTGTGGATGGTGCTTAGTCTAATAAACTTTGGGAGCAGTCAGGCCATTTTATCACCTTGAATTTAAAGGGTGAGTAAACTATTTAGACGTGAAAAGCAGAGTTGTGAATAAGTCACCCCTTGGTTAACTAGAGGCTCATAATAAAACCATTAGTGAAGAATCCATGGAAGAAGCTCAAATGATTAATGAGCAAGTAGAGGAGAGGGTTGCTAGCTCCCTAACAACATCCAATGGTCTTTTAAACATTGCCAAAGCGCTATTTGATTTTTGCAGTCTTATACAGATTAAGGGGCTCACTCAACCAATGTGAGGGTCTCATAATGGGCAATATTCAAAGGTTACCAACAAAAAGAGAAGTTGTGTAAGTAGAACCTTCCTTGAATATGTTTGTATAGAGGTAAACATATACCCGTCCTAATGAGCAAATCTCTCTTTTACACCTAGGATTAAGAGAGACATGGAAGGCATTGCAAGGACTGGAAAGACCTTTTTCCCAACAAGTGAGGAGATGGAGGTAGAAATAAAATTTAGAGAGGCCCAGAAGCAAATGCAAATCCTAAATAAAAGGAAATAAGAACTAGATGCAAGAAAGGCCTTATCTAAAGAGAGAAACCTTAAAATAATGCAGTCTCTAGAGCGAGACACCTAGGAAAGAGGTAGAATAGAGGCTCCAGCATAAGCCCAAGCCCTTGCACAAGATTTGGCATAGGGGATACCACCCTTCGAATCAATCTGGGAAGATCCAAAATGAGAGTGAGAAATAACCACCCTTCCTGGGTTAGTAGGACCTAACCCAACAAAGGAGGAAAAACCTATGGAGAACAATGAAGTAATTTTAGGATGCACATGCACATGAACATGAGGGATAGGCCTAGGCACTTGGGTTTTAGGGCACATTTACACATGTGAGGGAATCAGGTAGATAGGACTTGGAGCTATAAAAGGCACCAGTTCTAGGATTATTATAACTTTTGACATATTATACATTTTGACCTTTTGATATATTATACATTGTTACCTTTGTTGAAGCTCATGGCCCAAGGTTTCATACCTGATTCATGGTAGACTTTCCATGTTTAGGTGGCTACTCTCTATGATGAGTAAACATGTATATACTCCATGTATATACTCTCTATAATGAGTAAACATGTATATACTCAATGTATAATGAGTGCAACTTTCTTATCTCTCACTAGATCCCTTCGTTGCATTAGTATCAAAGCTCTTGCTTAGATCTTTGTCTAGGGAGTGATTAGTGTTTGGATTAGGTTTTACATAGTTCTTCATATTTGCTTTGATATATATATATATTTTGGGAAAAATATCCTTCTATTAGTTAATAAATGACAGCCACAAAGGGCTAGATACAACCATGAAGGGCTCGATATAAACTACGAAGGGCTAGATATAAACTTGCCTCATGTATGGGGCAAGAATCACATGATCATAAGGGGAAGAGACACCTCCTCGGGTTGGCCGCACTATGAAGGCTATCTCATATAGGGGGAGGGGGGGAACAACCACACAAGTGGTCTGTAATGCCAAGTGGGGTCATCACCTTTATCTGTGAGAAAAGGGCCAGGCTTCTAGAGCCTCAAGAAAGCTTCCCGCCGCTTCCACATGCAATCAAAACCTCCTTGTAATTTCCCCCCTTGACCGCCGCGCAGAGGGTATGAACGATGTCGAGCCAAATGCTTCTGATGGACTCAGTAGGTGGAGTATGGATACTCTGTATGGCCTCACTGCATCTAGCTCCCCAAATGTGCCAGGCTACAATGCCTACTACAAATCTCCCATCTTTGGCATGAGCCTGGTCGCTAATGATCTGTAGTAGGCAGGGCCATGATTGGTACTACGAAAATACAATGGTGAGAGACCTGAAGGGCTAGCCCTCCCCCATCCTCCTCATAAGCCCTACCCACCACAGCCTATGTGGGCCCAAGCGACAGTTCCCCATGTAATGATCTAGGTCGAGGCCCCGTCCATAGTGAAGATGCGGAGAATCCACTAACAAATTTGTTGAGCCTTTGGGCAATCCCAAAGACAATGTCGTTGAGACTCCTGAGGGTGGCTGCACCACGAGCAAGCTGCTAGCCGACCTCCAACTGCGAGAGCCAAGTGCTGACTGCCAAGCTTCTGTGTGCCATCAACCAAATAAAGAGGGTGATCTTTCTAGGCCAGTAACTGTCCCAAAGCCTCTTCTAAAAATCTAAAAGGAAACAGTGTGAGAGGCCCTGTGATTGCCAATGCGTTGCCTACCTGTTTTGTCGAGGTGCCATCAATGTCTGAAATTTGAATCCTATGGCCTAGCCGCATCGTATATGTAAAGAAGAGGGCATCCAGAGTCTCCTCCCAATCGGTGGGGTCATGCCAAGTCCACTCTCCTGGGTCTCAATGTAGGTGCATGAGAGGTCGGCACTCCCATATCCATAGCCACCAGAATCTCTACTGGCCACCTCCTATGCCTGAAAACCAATCACCTCACCCTTTGTAAGGTGCAGCCATTGAAATCCTAAGGGAAGCTCGCATCTCTCTAATCTACCATGGGATCCAATAGAAAAAGTGAGTAGACCACTGCCCTCATCTGCTCCGTGGACCACCATGAGAATATCATGTTTGGTAAACACACCTAGCCACACTGGGTGGGGGGTCGGGTCTAGGATAGGAGTCAACCACTCATGAGGGATAGCTGAGTTGACGTCAATGTAGATCTTGTCTCTACCCCGGACCCCTGTTAAGCCTCTCTCCTGTGCCTCCGAGGGCAATTTCCTGTGTGCGATCCAATCTCCAAGGGACCTAGTTGGTCCTATGCTCAAGGTGCCCCATGATACATGCAGTCAGGCCCCCAACATGTGTGGCCACTGGGTAAACGGATTAGGGGGTTCCAAACCAAGGGCTGCCGAAGCCGCTCCTTTGAGGCTATCGCCGAAGTTATCTACCTAAGGGCCGCCTTAGGGCCCAAGCTTACTAGCTACAAATCTGTCCTTAAAAGCTAGGACTAAAGCCACAGGCCTGCATCTTTGTGAAAATCCACTTGGTACTCTACGGCCAAGGGCCGCCTAGACTTGGGGTGCGGGCTAAAATCCAAGCTAAAAGGAAGTCCTTCCAGGGCTCACCACTAGGACGGAGTCCTCTAATGATCAGCTTGGCTAGTAGGGTGTAGCTCTGAATAGTAGGGTATTTACTTTAATATTTATTAAGAGTGGATTAGCAATGAGATTAGTATTAGTTATTTTTGGATACATGCTAATTATAATTTTTTAAAACCCTAATCTATACTATTTCTTAATTATCTTCTTAATTAGAGTTTCTTTTACCATAATCTTTAATTAAACCTTAATCTCATCACTTTTTAAGCCCTAATTTTTACATAGTATTACAAGAAACCATAGAACCATCATTTTCTCACAAAATCTTGAGGGATTTTTTTATTTGAGTGAGAGATCTATTAGCATTTCCTATTCTATTGCAAATCTTGGTTTAAAGAAAAGATCAAGTGCTTGGAGGATCTTGGAGTGTTGATTGCAAATCTTAATCAAGAAAGTGTGCAGAGTAAAGTTCTTGTGCAAAATCAACCCAAAAACATTAGAGTGCAAGAATTGAATCAACCCACATCATTGGAGTGCAAGAATCTTTCATCCTTTCTACAGTTCTTGTTGATTTTCTTGCAAAAAAGCATGGAAAGGTTGCACAAAGGGTAAAATTGTTGGGAGAGCAAATAATTTATACAAAGATTAAGCAAGTTTAGGATTTAATCAAGGTGATTAGTGGTAAAATATGTAAAGTTTAATGATTCAGTGTTATCTAAGCAATTTCTTAATCAAGAAAGTGATTAAACAACATTGTTAGTGCTAATTAATGTGATTAGTGTTAATATTGGTCATATCTAGACCTTTTCTCTTCATTGTAATGTTACAAAAAGTGGATTAACATAGAGTAATGGAAGATTAAGGCTTAACACCATCACAACAATAGCAGTTACATTTGCACAACCCTCATTGGTGGTTGGGTGTCGAGCCCATCCCTCTTGGTGCAAGCACCAATGCACAACTGGTACTCGAGGTTCTTTTTCAATAACAATTTGGAAAATAAAACCAAAGCATGGAAAAGAAAACTTATATCAAAAGTTTATGAGCCAAAAAAAACAAACGACAAAGTGCACCTCAAGATGGAGCTGAAACCCGACCTTAGAACCTGCAAAATGTAGCTTTAAAGCTTGTGAAACCCCAATGAAAGGTAGCTTTGTGATGGTTGGATGATGCATGATCATGATCCCGGTGTTGTTGATGTGTATGGCTACATGGCAGATGATAAGCATGTTTTTTGCTCATGGTTGGGTAGCATTCGGTGAGTCATGGCATGATAGGATTGGGTCCTTGGAAGACATGTGTGGTGCAATGCTTACATATATGTCGCTATCGCATTGGTGTTTACATGGGCCTTGATAGTTTATATGACTTGTCCCATGTGAGTTAGATCATGTGGACATGATCTTGAGGGCATGCATGGCACTAAGCATCATGGGTCATGATACACCTATTATGTCTATTGATTCTCATTTGCCTAGACCAATCTATCCATTATACTATGATAATGGTGCATCACATACACATGCATAAGATTATATTGATACACGTGCACTTGGTGATATTGTCACACATGCACATGATGATGATGTATGTCGTATTGATGTGTTTGAGCTAGATTATGTGGACATGATCTCCAAGACATGCATGGCAGTGAGCATCATAGAGAGACATTTGTCTTTAGATGAATTATATATGATTATGTGATATGTCATTCAGATGCACATCATGGTTTTAGCCAAATGCACATCATGGTTTTAGCCTACATGGTGATTCATTTGTGCCAAAACCATCTGACATTCTGGCCATGAGTTATGGGTTTATTTGGTGGATACCTTGGATGCTGAATTCACATTATGGTCATGAGAATGGGCTTGTGAGCTTTCCCTTTGACCCAAGAGCTATTGTTCTATATGGGCTCTTACTTACTTCCACCATTCATGAGGGCCATTACACATTGGTTTCAGGGATCCATGACATATATTATGGTTATCCATTTGCCGTGGGATACATGGTTAGCCTTATCATCGACATTAATGCCCTATGTCTTCTATTTTGACCTAGGTGGTTAGATAGTCATTGGCTTGGATTTTCCATGGCGGCTTGGATTTCACTTTGATCAAGGCGGTTGCATGGTTAACCTCATCTTCGGTGACGATACACTTCTATCCTTCCTATTCTACCTTGGATGCTATCCGACTTATATAAATTGATATGGTTTTTGAACTTTGGGCAATACCATACGGTCACATTATGGCCCATAGGTTGGATTTTGACTTTTGTACATAGCCTCTTTTGTATATGTTGTTTGTGCATGACTACCCTTTGATTTTGAGGATGAAATCATTCTAGGAGGGGATGGTTTGTAATGCAATAATTTTAGGATGTACATGCACATGGGGCATGGGCATAGGCACATGGGGCTTAGGGATATTTACACATGTGGGCAGGACTAGTGGAGGTAAAGTTACATCAACGAGAACCCTATACATTCCCCATGCATAACCTTGTCCTTGTGTTTATGGCAGTCCAAAATTCCGAGTAAGTTGGACTAGTGGTGCTAGTAAAGCTAAAGTTGAGCTATAGTTGGTCTAGCTACTACGATGGGACTTGCATTATGGTTGAGTGCCTTATATGCACATCGATGTATTGTGGTTCCCCAAGAATCTATAATATGCACAATAGAGTAGTGGTATGGGCTGCACATGAGGGCACTCTGTGCTCATGTGATTTTGTCTACACATCGAACATCAAACTAGCTCTCTCTTGGGGTAGAGATGTACATTGTTTGGAACTCCTTTAACTTGACCTTTTGGAGGATAGTCGAGGTCAATTCATCAACCATCATCATGTTATTTACCTACCTTTTCCTAGTGTTTGAGTCATGCCAACTTGACACTTGACTTGGGTTGCCGCAACCAAAGAGTGAGTCTTATTCTCTTCATGTTGGGGTAATTCCAACATGTTATCTTTGAATTCAATGACCATCTTGTAGCACGTGTCCAATGTAGCTGGTCTTGATATAAGAGCAGATAGTCATGCATTCTTGGATCTCGTACTCCCTTTTAGAAGCACGAAAACAACTGTTCATCAGTTAGCCTCTTCTTCCCAAAATTACATTAAGGGTTCAAACGTCAGAGATGAGAGACATAATCTCTCATAGACTCATGCTCTTGCTGTTTAATATTGTAGAGTTATGCCATTGGGCTCCCCTTATCATCGCTTTTTGCAAAGCTTAGCACAAACACATTCTTAAGCCAAGTAAAATTGACCTTATCATTTGGCTTTAGAGTCATATACCATTGGTATACCTTCCCACTTAACGTTAGGGAAAATGAATGGATCTTTGTTAGCTCATTAATGGGTCCACATGTTTCATAAATAGACTCAAATAATTCCATGTGTTAGATGGAATCACCATCTACACCAAATCTTTGCATGAGTTTTGCAATATGGTATGGCTTCATGGGGTTTTACCTTGGGGCATAAACTTCAGTAGTCCCCAACTCCCTTGCCACCCCTCTTCTGATTTTTTTTGACATGCTTAACAGATCACCATGGGGTTATTGTGGGTTAAGACTAGAGCTAGCTCATAAGCTGGTCCTATGAGGTATTTTATTCCTCTCCTTGGTTTGATTTCTCGGAGATAATCATCTCTACCCAAGGCCATGGGAAAAAGGTGGGAATTACATGGGGAACCCTTTCTTGTCCTTGTAAAACAATGTTGATTGTAAGTATGCAAGGAAATCAAGATCAATCATCATTTTATTGATGTCCCTCCTCCTTGGTATAGAGTTGTTGCAAGGAGAGGGATCTAGTGAGAGATAAGAAAGATGCATTGATTATACATAAAGGGCACACATGTCTACTCTCACCATCGAGAGTAGAAACCACCACCTCCATTGAAGAAAGCACCAATCAATCAGGTTTTGGTTGAAGAACATCTAGAGGAAAGTGAGTATCCTTGTTGTGAGTCAGAACTAAACCATGACTATTATGGGAAGCCATAAGATATTGTGCTTGGATTTTACATTATTCAAGGATCTACATGCCAATACCAATATTTCAAGCCTTTGTGCAATGGAAGGGGAGAGAAATGAATGCAACAACTCAAAGGGCCCCATTGTAATGGGCCTCATCGAGTAGTAGAGTGCCTACTCAAAATGGTTCCTCCTGCTAAATGGCAAGTTCCCCAACAAGCAATAAAAACTCTAGCATTCACCTATACAAAGTGCGGAGTGTATTATCCCATCAAGGATTGTCCATACAAGTTAAGCGAAGAAGCAACAACATCTACCAATCCTACAACAACAAGACTTTGCTTAATGTGTACAATGAGGATGAACAGTGACCCCACTAAATGTGTTCACCTTAGTCCAAGCCCACCAGTTGAATAAGATAAGGTGGATGCTCATCAATTACCAACTTTTTCCCCTAAAACACGTAGGAGAATGCGACCAAAGAGGGTAGGCAAGGGAGAATAATAGGGTCAACAAGATCTAGCCAGGGTAGCATCCCAATACAGAATCCCCTAAATAGATAGAGGCCAGTGATGACCCAAAGGGCATTGGAGAATATCCCAATGTAGAAAAAGATATTAAAAATTTGGAAACTACAAATGCCTTACTCAGAGAAGCCCAAGGAAAGTTCATGAAGGATTGGAGATGCAATGAAGAGCGAGAGAGAGAGAGAGAGAGAGAGAGAGAGAGAGAGAGAGAGAGAGAGAGAGAGAGAACCATCAGTTTGGTGGGTGCTCAATCACCCTTATCTTCAGGCTATTCACTATATCAATGAATAGTACATCCAACAGTACACAGGGTCCCGGCTACATGGGCCTTTAACCCCAACAACCTCCCAATTAAAGGCCAATGTGCCTTTAAGGGAGAAAAACCTAGTGGACATGCTATCCGCCGATGCCCATCAACAATCTGCAATGTGCAAACCGCTCGGAGAATAAACTCTTCGTAAGAAGATCTGCAGGGTTATCATCTGTATGAACCTTGACAAGCCTAATGCGCTTGTCCTCAAGCACCTCTTTAATGAAGTGATACTTCACCTCAATATGCTTTATTTTAGCATGAAAGACAAGATTTCGTGCCAACAACTGGATGGCACTCTGACTATCACTGTGCAAAACTAAAACCTCTCCTGTAATGCCCAAGTCTCCCACTAGACGTGTAAGCCATATAGCTTCCTTGCATGCCTCACTGGCTGCAACATACTCTACCTTAGGTGGTAGTACAAGGCTGCAAATGAGAGACCCATGAAACTGCACCTCCAGTGAATGTGAAAACATATCCTATCGTAGACCTTCTATTGTCTACACTCCCTGCAAAAAATGCATCTGCATAACCAAGGACAGATGTATCCTTCCTCCCAAAGCAAATGCACAAATCCTTTGTACCAATCAAGTATCTCAAGATACTCTTCACTACCTCCCAATGCTTCTTGCTAGGATTAGCCATATACCGGCTAACAACTCCCACTGCAAAAGCAATATCTGGACGTATAGCTACCATGGCATACATCAAGCTACCAATTGCAGATGCATAAGGGATCTTTGCCATTTTAGGCCTCTCATCATCTGACTTAGGGCTGTCCTTTTGGCCGAGTTTCACATATGGAGGCAACAGAGTACTTATGGACTTCCCCCTCTCCATATTGAAACGCTCAAGGACCTTGCCAATGTACTCCTTCTGTGACAGAGAGAGCACTTTCTTGCTTCTATCCCTGACAATCCTCGTACCAAGAATGTGACTGGCATCACCCAAATCCTTCATGTCGAATGTCTCGTGCAACCATTTCTTCAAAGCATCACCCAAATCCTTCATGTTGAATGTCTCATGCAACCGTTTCTTCAAAGCATCCACATCATGAGTAGACTTCCCGGCAATTAGCATATCATCCACATAAAGGATCAAAATCAGAAGGCTGCCATTCCAATGCCTTCTTAGTGTAGAGGCAATGATCTGTCTCACTCCTTGTATATCCCTGGGATCACATAAAAGCATCAAACTTATGGTACCACTCCCGTGGAGCTTGCTTCAGCCCATAAAGGCTCTTCTAAAGCATACATACCATCCGTTCCTTGTCCTGCACAACAAACCCCTCTAGCTGTTGCATATAGATGTCCTCATGAAGATCCCCATGCAAGAAAGCTGTCTTGACATCCATCTAGACAAGCTCCATATCCTCTCTAGCAACCAATGTAAGCATTGTACGAAGGCTCTTCTAAAGCATACATACCATCCGTTCCTTGTCCTGCACAACAAACCCCTCTGGCTGCTGCATATAGATGTCCTCATGAAGATCCCCATGCAAGAAAGCTATCTTGACATCCATCTGGACAAGCTCCATATCCTCTCTAGCAACCAATGCAAGCACTGTACGAAGGGTAGTCATCTTCACCACTGGTGAGAAGATTGCTTCAAAATCAGTGCCCTTCTCCTGCTCAAAACCTTTGGCAACCAATCTTGCCTTATACTTAGGCAATGCATTTGCTGGAGATATCTTCAATTTATACACCCATTTGCATGGCAATGCATGCTTGCCTTTGGGCAATGAAACCAAATCCCAAGTTGCATTCTTCATCAAGGAGTCCATCTCTGACTTCATGGCCTTCTCCCACTTATGCTTGTCATCCCGAGACATAGCATCTGTATAGCATGAAGGCTCACCACAATCTATCAACATGACATAGTCAAGAGACGGTGTAAACCTCTGTGGAGGACGTGAGACTCTAGTAGATCATCTCAACACTGGCTTAACCTAAGCTCCTAGCTGTCCCAATTGCATATCCTGCATAATCTGAGGTTGTTCACTTGGCTGTGGCTCTCCCATGCTGTCCATGCCCTGCATCATGTGGAACAAGCTATTCATGCCTCGCATATGGTGGTTGTCTGTCCTCCTGAAACACCACTCTGCGTATCTCTACAATCTTCTCTGGCTCTTGTGCATCTTGTCCTCATTAAAGATAACATCATGGTTGTGTACTATCTTCCTGGCCTTTGGATCCCACAATCGGTATCCCATCTCGCCTGAATCACCATATCCAAGAAAAATGCACTTTCTTGACTTGGGATCAAGCTTGCTGTGTTTTTCCTCAGGGATATGAACATAAGCTTCACAGCCAAATACATGAAGATGCCCATCAGATGGTGGCTTGCCTGACCAAGCCTCTTCTAGCACTTGCCCATCTAGTGCCTTGGTAGGTGATCTATTGATAAGATGCACTGCTGTCTTGATAGACTTAGCCCAAAAGCCATGAGGTAGACCGGCATTAGAAAGCATGCTTATATTCCTTTCTTGAATGGTTCTATTCATCTTCTTAGCAACCCCATTATGAGGAGGATTCTCAAGAGTAGTCAACTCCTGCTTGATGCCACGTAGCTCACAAAAACTCTTAAATGCATGAGAGGTATACTCTCCTCCATTATCAGTACGCAGGCATTTGAGATTCTCAGTAAATGCTAAGAACTTCTGAAATGCATCAAAGACATCACTCTTCTGCCGAAGATGATAGACCCACACTTTTCATGTAGCATCATCAATGAAAGTAGCAAAGTAAGAAGCACCACCCAATGAGGCAGTAGACATAGGTCCACACACATCACTGTGAACCAACTCCAATGGTTCAAGCCTCTTCTTGCTTAAAGATTTTTTTATGTAAAGACCGTGTTTGCTTCCCCTACATGCAATGCTCACACATGCTGAAATCTGAAAAATTAAACACAGGAACATACTGCAAACCAAAAAGAATCTTCATTCTTGTCATACTCATGTGTCCCAACCGGCGATGCCACAATGAAACAGATGGCTGCTCAGTTACAGTCACATGATCCTTAACATGCAAAGAGTGCAAAGTTCCGAACTTGGAACCTCTAGCAACTACAAGAGACCCTTTTCTGATTTTCCATGAGTGATTGCCAAAGAAAACATGGTAACCACTGTTATCCAATTGTCCAGTGCTGATGAAGCTCTTCTTAAGCATAGGCATATGCCGTACATTCCATTTGCAAGTGAAAGATGCACATCTCCCACTCCAACAATGTCACAGGCATAATCATTTCCCAATCGCACACATCATTTCCTTCCTGCATCATAAGAGGCAAACCACTCCTTGTGTGGAGTAACATGAAAGGATGCTCCAGAGTCAATAACATTGCTTTCACTGAGTCATTAAAGGCAATCTTTTGTGAAGACAGCTGGCTGAAAATGGTATTAAATTCATTCAAGTGATTGGACATAGATGTCCCCTCTTCCATACGAAGATTAATGAGTTTCTTTAGCCAATACACCTGGGAAGCAGCATTCTGCTTCTCATAAAGATCACAAAGCTTTTGCCATACACCATAAGCTCCTCCTGCAATATCCTTGACATTGAAGTACACTGACTTGGAGAGTGTCAGCATAATGGTAGAGCGAGCAAGCTCATCCAATTCAGCCTAGACATCGGCATCCATATCCTCTGGCTTTACACATTTGCATCTAACAAGCTTAACCTGCTTCTTTTGCACCAAGACATTATAGATTTGCTCCTTCTAGTAAGAGAAGCTTGTACCATCCAACTTCTCAATGTTGAAGAGCGCATTCTATGATGATGAAGCCATCATAATAGATGTAGGTGCAAAACACGAAGCAAACCAAAAAATGCAAACTGAGTGGCCAAACAAAGTTTTGGAATTCTGCTGTCTCTGTAGTGACTTTTCTCTATTTTTGACAGCAAATAACTTCTGAACAGTAGCTCCAATGCAAATACTATCAAGAGCAATATTGTAGCTCACATATATCTGAACAGTAGCTCCAATGCAAATACTATCAAGAGCAATATTGTAGCTCACATATATCTCTACAACTTCTCTATTGACTACAGGTCCAAAATCTCTACAAATTCTATGCTACCTGCTCACTTTGTACTGCTGTTACAACAGTCTGCAGCAACTTTTGTCTGTTTTGAATAGACAATATCTCTTCAACCGTAGCTCGGTTGGCAATACTGTAAACAGCAAAGTTTGAGCCTGAACAAAGATCTAAAAAACTCATGTTGGTCTTAAAGTCAAAATCCTTGAGGATTCTCTGATATCTGCTGCTCAAAGCTACTGCAAGTAACTTTTTGTCAGGGCATAGTCCAGGTCGTCTGAACTTCTGTCACATGCATATCCATATGCTGTCCTATCCACATGATACATACATCCACAATAAGAATGACTGATAAATACTGCTTGGTGGTTATCCTCAAGGGACCCACAATAGCTCATACATAAGATGTCTGCAAATACAATCCACTGTGCGTACGAGAGAAACCTCACGCGGGTGAGGACCTGCCGAGAAACAAGTGACAGTACCATGCGCGTGTGGACCTGCTGAGAAGTAGAAGACCCGCTTCGTGCAAAGTGTATGCTCACCGAATGGGCACACATACACCGCTAAGTGGCTGCACGCATACACATGCATAGAAGTCCAACTCTGTCAACTGCTGAGACAAGAATACACATCAAGCACATGTCATTGCATTTTAAAGAGTGCCACACACTGCATCTTCTCAAAGCATCTCAATTCTTGACCAAATTGAACTTCTTGTGCAAATCCCTACAACAGTCTGCACAGAGTATCTTAAGGCAGCTCAAATCATGTAACAGTATAAGCTATTCCTCCACTGATAGTTTGCGCAGAATATCTCAAGGCAGCTCAAATCCTGCAACAGTACAAGCTATTCCTCCACTGATAGTCTACCTACAATTCAGGTTCCAAAAAAAAGGACAACGAGCTTACGATTCTTGTTTAATTTGTCAAAGCAAGGATAATCTGATTCTGCTGTCTTCCCAACTGATTCTCCGCATCAGAAGCGCAACATTGACATAGCAAAAGATAACCCTTACTTAACAGACTCAATTGGGCATCCTACACAAGAGCATGTGTAGCTAGCACTAATCCAACCTTCGATCGCTTAATCAAGCTCCTTTTAATTGCACTTATTAGATTGTCTATAGAGGATGAAAAAAAACCTGGTCTACTCCTTATCTATGGCATTGAGGAGCATTTCTGTGTAGACATGGCGGCTATCACCTCTGCCTCCGCGTTGAGCAGCTCTACATTCACAAGGCAAAAAACAGTGTTGAAGCCTCAGAGCGAGCTCTCTAAGAGAGCAGGCAATGTGGAAGCCCGTGTGACCATGAGGAGGATTATGAAGAGCGCCCCCGAGAGCATCTAGTATGATCCTGACTGCCCCAAGTACCTTGGCCCCTTCTTGATGATGCCCTTGGCATCCCTGGAGAAACCCTCCCTTGTGATCTTCAAAGCTCTGATACCAGTTGAAGGATTGGAGATGCAACGGAGAGCAAGAGAGAGAGAGAGAGAACCATCAGTTTGGTGGGTGCTCAATCACCCTTATCTTTAGGCTATTCACTATATCAATGAATGGTACATCCAACAATACACAGGGTCCCGGCCACATGGGCCTTTAACCCCAACAGTTCAAGCAAATACTGAGGGGCAATAAGGCTATAGAAACACCGTCCCCCATGAGGAGGTCACGCAAAACAAAAAATTGGATATCTTAGGGCCAATTCATGAACACAAAGAGGAAGAACTTAGCTTTAATGAAGGAGGGTCGGGAGAAGTCCTCATGAATAGGATGTTTAAAACAAGGGATGTGTTTTATATACCTTGATCAACTAAGGCACAAGCATTGTTGGAGTGCCCCAGTAGGCTCCAATGCAAGAGCAGGTATTGTAACCATTGAGTGCAATAGAAGCTCTCCACCTAACCATAACACCTGTTGAGGAACACTTATAAGAATCGAAAGTCCTTAAAGAACCACAAGTACCATCTCCACCACAATAATAAGAGAAACTAATACAAGAAAAGATAGATGAAGTAGTGAAGGGAGAGGAGACACCAATGAAAGAATAGGTAACCACTCCTTTTCCCATAGAAACTAAAGTAGCAAGACCTTCCAAGAAGCATGGAAGGGGGGTGGATGTAGAAGGAACCAAGAGAATCCAAGCATGATGTAGAGAAGTTTTCCTTTAAGGATATAAGCTTATGGATGCCAGCCCCATCCTTCCTTAGAGATCTCCTCTGGCTCCTATCTTTGTGCCATGTCGAAGAAAACTTTATATGCTACATGTCAGCAATGGAGCTTTGCCTTGGTAACAAGTATAGAGATGCAAAAGCTTAAATTAAAAATCCAAATAAGGAGGTGACAATGAGGATCTAGTCTCAGAGTATGACATGCTAACAAGCTACATTTTTTACCGTAATCAATACCTCCACAGAAAGCGACTCAAGGTTTGTGAAGAAGAGTTGGAGATGATAAGCAACACATTGCTGGTAGAAAGGTCCAAGAAAAATAAGGCCAAATAAGCACTCAAGGACCAACAACAAGAGTTACATGAGAATAAGCTCAAAGAACTAGGGTAGACATGCATTAATAGCTGCAAAGTACACCTCCAACCAAAGAGCCCTACAACTGCAATCTAAGGAGTCCAAATAGCTAAAGGCCAAGGTTAGCCAACAAGAGGTGTAGATGCAGGAAATCAAAGTAGAATATGAAAAGAAACTACATTTAGAGATAGAAAGAGTTAGTGAAATTAAGGCCCAAAAATGCAACAAACCAAAGAGAGGTTTAAAGCTAGTAAAAGCAAACAAGCTGAGGAGCAGTTTTTGATAATGCTTCAAAAGAGCAAGGAAATTCAAAAGCAATGCATAACACATTTGTAAGGTGAGCATGAAGAGCTTAATAAACCCCATGCATAAACAATTCGCTCTCTCCATGCTAAAGTACAAAAGGGCAAAGAGCAGATGAAGTTAGTAATAAGTCATCAACAAGTGCTAACACAGCTCACCAATTCCCTCAATGATGAAAAAGTAGAAACTAAAACCAAAGAAGGGCTTCTTCAAAAGGCATTATTACAACTCGACGAGGTAACATGACAAACCCAGGTCTCTCCATTGACAAATATGCTAATCTCCTCTCCAAGTAAGGGAAACTCGTGAGGTAGCCATCACGACACTTTTAAAATAAAAGGATGCATGAATTATAGAATAAGAGCAACAACTATCACAAAAGCAAAAGCCAAAAACAACTAAGCCCAATGAGATGGTGAAACAACTTGTGGAGCGTGCTTCTCAATGGGCCTCCTTGCCGGTGATCCCAAGGGCCCTCCTCATACACTATGACATAGATATTAGTGAAGATCTAACACAGGGGGACAAAGGTCTCATACAAAAAAACTCAAATAATTTCATAATGATATTTATCTTACCGACTACACGCCATGTATACATATATCTTGCACCCTATAGTCCTGAACTTCAGATCATGATATAAAGTACTTATGAACTCCACTGTCTTGGACGATAGGGAAGAAATATTAGAACTTTTTATGCCACCTACTAACCTTCCCTCCGCACACCAACAAATGTTGAAACCATAACAAAAAGTTTTGCTTAGTTTTAGAGAAAAGGGTGGCTCAAAGCATATAACACTCACAAGTACATAATTTCACATGAGAGTTCTGTGTATCATCCCTATGGTATATGAAATCTCTATCAAAAAATATATAAACATCTTGAGAAAATACTTTTATCTATAGTTTATGATGTTACTATTGAGCACATTGAATATCCATTACTAATAACACCTAAACATAAAACAAATATTGATATGTTCATTAGTACAACCAAGCACCTACCCCACCACGCACATCCAAAGAAGATAAAGAGGGGCATAATCCTTAAAACTATACTTATCCAACTCATTGCCTTCTCACCAATAACACTCTCACCCCCAAAGAATCATCGACAGCAAAGCCAACAACAAGCACTTACATAGAGGCAACACTGCCCTCACCCATTTCTTTATCATCGCATTATCCTGACAAAGATGTTTTAGAAGAACTGCATTTTGTAGATTATGAGGAATTAATCATGGTTGCCAGTCCACTATTGTGGCTAAAATTGTTCTTCAAGGTTTTAATGCAGATAATGCCCTTCAATCCTACAATAAGAATCTTTCCAAAGGCTTACAGTGCAACCCCCAAAAAAGTCCCATACATGCCATATCTAATCAAGGCCATGATGCCAGAATGGGAAGAAATTATGCCTAAGGCAGGGGAAGGTACATTGTGAGAAAATGTAGCAATAAGCAAAAAGCTAGCAAAGCCATAGTTGCACGACCTACTAGAAATATGCATGGTCACATTTATGATAGCTTATAGTGATGGAAAAAGCAACATCTAGTACATATAAGGGGGGGCTTCGCAAAGATAGAGACATGATGTGACAACCCCAAGATAGAGGAATTTGGCATCCAACCAGAATGGAGGAAAGAGTTCCTAGCAATCCATGAATATGGACATATTTATAAACGGGCATCACCAACGCTTATGCTGTACATATGCTGATGAAAAGAAGGTATACCCTAATAGAGTTTGTAGTAGAACAAAAGAAGGACTATTATGTTTGCTACAACATCCCTATGCAAGTGCAAGTATACATCTCTTACCTCTTGAGCACCATAAGTCTCCATCCACTAGATGTTGTTGTGAGTCCATTGTGCTTGACATTTATAGACAATAAGTTCAATGAAGAGGTGAAGACAATTGATGGTTCTACATCCTCAAATAGTTATGACATGTTGTTGTGAGTCCATTGTGCTTGACATTTATAGACAATAAGTTCAATGAAGAGGTGAAGACAATTGATGGTTCTACATCCTCAAATAGTTATGACATGGTAATGATTTTAGCCCTGGCTCTGAAGTTAACAACAAATAGAAGCATTGAAAACATGAGATGAACCCTGTAACCTATACTCCACAAGGAAGGTAGCCATTATAAGTATGGGCAAGGCATAGTGGGAAAGCTTGTGGAAAATGATCTCTAGATCTTGTTGGGTTATGCACTGTAAATAAACTTGTCAAGGATATCATAGACAAATATAAACAACAAATTAACATTTGCAGAGTGGAGAAGATATTTTTGGAAGCTTCCTATAAGAAATAGGGGTTGCTCATTCCATTGTCCAAAGCACTACTAGGCTTCTCTGCCTTGACTCTTTGTAAGGTTTTGCTCATCCCAATGTCCAAAGCACTACTAGGCCTTTTTACATTGACTCTTTCTAAGGAGTGTCCTTTATTTTCTTAGCACAACTACATCCTTTCTATTTTTCTGAAATTGCCCTCTTGATGCTGAAATTCACTAGCAATTTGCATTTGCTGCTCATACTTCGATGCAATGGCATGGATTTATGATCTTACCTTTTCTACATGCACTTTGCATTGTTAAATTAGGCCGTTAGTTTTGGAAGGTGTAGCGTTTGTACCTTTAGGAGTGGCTTCCAAGCTAACTCATATCCTTTAGTATAGTTATTCTAGTTTATGCACAACCTATAGAGCTTCATATAACCATTGGTCTCTTTGTTTATCACATTTGTTCTAGTTCATGCAGCCCATAGAGCTTCATATAGCCATTGGTCTCTTTGTTTATCCACGGTTGTTCTAGTTCATGTAGCCCATAGAAAGCGACGAGCACTTTTTTGGAATTGGGCGAGTGAATTCCAAAAAGATTCCCTTCCTCCATCAAGAGAGGAAGGGAGGAAGAGAGTGGGAGAGTGAGGGGGAGAGACACATAACATTAAGTAAGAGGCAAAGGAAGAGAGAGAGTGAGGGAGTAAGAGAGAGGAAAACATGTCAACATTACATCTCTAAATCGAGGTTATTGCTTCCAAGTGAAAAAAAACCAAGTTCATTCACATACAACTTCCAAATACAACTCTTCAATCAGAAGTGTTGGTCAATCTTGGTATGTAAGATACTAATAATAAGTACATAATCGTTTTGCCCACATTGCTTCATTCACCTTGCGCTCAATCACACTAAACTCTGTGGCTTCCGTTGTTCTTTAAGGAGTAGTGGTTATATCATGTTCCTTCAAATTGGTCTTATGTGGTCTCTCGCATATTTATGGCTCGTACATGCGAATTATACTCTAGATGATGTGTAGGTGCCTTATACATGAGTGTTCCTTGAGTTGCGTGATTGACTGTTCGGATCACTTAGGTTGGGCTTATAGACATCCATTTCGTTAGTTTCTCCAAGCTTGGTCCTCTCCCTATGTGCTTGCCTTGAGAGGAAGAGACTTCCTTAGTGCTTTGCAAAATTGCATTTGCCATATTGGTAGTATATGCATTATAAAGAGAAATCTTTCGTCTATATCCTTCCCCTACAAGTCAACTCCCATGCTTGCTTTCTACTAGGTTTGTTCTTGGGGTATTTGGACTATCATTACTTCTCTCTACTATTGTCATGACTAAACCCCAATGTGCTATGTGCACCTCCCACCAACTTAACCAAGAGTCCATTTACTGAAACATTTCTATCCATGACATGACCATTGTGCCACCATGAACATATTAATCGAGCCTCAGTGATGCAACGTCACTAGTACAAGCCATGTGCCACTTCTTGCACATTGATTTGTGCTCACCTTGAGGTGTGGTGCATATATACTTTGTTGTGTGGGCCACCATGCTCTGCTTCCAATGAAATAGGCAGGACCTCTCCCTATCTGTTAGGACATTATTTTTCCCACCATTGAACACATGTCAAACTGCATTCTTGTTAGCATGTGCCTCGTCTATCATGAAACCAAAGAAATCTGCCCTTTTACAACCATGGTTTTCCATCACCTCAATGATGCACTCCCAAAACAGACATTGGGCCTCCATATCCTTCTCTTTCGTTTCACATGTCGCAATTATTAGAAGATCCTACATGCTGCTTGAGAATTGAGGTCATTTATGATGTAACACAGTTGAAATTCTTTGGTCACATTTATTATGACATTTGTATGCTATCTTAGGTCATACACATGACAAGCCATGGTCACCCAATCTAATGTTCATCGAGTGTGGTCGAATTGTATCCATGCATGTTGTAGGTCCCCAAAGTTGGTCCGTCGCTTTTGATTCACCAAATCCAACCTAGAAGTGGGTCTGATGGTGGACATCTTGAGAACAAAGCACTTCTCACTTGAAAACCCTTGTCTTGGGAACCTACTTCCATGGAAAAAGCCGTAAGTGCACTCTCATTTTAGCTTTAAAAGTGCATCCAAGCCAAAGCCCTGCTTAGAAGACCCGTGTGGGTTACAATTATAGACCTCCGAAACCTAATAATCAAAATGTTCAGGTTTCACACTTTACTTATTAAAATTGGACCTTGGAGGCTATGCATCCTGAGTTGAAAGCAAGGTAAGTCTTGTATGATGGTTGTTGAAACATCCTATATGATTTTTGTTTAGCTTGAGCCAATTTCTTTAGGTGTGAAAGACAAGTTACTCACAATCATAAGTATCTCCTAGTTTTTCATGTCAAAAAATCTTCTAAGTTCTTGAAGTGATTTCCTATATCTTGGAACCTACTGACTTATTGGGTATGTCTTTTCTTGAGGCATGAAAAACTGAAGTTACTCATCACGGCCGTGACTATCTCCTAGTTTTTTACGTTAAAGTGGTTCATGGTTTTTATATTCATAACTTCATAGATTATTCAGTTTGACCTTGAGTTATGTTTAGCATGAGTCTGCACCATCTAGAACCACCTTATGGATGGCACAACTTGACTTAATCAATGTCCCCCCCTTTTGCAGGAATTGCTCTAAGTTCTAGGTTCCTCCCCCTTTGACTCTGCAGTAGCCTTTCCTTATCTTTTGCAGAGGGATATTGTTGTTGGAGTTCTTTTTTGAATTAAGCATTGCCTCATCTAATCACTCAATAAAACTGGTCATTGGATCAATGATGGAGACTATGCATGTATCGTAAGGGTGTATGAAAGGTTCTATATGGGTGGTATAAAGTACTTTTATGAAGACTTTGGTAATTGTATGTATCGTAGGCCCTCTGTCGACCTCAAACCATGCAGAACAGCTAGAAAGGGTTTCAAGGTTCACAAGGGTTGAGTGAAGGTTAGGGGGCATAAAGAGTTCCAAAAGCTTTGCCCTGTCATCTAAAATTATAGAGTTTATTAATACGGTACACCATGACTTAAAATTATAGAATTCATTCAGACTCTACACCATGACCTAAAATTATAGAATTCATTAACACCCTACATCATGACCTAAAATTATAGAATTCATTAACACCCTACACCATGACCTAAAATTATAGAACCCTACATCATGACCTAAAATTATAGAATTCATTAACACTCTACACCCATGACCTAAAATTAAGAACAATAGGGTGTATAGCATATGTATTCATGGCCATATAATTGGTAAGATATATATCATTATGGAAAATGATCATGATTATAGTAGGGTCAACATCCCTATCAGAGTTGTACTGCATTAGTGCAAGGTCACCCCAGGTTAGATTCTCACTAATGCTAATACCATAATGTAAGAGTGAGAGTGTTAAAGTGGCAAAGAAAAAAGTGAAGGTTTGAGGAGGGGCCTAAGGAACCACCAGAAGTGAAGCCAACTAAAAGGCTCGCTCCACAAGGTTCTTCAATTGTGCATTAGGTGCTGCTCGCTGTGGGCTAAAGTTGTTGGCTTAATTCTCTCTCTCTCTCTCTCTCTCTCTCTCTCTCTCTCATAACCTCTAGGACTCTTCCTTATGGACCATAAACTATGATGTAATCTTTTTGTGAGGACCCCACCCTCTATATTTATCAGATACAACTATAGTGAGATACATGATTCAGGATAAAGAGTCTCAGGTAGGGACCTCATCATACAATAATGGCCTAGCGTTCGACTATCTGGAAACATGATTTATACAGTTATACTAGATAATCCTTACACTAGGAAATGTGTATGATTCCTCCATATGCATGTCTCCTTCATAATTCTCATCACAAGTAAGAGGTGATTAGCAACTCCCTTGGGATCAAAACCAATGCGCCTTACTCCTCAATTATGAAGATGACATCCTCGATATATTCTAGCATTCCTACATCCAAATTAGCAGCTCCCTTGGGATCAACCAATGCCTTACTCCTCAATTATGAAGATGACATCCTCGACAGATTCTAGCATTCCTACATCCAAATTGTCTAATTCCCATTTTACCCCATATTTCTAAGTTTCTCAAACTTCATTAAGCTTTGTCTTCTCTTTTTTGTTTTATGTTTCCTTCTTTCTACTTAGCATTTCTTTCTTTCTTTCCCTTTTTACTTTGCATCAAATTTGTTCTTTCCTTTCACAAGTTTAACTCTAGTATAGCACCACCAAAGGCATGTGAATTTTAAGTTTGCCCCATTTTTGCATCCATAATAAATACCTCTAGATTCATCTCTGTAGATTGTTATTTAAATTTTGCCAGATGGCAAAGTGCCAAGTCTACATAAGCAGTCTCCTAACCATATGGCTACCATCCAATGTCTAAACTTAGAGCTATTAGGTGCCCAGGGAGCGTTACAAAATAGAGCACACATGTCACCCACAATAACAACATGAGGGGCGAAGCATTAAGCAAAATTATTTTCCAACACCACCCTTCTTTCAAAATGTTACTATGTTTTTTTGTATGGAGTAAAATAAAAATTCCAAGAGAGTACAAGTGTAAATTAACTAGTTTCTTAAATGGATTTAAGTGAAGGCCTAAGATATATATTTTTGGATAGTAAAAAGAGAATTAAATGGACAATTACTTGGATTGCAACAAGCATTTAAATGATTAAAGGATTGTCAATGAAGAAAACTCTAGTTTCATGTATGGAGTAAGAGTTTTGATGTTTTAGAGCTTGATTTCTTGCAAATCAAGGGATTGGAAAACTTTGCTTTGTGGGTTAGAAAGTGGCTAAGGTTTGCATGCACATGAGTTGATTTGGTTATGTGTTAGTCCTTTGGTTTAAATCTTAAAGCTTGATTTGAGTTTAGAGGTTTAGTGTTTTGTGAGAAAAAAAGAACAAAGGATTTACAATAATTTCTATGCGAGTTCCCAAGGCATAAATTATTTTATTTAGGAAATGGATAATATCGTGTAAAGCATGTGCTCCAATTCGCCATATTTCTCTTAATTAACCTTAAACTAATACTTAGACTAAGCACTAATCAATTAAAATTAATGCTATGATACCAAATGAAACACCCCATTGTAAGAATCCATTAACATGTGTGTCCACCCAAGACCAATACTCACGAAAGAATCCACTTACACGTGTGTCCACCCCATAGGAAGAATCCACTTACACGTGTGTCCACCCAAGATCGATACTCACGAAAGAATCCACTTACATGTGCGTCCACCCAAGACCGATACTCACGAAAGAAAATCCGAGAAGCACGTCCAAAGCATTGTATGCCAAGCAATGATTACACACAAACATCCATAGGAACATAGAAAGGTTCAACTAGCAGCCACCCAATTGTAGACTCCAAACTATACGCATAGGTAAGACCCCCCAAGCTAGAGACTAATACAACCTTGGTAAGCCCATACCCTCGAGGTATCCACGTCACCCCATGAATCCCCAATCCTCACGATTATCAGTGGTCTGGCTAACCATAAGCTGGGTCCCTTAGGAGGCGCCTCTCCCAAGGTAGAGTTCCACACATGAGCTCCACAAATGGCCATAATCCCAACTCTATAGCCCAAGCTAGAGTTCCGCACATGAACTCCACAAAATGGCCATACTCCCAACTATATAGCCCAAGGTAGAGTGCCACACATAAACTCCACATATGGCCATAATCCTAACTATATACCCCAAATCCAGTTACACTGCTATAATCCCAACCATATAGCCCAAAACTAGTTCACACTGCTATAATCCCAACTATATAGCCCAAAACTAGTTCACACTACTATAAGAAATATGTCTGATTGGTTGGTTAATCACTAGAATTGCTATTTCCAAGCACGTGACACGTGACACGAGAGAGAGAGAGAGAGAGAGAGAGAGAGAGAGAGAGAGAGAGAGAGAGAGAGAGAGAGAGAGAGAGAGAGACTAGCGAGGTTGGATGCACGTGTCCAACATACATTTCTCAAAAGATTAGGGAAGATTTGTCTCTACTAAAAAAACTTCTTACATAATAGGCACAAAAACATTTGGGGAGCTTTAGAAGTATGACAGGTAATTAAAGTAATGAAACAAAAAAGAAGTTTTTTTGTCGCCTATTTAGCTTTTTATTCAAGTGTGATATTCATGCTTTTTATTCAAGTGTGCACGGGCACCGAATTTTACTGAGTGTGAACTTTAGCAAACAAAAGCCATCCTTCCGCAACTTCTTGCAGGTCAGATTCCATGCCTGCAGAGAGACCATGGAGCTCCACATGCTGCTAGATTATGGGGAGTGAGGTTTGAGCTCTGCTCATGGCCACCTCTACCTCTTTATAAAGAGCTTGTGTGCATTGTATCGATCACACTGAGGCAGTGGTTCAAGCGGGAGCAATCATGGCCATGGCTCTCCATTCGGGAGCTGGAGAAGTCGCACCAGCTTCTATTGGGCTCAACCAAGTGGGACATTGTCGGTCGCATACGTAGTATGGCTGACAAGGTTGTGTACGACCCTTAGCTCTAAAAGATGGGGGCCATGGAGCGCAAGCACGAGTCGGCAACTTGTAAAAAGCATATAATGATGAGAGGGTTTGATCTTGATAAGGTACAACCGATGAGCATGGTGGGAGAGAGATGAGTGCCTGCCACATATACCTATATCTACATGACAATCCATCTTTCTAATTAAAGAAATAACCAAACCCAACTCTTTCTAATTATGTCTTTAAGAAAAATTCATTCATAAAACCTTAGCAATGCACCTTAGGAAAAAAACTTTCCTCCTATGGTTTACTAACCCAAATTAATTAATTAATAAGAAAAAAACATTTTGGGTGCTCATTTAGCTTAACCCACGTCCTGTTAATCAAAATCTAAAATATTAGGAAAAAGTTTATTCTAGGATCGTTCCATATATACTCTTCCGGATTTAAATATAAAAATTCTCACAATTGCTGGGCGTTATTGCCGCATGGCTAGGGCCGCTCAGGCGAGCCCGATCACCATATCTCTTTTGGTAACGATGGTGGCAACAGCAGCCTCCGTGGACACGGAGGATGCCATCCTCCTCTTCAAGTTCAAGGAGGCCATCAAAGAGGATCCCACGAGGGCATTCAACTCATGGAGGCTAAACTCCCCCGCCCGCCCATGCGACTGGGAGGGCGTCCAATGCGATGTGAGCGTCCTCAAAACAGGGGTACCCGTGGTCAGAGCTGTCTCCCTCCCCAACAGAAACATCTTGGGCACCCTCTGGAAAGAATTGGGCAGATTAAGGTTTCTCAGAACACTCAACTTGACAGGAAACAGGTTTCAAGGGCAACTGCCCAGCTATATTGGTGATGCCATTGTTATTGAGACTTTGGATCTGAGTAATAATGCCTTCACTGGAAGCCTTCCTGCCTTCCAGAAGCTTACCTACTTGAAAACCCTCATACTTTCTAATAACCAGTTTGAAGGCGACTTCCCTGGCACTTCTTGTGACGGGGATGCCCTTAGAATCATTGACATGAGCAACAACCTAATGAGGGGTATGCATATATTTACATCTTGTTTCACATTATCATCGGGTTTGTTTTACATGCATCTTCATTGACATGACATGCTGAGATGACTCTGTGTACATCTTCCTTTACATTGTGTTGGCACCATCGACATGAGTGACATCATGATGAGAGGTATGATATATGTTCACCTTCCTTCATACTATTTTCAATGCTTCCCCATTCACATGACACGATGAGAGGTATGTTTATACATCTTCCTTTACATTGTGTTGGAACCATTGACATAGCAACAACAAGGTGAGAGGCATGTATGTATGTCTTCCTTCATATTATCGTCGGTTTGTTTTTAATGCATCCCCATTGACATGATGCATAGGCTCCAGCTATAATTATTTCAAATTCAGCCACAGCCAATGGAGGAGAAGAAACCCCTGATCTGAAATATCTTGGTTTGCCTCACCCTCTCGGCCTCTTGACACTGCTCTCATATTCCCTTGGGAGCATGCCATTCTGAGCCTGCACAATTATATGGCTCTTCGTGGTTCTTCTCCGAGCTTCTACACACGACCAAATTGAGGGGGGATTCATGACCACATCGTTGGCATGAGTCTACAATTCCTAGAGAGTGGGTAGAGCTGGTCCCCCTCTTGCCACCCTCAGCAGCCACCTTTTTTGTGGGAGACATTCCATCGTGAGTTATTTGTCTACACAATGATTTGCTTTCAATGGTCTTAATGTAGGCTTGGCTTTTTCCAACACAGGAGGCTACTATTGAGGAATTTTATGTTCAATTGAGCCATTTTCAGCTATGAAAGTGTGGCTTCATTCCAAGTAGTTATTATGGCCTACTCAGGGCATGCCATGGCATAATCTTGTCAATGTCTTGCAAGCTTGTTGTTAGAGGATTTCTTCCTGGCACTGAGCCTTGGAAGGACTTTCTTCTGTAGCAGATTATGAGGTGCATCCTGATTAGGGGAGTGAGAGTGCACAGAGCGGAAGCAAATAAGCACTAGAGTGTGCTGAGTAGACAGTGCAAGAGAGAGAGAGATATGGAGCAACTATGCTGAATATACTGACCCAAGAAAGAGACATAAGTAGTCTCAAAAGTGAGGGAGCAAAAGATAGACTAGGCAAGATGAAAAAGTGAGAGGCCAACCCACCTATTTATCGGTGGGGAGAGCTGGCTGACTGGAACTGTAGAAGCTGGCCGACTGGACAACTGAAGCTTGCCGACTGGGAAAAAGGCATCCAAGCTGGGGAAAATCCTAGAAAAATATATAAAATAAGGGTGGCCAGCCCACAATCAAGGGCCATGCAAAAGGGACCAAAAGGACACCAGACATGGGCAGAAACTGGGGATGAATGTGCTAACACCCCCTCTCAGCAGCACCAGATGCTGAACAAACTCTGCGAGAAGCCGAAGAAGTCGTCCTCTGTCAAAGACAAAAGAATGCAGCAACAACAGGTACCAGGAAAACTCCACAAGCAATCTCCACAGCAACTCAGCTACTACAAAAGCAACAGAACAAGTTGCCAGGTACACTGCTTCTCTAGAAGAAAACAACCATGTAGGTTGCGTCGTGTTGCTCCAAATATCGGTGCCAAACCCAAATGTAAACACAGTGCCACAGAAATCCCTAGAAGCCTGGTGCTCCAAGAAGATAATACCCTCAAAGGAAATAGAGTCCATTTGCTCCAACTCTGTACCAAGAGTAGCCAAATGTTGTACAATAGCATCCTCCTCGAAGGTCGGCATCGCCAGGTGTAAGAACTCAACTGCCCCCTCTGAAAACTGATGTTGGGACTCCAGAAGCCCAACCAAATCCAAATCCCAATCCTTTGCCCTGGAAGTACCACTGTGCCCTAGGCACGGTCACGGATACACCTGACCACAATCCAGAATCCTCGCACAGAGTAAGGAAAACAGGAACGTTCACAGTAGTGGTAACTGAAGTAGTAGTAGCCTCCTCAATAGCATCACACAGCATAGAAGCAGGCTTCTCCATAGAAGGCAAAGGGACCAGCAACACATCCTGGTCATTAGTTGACGAAGAAAGAGTCGGAGGCGAAGCAATAGGAGACAAATCCCCCTTAGAAGCTGTGAGCAAAGATAGCCTATTGTCTTCCTCAAAAACATTACCAGAGATATCATCTTGGCAAGGAGAAGTATGCACAGAAACTGAAGGCAAGGCAATAGGAGAAACAAACTCCTCAGATGCAGTGAGCAAAACTAGCCCACTATCCTTCGCTGTAGGAACATCTCCAAAAGAAGTATCCATAAGATCACGCTGCATAGCACCCAGAAGCAGAAACCATCTGCCGATCACTGGCATCACCATACAGGTCACAAAGCAACTGCCACACATAGAAAGTAGACGCATCATTAGGAGCATATATGAAGTGTCGAAGAACCGCATCCTGACAATTCAGGAGGAGAAAGCCATAGATCTGTCCGTTAGTCTTCCTCCACCGACACACATCCTCCGTAGAGGCAAGGTCCGGCAAGCATTGATTCTTGTACGAGAGAAACTCCATCAAACCATACTCCCTGAGAATAGAAGTAACCTGCAACTTCCATGACTGAAAGTTACCACCATCCAACTTGTCTGTCTCATCTAGTAAATAACAAGAAAGTGGTATGGGAGCCAAATTTGAAGCTGTCATCATTGATCCAATCAATAGGACCAAACCTCATAAGATAAAGAACTGTCCAAATCAAAAAACGCTGATGTAGGTCTCTTCTTCCCACCAAAACGCAGCCCTAAGAGGCTGGACAGCACCCAAAAATCCTCTTGTAGGAAAAAACACAGAAGCTTCTGTCGATTGCACCTCCAACCTTGAGGCTACCACAAGAGGGAAGCAAAAAATGCAGATTTGATATAGAGAGAAAAGGCAGCCACACAGGGCTTGGGAATATGCTGAAAGAGGGTGCAAGAGGGAAAGGCATCAACAAGGACTGTAGCTTGGGCTCTCCTCAAGAAAAAAAAAAAAAAAACGCAGGTGGAAGGAAGAACCACCTTGCCATAGACTATCTCAAACGGAGCCTTATTCGTTGAAGAATGCACACATTTGGAAGGCTAGGTGCACTGGGGCCATGGAGGACACTTTGGTTTATGCTACACTGTGCATTTGTAGGATCTGGTATGACATTATCCACATGCTCATGGCTACTTGAGCTAGGATTCATGGATCTTCGAGGGCTGCACAAAGAGAATGTGGCCAGTTCGTGAGAGTGGGACCATGGCGTGTTTTTCACTACCTCTCATATTGGACCTTGTTGGCAGCGGTTGAGATTTCCCCCTTGCTTGATCTGAAATCTCCTTTCTTGTAAATTTTTTTCATACTTAATAGAAGTCTCTTTTCCGGAAAAAAAAGATTGAGTGGGGCTTGTGACCACATGCTTACCATTGTGTTCTTTGACAAGGCAAGAGATACAACAGAAGACTAAATTGAAGGGGGCTTGGTTTCTCATTATTGAGTTGCTATTCTTAGAGAGTGGAGCTGATTCTCTTCACCCTGGCATATTTTGTTGTGGGTGATTGGTCTCCATGATGAATTGCTCCCCACGGTCTTCATTATGGGCCTAGATGGTGAGCATTTTCCTGCTTAGGAGGCTCCTGTTTAGGACCTTTGTGCCTTGGTTGAGAAAGTGAATTTTAGCTTTGATGGCATGGTCACAACCTCAATAGGCAGCCGAAGTGGATGGTTCAGGGTGTGTTAGAACAGGTTCTTGTATAGTTTTGAGGACAGCTTCAGAAGAGCTACTGCCCATGCAAGGTGTCACTCTATGCCTATGGTGACAGCTCACCGTGGCCTTGCATTACGAGGATGGATTCGGCCTGGGGTTGCGTGTGGTCCGACCATATCGTGGGATCTTTCTACAGCTAGGGACTTGAGATAGGAGACGAGTAGCCTCACAGCTTGGCACATTTGGTGGTGTGATCGATGCAGGGAGGCCTTGGAGGGATGTGGCACCCTTGTGGAGGTACGAAGCACCATATGGGCAGATTTCATTAACACAGTCTGCAGTTGCTTGGAGCCCATTCAGGGAAATTGTCGTGCTGCTTAGGTGTACAAGGCAGCCTTTGCACTTGAAGCCAGGCTCTTTTTACTAGACGTGATTCATAATTTAGGGTTTTGACATACTGAGTTGTTTGAACTGTTAAAAGAATCAAACTGACCATGTAAAATGTATTTGGGACTGCTTTAATTGCATTAATACAGGTATGTTTTCTTCACAGGGACTATCTCAAAAGAAGTTTTCAAATGCAGTAAGCTGGAGGTCTTGAAACTTTCAGACAATGCCCTCCATGGTGATGTTCCGGCAGCTTTGGGTGAGCTTTCACGCCTAAGGGTTCTTGACCTAGGCCACAATCAATTGACAGGCGGTCTACCTGAGGCCATTGGCAAAATGGAGTATCTGACCCACCTGCTACTGAATGACAATTATTTCACAGGCTTCATCACACCTTCAATAAGTGCTGCCACCTACATGATAATGCTGGATCTTAGCAACAATCAGATTGGGAAAAGCATTCCGGAAAGCTTAGGAAGCTTGGCCTTTTTGGAGCGTCTCTCTTTATCAAACAATAAGCTTCAAGGATTTATTCCTCAGGGTATCGGGAAACTGACATCTCTTGTTTCTTTCCTGGACTTGTCACACAACATGCTCACAGGCAGCATCCCTTCTTCAATTGAGAATTTGGAGCGCCTTCAGAAAATAGATCTTTCCAATAATAGGCTATCAGGGGCTTTACCTGAAAGCTGGGGAGGTTTTTATTCCCTTAAAATATTGGATCTTTCTTCCAATCGCTTGAATGGAAGCATGCCAGCTTCCATACAAGGCCTTCCAAACATACAATACCTTAATCTTTCCCACAATGGAGTAGGTGGAGACATACCTCTTGAGATCAGCAATCTTATCACATTGTCCGTGCTGGATTTGTCGCATAACAGCTTGGCCGGACCTATTCCGGACACGTTTGGCAGCCTATCTAGCCTCACGTATTTTGATGGGTCTCACAATAAGTTGATGGGCTCTCTCCCAAGATCTCTTGAAAACCTGACATATATTGATGTTTTTGACGTGTCACAGAATGATTTATCGGGCCTTCTTTTAGATATTCCTCTTTTCCGGCGCTTTGCTGAGTCAGGGTATCTGAAGGATGAAAAGGGCCTCTGTGGTCCGGTCTTGAACATCACGTGTGCTTCTTCGCCTAACATGGTGGCAAATATAGGAAAAGAAGTCTATCAATTTCTCAAATCCAAAGAAGATCAACTTAAGTATATACCTTTATTGGTTGTGGCTTTGTTGGGGGTGGGGACCCTCCTTATCCTGGTGTCGTGCTTGCTTTTGCGGATCCTTCGGCCCAAGCTTTTCGAGGAAGCTGTAGAATGTTGTGATGTTAACTTCTCACCAATGCTACGGTGTTGTGGAAAGAAAGCAAGATTTTCTTACATGGATCTCCGCTCGGCAACTGAGCACTTCTGCAACAGGAATATCATTGGATTTGGCTCTCGATACAAGGTTTTCTGGGGGGAGCTGCCCAAACAAGAGAATGTGGCCATCAAAGTTTTGAATCGTGAGCTCTTTTGGGAAACCCGGCCTCATTTTTTGAAAGATTGCAGAATTCTCAGGAAGGTTAATCATACCAATGTGATGCAACTACTTGATTGGTGTTATAAACCTGGTTTTCTTGCTGTTGTTTATAAATACATGTCCAAGGGTAGCCTATATGATAATCTGTATGGTAAAACTCAATCCACTTCTCTAAGCTGGGCGGAGCGGCTGGGGATTTCTGTCGATGTTGCTCTTGGCCTTGCTTTTTTGCATCGTTGGGGAAAGCAGAAGCGGTTTGTGTTTTGCCAACTCTGCCCCAGCAATATCCTTCTGGATGAAAACTGTAGAGCTAAGGTTGCTGGTTTGCAAGTTGTAAGACAATCTGACACAGTTGTTGTGGCAGAGGGTATCCTAAACAAAAAGGCCAACAACCGACCAGATCCGAGGGATTTTGTTAACTATTTAGCACCAGGTGAGCTGAGCGACTTTCTCTCACTATGCTAACTTTTTCTTGACTTTTTGTAGTTGTTGATCTTTTTTTATTTGTAAGACAGTGTCCTTATATCTTATAGATCCAAGTGGTACGCATGATCTCATCAAGGCCAAGAATGAGCCTGTTAAAAGCTTTCCACTAGATGTCACTTTCTGCATGAGGCACCATCTCGCAGATGATTGCGCTATGTGTAGTATGAGAATTGGCTGTGAGAAAAGAAAGAAAGATATATTAAGCGTCTACTAAAGACCCAATGGGCCTATGAGACCAAAGTGGTACAATAATGTCCATGGCATATCTCATCGTGGAATGGAAAATAAAACAGAATGAAATCATAAATATAGCTATCTCATTGGGGTGATACAAAACTGTCCATGGAAACTCGTCATGGAATACTAAGAACATAAAAACATGGGAGCAACATCAGCTCCGAGTAGATGGTATACCACTCTCCAAAATGTCAAGCATGGGGTCGATGAGTATGGCTGAGAGGTCTCCCTCAGCTATGTCACGTGGAAAGGTAGCTCGATGGCGGTGGAGCATGTCTTGGATATGGAACTGATGAGGTGATTGTGGCCGACGGGGGAGTCGAGGGCGTCGGGCACGTTGGAGTGCAGAGGTTCGGTCCGAGGTAACTCCTCTCGGGCGGGGTAGGTCCAGAGCAGCTCGTGGAGGGTCCACAAGATCCACTATGTCGGTGTTCTCCACCTCCTGGGTTCGGAAGAAACTGGTGATGGTTGGCTGCCGAGGGAGGGGGCGGGGTGCCTGGGGCGTGTCTCAAGAAGGTGTCCTTGTGTCTGCGGAGCTCAAGCAGGAAGAGGCCTAGGCAACGTTGGTCCTGGAAGTCAATGATCCTGGAGAGTGGACCGAATCCCTCACGAATAGACAGTGAAACCTCTTGCGGATCTCATAGTATACTGGGTAGCGGCATATGTAATGCTCCTCCGTCTCAACCTCTGTGTGGCATAGTCGGCAGATCCTCTCCTCTCTGGGTGTCCGTACGAGCTTCCCGGCTCTGAAGATGCGCTCAGCTCTACCTGTCTAAGGGGAGTCCAAACTGTACTGAAGGGGGGGTAGGCGGTCCATGCAGAGCCCATATACTGAGAACCAAGTGGAAACTAGTGCATACCATACTCCAGAGTGCCCCTCAAGTGCTAGCTGTCTGGAGGACTCCAGGGCAAGCCTCGGGTACCTGTGGGGATCCATGTGACTGATGCGATGAAGGTACGTGACTGTCTGGAAGAGTGCCTCCACTACCATCGAGGTTGCAACAAACTCTACCTGGATAATCTGGTGTGGGGCTGATGGTTTGCTGTGGATCATACGGGAGAACATCATGACATGGGGGCCAGCCCTTCGTCCTGGGCTCCTGGAAATGTGCCTGGAAGCATTGCCGCTCAAGTAGGCTCAAGGCTGCATATCCTTGCGTCACTCTAGCATGTGCTGCGGGAAGCATGGTAAAGCGTGGGCCACTGAAAGTGAGACCAAGGTAGACATAGGATGAGACAATCTCCACGAGATCCCCTCTCTATGTGAAGCTCAATATGGATGTGACGGGGTGAGAGGTATTGAAGACCATTACCTTGGTTTTACCAAGGTTAACACAGAGGTCCTGTTGAGTGCAAAAGTCATGTAAGGCATCCAACTGTCTCTGAAGCCCTTCAGCTGAGTCTGAGAGGAGGACGATGTCATCTGCATAAAGTAGTATGGGGATCAATATGCCTGCCAGTGTGGGACCAGCCCCGCCTAATCCATCAATGAAGCTCGAGATCTCATCAATGTAGAGGCCGAAAAGAATGGGTGATAGAGGGTAGCTCTGTTTCACCCCAATGGTGCTGGAAATCTCCTGTGATGTACCTCTTGGGGCTCTTACTCGTTCGGTGACGGACTCATAGAGGGCGATGATGCTCCAAACCATGTCAGATGGGACTCCGATCTCCTGTAGACGGTGTAAGAGGCGGGCTTGGGGTACAGTATCAAAAGCTTTGCGGAAATCCACAAAGCACCAGTAAATCCTCTGGTGTCATGCTCTACCCTCCTCGATGATGGCACGGAGGGTGAAGATGTGTTCAAGGGTAGAGTAGCTCCTCCGAAAGCCAACCTATCCTGAGGCTCTGCATCCCTGGCTCTTTGCAAATGAACTGAGCTCTGCCTCTAGCACTGATCCATAGAGTTTGGCCAATGTGTGGCCAATCATGATCGTCTTGTAGTTATTAGGATCAAGTGGATCTCTGGCTTTGAGGATGGGGACCAAGAGGGTGGAAATCCTTCACAAAGGGCTCTATTGAACATGTAGGCTAGTAGGGGCACTAGGGTATCATGGGCATGCGAGATGTACTCGGCAGTGAGTCCCTCATGATCTTGGGCTCGCCCATTGTGTAGTCTACGAATGGCCTTGAGGACCATGCCCTTTGTGAAGAAGGTGGAGGTGGTGGGGGTAGGGGTGGCTGATGGGGGATATGATAGAGGGAGCGTGCATAAGGAGTGCCATGTGTCTGGGCAGGTGATAGGTGTGGGAGGGCGATGTTCTCGGAGTTTCCTCCATGCCTCTTTGCAGTTCGGCCCTGAGAAAAGTCGGTATAACTCATCCTCTTTTCGAGCATAGAACTCCCGTTTCTTGCGTTGGGTGAGCCATTGAGAAATCCGTTGCGCTTGGTGCTTCGTGATTTGCCCAATCCGTACCTCATGCTTAAGACGAGAGCGTGTGGCCCGACATTCGTCATCATACCAACAGTTTTGGGGCATGGAACCGCAAGGTGGCTTGGCGGTAGACCGCCGCGTGCAGATGAAAGAAGTTGTGGGGGATGTGTGGAGTATGGTGGTGAGTTGTGTTGTGAGGGTGGATCGGGGGACAGTAGGTTCCACATCCTGGAGTTGGCGGTAGATGTGGTTGGAGTAAACAAGGTCAAGCTCGTGATCAAAGAGGCCGTGAGTGTAATGTGAGATGGGGGGAGGTGGTGGAGGGACGGGTGGTGTGCAGGTAAGAGTGAAAGAGAGGTAGGCATGGTCAGCTTCAAAAGGGGGTGGCGGAATGGAGAAGTCGTGTCAAATCCCCACGGATCTTCCCTCGTGATCGATCTTGGTTCGAAACTCGAATCCTGCAAACAAACGAACAAACAAACAACGAAGGGGGTGCAGGCCTGACTCACCTCCCAACCACGACAGCCGTGGGCAAGCCCACAGTCTTGGCTGTCCCAACCGAGCCACGAGCTGAGCTAACTTGGTTGATGTACCGACCAATCTCCTCCTCGCGACGTCCCATACCGCCACGAAGCTGCCCACACGGGCCTCGAGATTGCTGCCGGCCTCGGCTGCATAAAGCAGGTGCACGTCTGCACTAGATCCAGGCTCCAAGACCATAGAGCTCTCACAAACTCGCCAGACTCTCTGTCATCCAATAACTAACCTTGGCCACCCTTTTATAGGCTCTTGGCCGGTCATCGGGCGTCCACACTTGGCCGCCCGCCCGTCCATACTTGGGTGCCCGCCCGTTAGTATATCCCTAACTCAGCTCGTCAACCAGCCTGCCCAGTTCCAAGCTTCCCCAAGCCTCGAAACTAGTCTTGCATGCGTATAGCACACGGTAGATACCCACTGTGCACATGACATACTTCCCTTCCTTTAAGAGCTCACTCCTGAGCTCACTAAAAAGCCAGGATAATCTCTCTGAAGAGCAGTCAATGTCTCCCATGTAGCGTCCTCCTCAACACGATCCTTCCACTTGATCTTGTATTCCGTGATAAGCGTATGACGCAATCTTCGTTTACGAAAGCCAAGAATCTTTTCAGGTTCGTGCGGAACAAATGTCATGTCCTGGACATCTATAATTTCTTGAGGAGTAACTAACTGATCTGCTCCACCCAGTACTTCCTTAAGTCTACTGACATGAAATACAGGATGAACTTTCATATGAGAAGGCAAATCCAATTCATATGCAACTGAACCAATCCGTCGTGTAACACGAAATGGTCCACAGTATCTAGGGGATAATTTCGGAGATCTACCTGTCCGTAAAGTCTCGGAATCTTTCGGAACTCGCAAATACACCATCGTTCCTTCAGAAAACTCTCTAGGTGAACGATGTCTATTAGAATAAAACCTGTCTCGGTCTTGAGCACTTCTAATAGATTCCTTTGCAACTTGTAACATTTCTTGCATATCTTGCAAAAAATTACGTGCTGCATCATGCTGAAGTCCTGAGAATCCTACTGTAACAGGTGATCTAGGTTGAAAACCATACATAAGCATGAAAGGACTAAATCCTGTACTCGTATGCTTAGTACTGTTATATGCAAATTCTAACATAGGAAGATAATCCTCCCATGAACTCTGTCTTTTGGATACATATGCTCGAAGCATATCCTCCAAAATCTGATTCACTCTTTCAGTCTGGCCATCAGATTGAGGATGATCAGAGGAACTCAAATTCAAAGTTGTTTCCAACTTCTCAAAAACAAGTTTCCAAAAGTCACTCGTAAACTTAGAGTCCCTATCATTGACTATGTCCTGCGGTAACCCGTACAGTCTAAACAATTGCTCGATAAACTGCCGAGCTAATTGCGTAGCTGTAATATTCTTCCGGGTCGGTAAAAATCTAGCCATTTTTGTCAAGCGATCTACCACAACCCAAATAGAATCATGGCCTTGATGTGTTCTTGGCAATCCGGTAATAAAATCCATGGAAATACTTTCCCATTTATTACCTGGGATTTGCAAAGGATGCAACAACCCAGCCTGTCTAAAGCGTTCAGCTTTATTTGCCTGACAAATCTGACACTTGAGAACATAATCTTCTACATACCCTTTCATCTTCGGCCAATAAAAAGTGTGTTTCACTAATGATAGCGTCCTGTGTACCCCAGGGTGTCCATCAGAAGGGGCGTCGTGACACTCCCTCAGAATCTTGGACCTAATGTCCGGGATCTGTGGTACACAAATTTTGTCATTACGGAATAGTAAACCATTCCGAATCATCCACTGACCTCCTGCAGCCTGAATGGTAGACTGCGCAGTCACCGAGTCTTGGTCAATCAATGAGCTCCCGTCCTGGATCTTCTGCCAAAATGGACCAAAATAACTATCAGTCGTGCAAAGCCCTCTCAATGACTGAAATAAGTCAGTAGAAATCTCGGTGAACGACAAAGTATTCACCTCTCTAATCCGACTAAGCGCATCTGCAATATTATTCATGGACCCTTTCCAATAACGGATCTCAAAATCAAAATCTTGCATTAACTCTGCCCAACGAGCTTTCCTACCTCTCAAATCATCCGCATCACACACATACTTGATTGACTGATGATCAGTCAATACCACAAACTTGGAGCCATATAAATAATGTCTCCAAACCTTGAGAGCATGAATCACAGCATAAAGCTCCTTCTCAAGGGTTGGCCAACGAGATTGAGTGTCGTCTAGCTTTTTACTTTCAAAAGCAACCGGTCTACCATCTTGAAATAAAGCAGCCCCGATAGCATAGTCACTGGCATCAGTTTCAAGAACATAAGGCCGACTAGGATCAGGCAATGCTAAGATAGGTGCTTCCTTGACTTTATCTTTCAAAAGTCTGAAGGCCATATCCAAATCGTTATTCCAAGTGATAGGCTGATTGGACTTACGTCCACGACCTTTCAATAAGTCGGTCATCGGTAGTGTGAGCTGAGAGTACTCCCGTACAGATTTCCGAAGAAAAACAACAAAACCGAGAAAAGAACGAAGTTGTTTCACTGTTCGTGGTATAGGCCAGTCCAAAACCTTCTGAACTCGGTCATAGTCAATGCTCAATCCATCTCTAGTGATCTCGTGTCCCAAGTAAATGATGTCGGTCATAAAGAACTCACATTTACTCAATTTAGCATATAATCGATTCTGTCTCAAAATAGATAAGACAATCATGAGGTGTCTGACATGATCCTCAAGAGTACGACTATAAATCAAAATATCATCCAGGAACACCACCACAAATTTTCCCAAATGTTCACGAAAAAGATCGTTCATCATTTGCTGGAAAGTGGCTGGAGCATTGGTTAACCCAAAAGGTAATACGAGAAACTCGTAATGGCCATACCTAGTCCGAAAGGCGGTTCTTTCGACATGCCTTTCATGAATACGTATCTGGTGATAGCCAGTGCGTAAATCTATCTTCGTGAAATATTGCGCTCCTGCTAACCGGTCAATTAGGTCATCTGATCTAGGGAGAGGATAACGGTTCTTAATTGTCAGCTTGTTCAATCTCTTGTAATCGATACACATTCTCCAAGTATTGTCCTTCTTTCTCCTAAGCAACACAGGTGCACCCCAAGGTGATTTACTTGGACGGATCTGGCCCATCCTCAAATAATCTTCGAGTTGTTTAGCCAACTCATCTTCCTCAGCTTGGCTCATCCTATAAGGTGGAATACTCACAGGATGAGCACCAGGGATCAAGTCAATACGATGATCTACTGCCCGTTCAGGTGGTAAACCCAATGGCACAAACTCGTCAAAAAGATCGGCATCAGTGCCTTCCGTAGCCGGCGAGCCTTCGCGTTCCACGAGGGGCACCAACTCGGATTCTTGGGTCGACATCGTGAAGAGGGTGAATGGGAGAGAAAGAAATTAGGGTTAGAGTTCATGTGTGGGAGACATACACAGAGACACAAGGGGGAGAGAGAGAGAGAGAGAGAGAGTTGTGGGGATAAGTCAACTCATGGGAATATGAGTGTGTGACTCCCCTATCACACATGTATATTGCACTTGTACACATAGTGCACTTAGTACATTAAAAGTACTAAGTGTACTATGTACTATAACTTATGGGCTTGTACACACTATAAGGGTGGGCATAATGCCTTTACCCCAACAACCTCCCACTTAAAGGCAAAGTGCCCTTAAGTAAAGGAAAAGAAAAAATCAGCATGTACATGATAATATACAAGGCCATATCAAGGCTGAAACTGGCCTCATCCAATGCCCATCAAGTGTTTGCAATGAGCAAACCGCTCCGGAGGCAAACTCTTTGTCAACAGATCAGCCGGGTTGTCATCCGTATGAATCTTAACAAGCTGAATTTGCTTGTTCTCTATCACCTCTCTGATGAAGTGATACTTCACATCCACATGCTTCGTCTTTGCATGAAAGACAAGGTTCTTTGCCAACTGGATGGCACTCTGACTGTCACAATGCAATAATGGAATATCCCCTGTATAGCCCAAATCAACCACTAACCGAGATAGCCATAATGCCTCCTTGCAAGCCTCTGTGGCTGCAATATACTCGGCCTCTGTAGTAGATAAGGCAGTGCACTTCTGCATCCTGGATATCCATGACACAGCACCTCCTGTGAATGTAAACACATAACCGGTAGTAGACTTCCGGTTATCTGGATGACCGGCATAATCCGAATCCGTGTAACCATGCACTAATGCATCCTGTTTGCCAAAGCAAATGCACATATCCTGTGTGCCCTTCAGGTATCTCATGACACCTTTCACTGCTTCCCAATGCTTCTTGCCAGGGTTGGCCATATATCTACTAACCACTCCCACTGCAAATGCAATGTCCGGCCTAGTAGCAACCATGGCATACATGAGACTACCACAAGCTGAAGCATACAGAATCTTGGCCATATCAGCCCTGCCACTATCTGACTGTGGGCTGTCCATAGCACTGAGTTTCACATATGGAGGCAAAGGAGTACTAGTCTTCTTCCCCCCGTCCATATTGAACCTCTGCAAAACTTTGCCAATGTATTCCTTCTGAGACAAATACAACACATGCTGATTTCTGTCCCGAAGTATCCGCATACCCAAAATGTGATTTGCATCACCCAAATCCTTCATATCAAAGGTTTGATGCAGCCTCTGCTTCAAGGCATCCATCTCCTTACGAGATTTCCCGGCAATCAACATATCATCAACATACAAGATGAGGATCAATAGACTGCCATCCAAAGCTTTCTTGGTGTATAAGCAGTGATCTATGTCACTTCTCCTGAATTTCTGGGATTTCATGAATGTATCAAATTTATGATACCATTCCCTTGGTGCCTGTTTGAGTTCATAAAGACTCTTTTTCAGCTTGCATACAAGATTCTCCTTTCCACTTTCTGCATAACCCTCTGGCTGTTGCATATATATCTCCTCATGGAGATCACCGTGAAGAAAAGCAGTCTTCACATCCATCTGAATCAAATCTAGATCATCATGAGCAACCAAAGCTAATACAGCTCTAAGTGTGGTCATTTTGACCACTGGAGAGAAGATCTCATCAAAGTCCACACCATATTCCTGCTTGAAGCCCTTAGCCACTAACCTGGCTTTGTATCTTGGCTTTGCATCATGCAACTTTGAGCCTGTAAACCCACTTGCATGGCAAAACCTTCTTGCCTGTAGGCAAATGCACCAACTTCCATGTTCCATTTTTGTGCAGAGAATCCATCTCTGACTTCATGGCACGCTCCCATAGAGCCTTGTCTGCCCTCTGTAAAGCCTCCTTATAACATGAGGGCTCCCCACAGTCAGTGAGCATCAAGTAGTCAACCCCTGGAACAAACCTGTCAGGGGCTCTGGAGGGTCTAGTGGACCTCCGTACCCAATGACCATCATTTGCAGGTTGCTGTCCAGCCTGCATATCACTCATTGGTGGCTCTTGTTCCATGCCATAAGGCTGAAAAATCATGCCCGGTATCTCCTCTAACTTTGGTATATCCATAGGGATATCTTCTGCCATGTTTGGCTGTCCATTTGGACCATTTTCAGCACCATTTAAGGGCTGGTTTTGCTGCTGTAATGGCTGATTTACAGCCCTTTGTTGTTGTCCATGATGTCCATCATCATCAAAGATGACTCTGCTAGGCTCCTGTTGCCTTGCAGGCTCCTTATACATGCATGTTTCATCAAAAATGACATCATTGCTGCGTATGATCTTTCTATTCATGGGATCCCAAAGTCTATACTCCATTTCACCTCTGTCACCATATCCTAGGAATATGCATTTGTGAGACTTAGGATCAAGTTTGGTGCGCATTTCCCTGCGTATGTGCACGTACGCAACGCAACCAAACACTCTCAAGTGCTTGTATGACGGAGGCTTCCCTGTCCATACTTCCTCTGGCACTTTCCCACCAAGCCTCGTGTTAGGTGACCTGTTTATAAGGTGAACGGCTGTCATAACAGCTTCAGCCCAAAAACCATGAGGTAACGCAGCATGTGACAACATAGAACGGACCTTCTCCTGGATGGTCCTGTTCATCCTCTCTGCTGTCCCGTTTTGTGGAGGATCATAAGGAGTAGAGAGCTCCCTCTTGATGCCTTTAGCATCACAAAAGTCCTGAAACTGTTTGGACATATACTCTCCACCATTGTCGGAACGCAAAGCCTTCAGTGTTTTGCCAGTTTGATTCTCAACAAGAGCAACAAACTTCTCAAACACTGAGAATGTATCACTCTTCAAACGAAGAGGATAGACCCACACCTTGCGTGTGGCATCATCAATAAAAAACACAAAGTATTTTGCCCCTCCCAAAGAAAGCTGAGGCATCTCACATACATCAGTATGCACAAGCTCTAACTGAGCATCTTTCTGTCCAAGAGCTTTCTTGTGGGGGCATTGCAGTTGCCTGCCATATATACAATGCTCACAAAACTGAAAACTTGAAAACTTTAGAGAAAGCAAGTAACCCAAACGAGACAATTGCTCCATTCCTTTGACACTCATGTGTCCCAACCGGCTATGCCACATAGAGATTTCCGGCAGCTCGGTTGCATTTACATTAGCATGGTGACAAACACCTGCATGCATAAAGTAAAGAGTGTCCACCTTAGAGCCTCTGGCAACAACCAGTGAGCCCTTACTAATTTTTCACTTTCCACGACCAAATGTGGTAACATAATCAGCATCATCAAGCTGTCCAGTAGAAAGCAAGTTCTTCTTGATCTCAGGCACATGCTTGACATCATGGAGCATAAGCTGTGAGCCATCTGAAAACACAAGCCTCACATCACCTCTGCCAAGAATCTTGCATGCATGGTTATCACCCAAATAAACCACTCCTTCATTGCCAGCAGTATACCTGACAAACAAGTCTCTGCAACCTGTGACATGAAAGGAGGCACCTAAATCAATGATCCATGAGTGCATACCATGACCACCTGTAAGAAGTGAATGGGCATCAAGTGAAGACGTAAATAGGACCTCATCCTCACTGTCACATGCATGTGACACATTGATTTCTTCAATCTTGACTCCACTTTTGCCCTTTGGCTTTACATCTTTGGCTTCATCTTTGTCTTTGTCCTTGCCTTTTCCCTTTTCCTTTTGATCATTTTTCCATTTGTAGCATTGCTTTTTAATGTGTCCCTTCTTGCCACAATAATGGCATTCCAAGTCCTTTTTGGAGCGAGACTCGCTCCTTCCCCGTTCTTGGCTTTTTCCCCTTTGCTGGGATCTCCCACGTGCATTCATTGCATTGGACTTTCCAACAGAGTTGTTTTTCCTGTTCATCTCCTCTTGAAGGAGAGCACCCTCAACATCTGCATATGACAGCATAGCATTCGAATTGCTAGTGGCTGTCCTGAATGTATCCCAACTCTCTGGCAAAGTGCATAAGAGAAAAGTGGCTTTGAACTCATCGTCCATTGCCAACTTTTGATTTATAACTTGGCTGACAATACCATTAAACTCATTTAAATGGGCTGCCATAGACGCCCCTTCCTTCATCTGAAGACCTATGAGTTTCTTCAACCAATACACTTTGCTTGAGGCACTTTGCTAGGCATACAAGTCCTGCAATCTCTGCCACATTCCCCAAGCTGTCTTCTCTTCACGAATGCTGAAAAGTAAAGAGTCTGACACAGACAACATGATAGTAGATCTTGCCAGCTCATCCATATCTTCCCACTCTTCAGCAGTAAGAGAAGCGGGCTTTACACCCCTTTCTTTGATTGGCTTGTGCTGCTTCTTCTGGAGCAACACCTTATAGCACTGGGTTTGCCAAATATCATAGTTATGTGAGCCTTCAAGCTTCTTGATGTGAAGCAATGAAGAGCTCTCACCTGAGGTTGCCATAGCAATATGCAACCTGTCAATGCCTGACTCCCTGCAAAATGTGCAAACACTGCACCAAAAGCACAAAAAGTGCTCACAGTTGTTCTCCCAAGCTTTATCTCCCACTGCGGAAGCACAAATGCAACTTTTCTCCCACTGTAAGTGATGAAATCACCAAAATTTGGTTGCTGCAGATTTAGGACAGCACCTTAAATGTGCTCTGTTGCCCCTCCAAAGTACTGTACAACAGTACCAATTGCTCACAAATGATGTACCAAACCTGTACCGGCAAGTACAGCAGCTGAAATTGAACCTTTTCCTCACTCAAATCAGTGTACAGCCATGCCAAAACTTGCACAAAGCTGTGCCAAATCTGTACCAACAGGTACAGTAGCAATAAATGCTCTCCTGGCTGTCCAAATGAGTGAAAATCAGACTTTTACAGTCCCGAACACTGCATACAACAGTCCCGAACAGAAATTGGGCAAAAGCCCCTTGACTGCAAGCTGATTTTTGAGGATTCAAGGCATAAAAGTCTTGCTTGTTGCTTTGCAGAGCTCAACAAGCATAAAATCTTGAAAAGCCCCTTGATTTAAGATCAATTGCTGATCATACATGGTACATTGACGCACATGAAGGCATCCAGAGTCTTTGCGATGCTTCCCCCTGGCCACATATACATCAAATACATGAAACCCCCTTGATTTACAGGCACATTGAGTGCTTGTCAGGCATCAACACATTGCCCAAAGCATCAACTGCGAGTGCCTGCATGCAAATCAACCAAATCGGCACAAAAGCCCCTTGATTTGCACTGCAATTTGCTGCAATTTTGCCCGAATGTGCGATTTCTCACATCATACAGCATGTATGAATGCTTAATTGCACAATTACATCAAAAGCCCCAAATTTCGACATCCAATTTCCTGCAAATTGATCCTGATTGTGATCAATGTCACCCAATTTTGCCAATTTTGCTCAAAAATTGAGCAATTGGGCACCTGTACCTGCTCAATTGATTGAATTGATAAGAAATTCCCAGAATTGAAGGCAAATACCTCTTAATTTTTTTTTTGAATTTCTCTGATCTGCAGGCTGAATTTCAGTTGTTGCAGGAGAAAAAGGGGGGGGGGCACGTCTGATGCTGCTGAATGCTGTTGAGGTTGATGTTGATACCAAGAAGAGGCTGATGCTGCGTTGAGGTTGATGCTGCGCTGACTGGTTGGGCAGCTTGGCTGCGCCTGCTGGGCAGCGTGGCTGCTTGAGACGCCAACTCTCCCACGACAGCACAACTAGCCGGGACCAGTTGAAATCGCCGACTCAAAGTAGCGTAACCAGTTACGTATCCGCCACCTTCGCCTGTTGTATTGACGCCCAGCCAACGACCAAAGCCTTCGCCGCCTCCACCTAGTAGCGCTACACGCGTTGTGTATTCGCCTGACCACCACGCCTTGTGTATTCGCCTACTTACGCGGATCACCACCACATAGGCGTTGCAGCCGATTGGACCTCTGACTCGCTTACTCACGCCTTGTGTATTCGCCTGGGTACGCTGCCTGGTTCTGGTTCGCAGCTAGTTACGTGTCCGCCTGCTTCGCCTGTGTTCGCTCCGCTGCTGAGCGCCACTCGCTTTTTTGTTACGCTTTGTGGCCACCAGTGCCTTGCTGCTTACACTGCCTACGTCGATTCTGTAAACAAGTGAAGCCACCCACCGCAAGGACTGCCAGAAACAGCACTGGTATTAATCCAGTCCCTGAAGTACTTACAGGCAAATCATAGGCAGATGGAAATTGCTGAAACATAGGTGGTCCGAACCCAGATGGAGAAACTCCCTTCCAGCTCTGATACGAGTTGAATGGGAGAGAAAGAAATTAGGGTTAGAGTTCATGTGTGGGAGACATACACAGAGAAACAAGGGAGAGAGAGAGAGAGAGAGAGAGAGAGAGAGAGAGAGAGAGAGAGAGTTGTGGAGATAAGTCAACTCATGGGAATATGAGTGTGTGACTCCCCTATCACACATGTATATTGCACTTGTACACATAGTGCACTTAGTACATTAAAAGTACTAAGTGTACTATGTACTATAACTTATGGGCTTGTACACACTATAAGGGTGGGCATAATGCCTTTACCCCAACAGAGGGTACGCGGAGAGAAAATTCGATCTTTGCACAATGAAAGTGCGAGCGAACTTGAGAGCTTGAGAGCTTGAAAACTTGAGAACTTGAGAACTCGAGAGATGTGTGGCAAGAAGCCCATGTGAGGGGGTTTATAAAGGTTTCCCAAAAGCCAAAAAAAACTCGAAAAGCTAGGCTTAGCTTTTGCTTTAGCTTTTGTGTTTTTTTTTTCTCTTGAATAACTATATATATATATATATTTTAATATATATATATATATATGGATATATATATTCGTTGTTTCTTAAAAAAAATAAACACCTTTGGAAACCTTGGAGAGGGGAGGACTTTTAAACCTTAAAAAAAAAAAAATTAAACTCCCCTAAAAAAACAAAAACGAAAGCAGTAAAAAAAACGTATGCTTTCGTAGCGTTTTTTTTTCGCCCCTTGGATTAGCGCCGTCGGCGAGTTGCTGATGTCATCCATCGCCGTCGCCAATTGCTGCCGGCGCCTGTGCGACCTGCGCCAGCCTCGCGTAGGCCTTGCCATGAGGCCATGTGGGCCTGGGCTGGCTGCTACGCAGCCTGGCCTAGCGGGCTACGCTGCCTGGCCGGCCTGGGGTGGCTGCACAAGCCGCCTGGCTGCCTACAGGCCTAGCCCGCCTGCAACGTAGCTGTTCGACTGTCATGTCAACACAAATCAGCCAGCAACCCACTCGCCAGCACTTCGTTCGCCCTCTCTCTCTCTCATGCGTTCAACGAAAGCAACTTGCTTTTTCTCTCTCTTTTTTTCAGTTTTCTCTCCCTGCAGTTCATGTGTATGCACAACAATTCACCTCTTCTTTGCAAAAGCAATCAACCCTATTAAAACTACCATCTCCCATCATCAACATGGGTTTCTTTGATGAAGAAAAAGCACATACCAAACTGAAAACTGCATTATGCACAGAAAAAACAGCAAGCTTTTTTAACACATACCGTTCTTCGACCTCTTCTTCTCTACCTACCGACTTGCTCGTTCACGAGGTATGCTCTGATACCACTGTCAAATCCCCACGGATCTTCCCTCGTTATCGATCTTGGTTTGAAACTCGAATCCTGCAAACAAACGAACAAACAAACAACGAAGGGGGTGCAGGCCTGACTCACCTCCCAACCATGACAGCCGTGGGCAAGCCCACAGTCTTGGCTGTCCCCACCGAGCCACGAGCTGAGCTAACTAAGTTGACGTACCGACCAATCTCCTCCTCGCGACGTCCCATTCCGCCACGAAGCTGCCCACACGGGCCTCGATATTGCTGCCGGCCTCGGCTGCATAAAGCAGGTGCACGTCTGCACTAGATCCAGGCTCCAAGACCATAGAGCTCTCACAAACTCGCGAGACTCTCTGTCATCCAATAACTAACCTTGGCCACCCTTTTATAGGCTCTTGGCCGGTCATCGGGCGTCCACACTTGGCCGCCTGCCCGTCCATACTTGGGTGCCCGCCCGTTAGTATATCCCTAACTCAGCTCGTCAATCAGCCTGCCTAGTTCCAAGCTTCCCCAAGCCTCGAAACTAGTCTTGCATGCGTATAGCACACGGTAGATACCCACTGTGCACATGACAAGTCGGGTATAAGGTGTGCCAAAGCCGGAGATCCCATACGATAGTCCATAGTGCTAGTACCTCCTGAGCGAGGGAAGGAGGTGAGGGCGCCGGAGGAGGGCCATCGAGACATCCCGTTATAGATAACGAGACCATGTGCAGCTCCTAGCTCTAAGAAATATTTCCCGGACACTGTGACCTCCTCACGGTCCTGTGATGATCGCTGCAGCCCTAGTTTGATAGGGTTGTCTAGATCGAGTAGTGGGACCTGCTGACTTCCTGTCCTGGCGTTGAAATCCCCGAGCAGGAGGACTTCCCCCAACTGTGAGAACTCCAAGATATCCTCATATAATGGTAAGTACTGTGACTGGCCATGCTGTGCGGCGTAAGGGGAGTGGCGTGGTGCAAAATAACACATAGCAATGTGGATGACTCTGTCACTGCTAAGCTGTAGCCGCACCCAAAGATATCGTGCATCCTCGTCCTTCCGGACGACGCTGAGAATCTGTCGGAGATGGGATCTAAAAAGGACAGCTACCCCCCCAGAGCCACGTACTCCTGTGCGGGTCTCACCTCGAAAAGCTGACTCCCACTCATACCCGGCTATGTATGGTAAGCCCCTCTCAGGGCTCTGACGAGTCTCTGTAAAAAAAAAAGACATCCCTGCCTTTGAGAATCTCGCTTAAGCCTCTTGGATTCGACCACAGCATGCCAGTGCAGTTCCATACTGCCAACCCCAGGTGTTTGGTCTCATAGACCCCGCGTCCCTATTTGGGACGGCGCTTAGTGATAATGACTCTACCATCTCTGTAGATATCCCACTTGTCCGCTTTGCGGGCCTCGTGAACAGTCACCATAGCCTCACGCCGGTGTGCCACCTGTGCTGGAGTGAGATCATCTCCCGTGTACACCTGTGTGCCCTTGAGGGCAGCCCGCCTGTCTAAGAAGGCCTGTTTGCTGGTGGCATCAGGGAATCTAATGATGAGGGGTCGCTCTTATGTTATATCCTTTCCTACCCTCCATGTGTCTGCAAAGGGGGGGGCGATCCCATCCACTCCTAGCATCTGGCAAAGTGTCATGGCATCCTCCTTTGGTGAAGCCCCCGCTTGTAGCCCCCGTACTCGCACATGGAGGGCCCTATCCTTCCCGCATTTCTCCTCCTCGAGAGTCTCATGTATGATGCTCTGCGGGGGTTTGTGCTTCTTCACCACCTCCACCCAATCTTTCTTCGTGGTTTGCAGTTCTTCCCGCAGCTTATCACTCGCAGCTTTCAACTGCTCCAAGTCAGTCCTTAAACCCTCCTGAATATTCAGTTCCCCTTCCTCCATTGTGTGGTCCTTGACCGTAGCCTTTAGGGGTTCCATTTCTGCCCAGAGTTCCCCTATCATTGGGGCAGCTTCTGGCATTCCTGTTTGTTGCAGCTGGGTCTCTTTCAACATCTGAATCACCGCTTCCTGGTGGTTCACTTGGGCTGTCAGTTGGGGTGACTAGGGTGTCAAAAAGCCAACCCTTTGTCCTCGGCTCCTGAAAATGCGCCTGGAAGCACTACCTCTCCAATAAGGCTAGAGTTGCATATCCTCTAGTGAGTCTAGAAGTGTGGACTAGTGAAGGTAGCTCTGAGATAGACATATGAGTGCACCATCTCAACCTTGCTACCCATGTAAGTGATGAATATATGCTCTTATGTGTGTGTGTGGAGTGAGTGTGTGAGAGCATATCTTGATACAGAGTTCTACACCTACTATTGGGCACTGATGACGTTAGTGAGTATCTAGTCCATACTATGCATAATGGAGTTGATAGTTATGTAGTCTTGTGGGTTGACTACCATGAGTATATAACATGCACGTTCCTAAAAGGTGAATTTGGGCATGTTCCTTGATTCATCTAGGTATATATATATATATATCTTTTTATGGCCTGCAATTGGGTAGGAGGTATGGAATACCATAACCTTGGTTTTCCCAAGGTTGATTGAGAGCCCCTCTATGTGCAAAAATCTTGTAAAGAATCCATGTGTTTCTGTAGCCCCTCCTCTAATCTGCAATGAGTACAATATCATCAGCATATAATAGGATGGAAACAAGAATACCTCCTAGAAAAGCTCCTCTGCCTCCGGTTTTGTCAATGAAGTTTGAGATCTCATCTATGTAAAGTCCAAAGACGATCGGAGAGAGTGGGTATCTTAGTTTCACTCCGATGGTCTTAGATAGTCCTCCTCCCGGGCATCTCACCCTGCCAATAACTGACTCATATAAGGCAATGATAGCCCAGATCATGTCAAACTGGACCCCAAGATGTTGTAAGTGCTGTAGGAGACGGGCCCAAGGCAATGTATCAAAAGCTTTGTAGAAGTCCGCAAAGCAGCAATATAGTTTGCGGCCATTTGCCTTGGCTTGCTCGACGATAGCTTGAAGTGTGAATAGAGAAGGCCCTCTTGAATCTCGCTTGCACTGGTGCTCTTTATCCATCTCTTTGCCAGTGTGCTGAGCTGAGACTCAAGTATAGATCCATAGGGCTTTGCTAAGATATGGCCAATCATGATGGTTCTGTAGTTATTAGGATCCATGGGGTCTCCTGCCTTATGGATAGGCGCAATGATGTGTGATGACCGGGTGGGGTGAAAGCCCTTTGAGAGGGCCCTATTAAACATATGGGCTAGGAGGGGTGCCAGTATGTCGCCTGCATAAGAGGGGTGCTCAGCCATAAACCTGTCGTGATCCTGTAATTAGCCGTTCTGAAGCTTGTGTATAGCCTTCACCAGTATGTCTCTTGTGAAGTGGATGTGGTGGGACGTGCGTGAGGTGGATGTGGGGGGGGGGGGGGTGGGGTATGTAGTATAATGTGTGTGCATTTGAGTGTTAGATGTGTGCATAGTTGTTAGGTACGAAAAGTTCGATTCGGTACGGTACGTTCAAATACGGTCTCAAAACACACCGCTAGATTTTGAAAATAAAAATACGGTGGAGGAAGAGGGAGATGATTGAGAGAGTCTAGAGGGGAGAGAGGCTTGAGCCTTGAAGGAGAGCTCAAGGGAGAGGATAGACTTGAGCAATGAGCACTTGTGAGCGAAAAAAAGATAAAAAAACAACCCCAAAAAATGATCAGAAAAAAGAAGGGCAAAAAAACGATCGAATCCTAGTTGACCGTACCTCCACCGTATCGTACCGAATCGTATGTAATCACCGTACCGAACCGTACCTCCTGGGCAGTGCGCGAACCGGGTGCCACTATGGATGTGTGGGTCTGTGATAAGTGGCGTTCGTGTATCCTACGCCAAGCCTCGTCAAAATTTCCGTTTAGGAAGAGTTGGTATAAGTGCTTGTGTTGTTTACGACAATGCGCTCGTTTCTTGCGGCGAGTAAGGTACCGGTTAGTCCGTTCAGCTTCACGCTTGTGGATTGACGGTAGCTAACTCGCACAAAAGATGTGCATGTGTGGTACGGCATTTGTCGTCATACCAACAATTTTGAGGCACGGTACTTGTGTAGGCTTTGGTGGTGGACCGGCGGGTGTGTGGAAAATTGTCGATGGCGGATGTGTGGATGATTGTTGTGAGCTGTGAGGTTAGGGTGGTGAGTGGTGAAAATGGCTCTACTGTCTACATCCAAGAGACGATGGTAGAGCTGATTTGCATAGATAAGATCACCGTCATGGGTGAAAATGGATGTGGGTGTAGTGTGAGATGGGCGGTGCCTGTGGTGGGGTAGGTGGTGTGCAGATGAGGGTGAAAGCGAGGTAGCTGTGGTGGCACCAAGCGGGCATGGTGGGATGGTAAAGTCAGGTATTAGCGAGGCTAGATAATCGACTAAGGTGGTGCTCCCCTTGTACGGAAAACTAGTAAGCCCTCTTGATGTAGGCCACCGTGCCATCCCATTATAGATAGCAGGGTTGTGGCGTGAGCCAAGCTCTAGGAGGCATCTCTCATAAAAAGTGATGGCTCCATGGTCCTGTGAGATCCGCTGTAGCCCTGTGCCATCCTGGTCTACCACCTGCAATTTGATAGGGTCCTCAATATTGTACATCTATATCTGGCATCTGCTCACTCTTGGTCCTAGCATTGAAGTCCCCAAGTAAGAGGACCTCGCCTAGTCCCAAGAAGCGAGTGATATGCTCACAGAGAGCTATGTATGGGGACTCCCTCTGCTAATGTGGGGCGTATTGTGAAGATAGGGCTCCTCATTCCTCCTGACTATGCTAACCATGGGTTGTAATTGTGTTCTGAATAAAACCGCTACTCTCACCCCTCGTGTTGTTTGGGTCTTCCCCTGGTAAGTTGACTTCCAATGGTATCCTGAAACATGTGGTAGTCCCCCTCTCCTTGCTTTGGTGCATCTCTGTGTAGAAGATGATGTCCCGTCCTATGAAAGTCTGCTTGAATCTCCCAATGTCTGACCACAAAGTCTCATTGTAGTTCCAGGCTTCGCCATCCTCAAATTGTGAGAATATGTGAATATGAAGCGGAAGCAAGTAGAGATCATAAAAAAGAGAGTAGATAGCCAAGAGAGATCCAACACTTGAGCTAGAAACTGAAAAGTGAATGAACAATGTCCATGCTTATATACATATCTATAGAGCCAATTGGCGTGTAGGGCTTGAGGACAAATGTCCACGACTGATAAAAATGCCTAAAATAGTTGAAAAATATGGGAAAAATCTTTGATTACATCAGATAAATATCTGGATAAAAAGTGGCATAAAATGGAGTAAAATGGGTTGGAGATGACATGCCCAATACCTCCTTTCAGGTCCAGCACGGGGGTCTGACTCCCATACAGGTAACGAGCTGATCAATAGTATCTCGAGGAAGAGGTTTGGTCAAGAGATCATTGTCCTGAGAAGGACAATACTCTAGTGTAATGATGTCGTCGACGACCAGCTCACGAACAAAGTGAAAGTGGACCTCAATATGTTTGGTCTTGCCATGGAAGGATGAAGTTCGAGCCAAGGCCAAGGCACTTTGGTTGTCCGTAAGAATACGGATCGGAGAATCCGAGAGTACATCAAGATTGCTCAACATCTGGAACAACCATAACAACTCACATCAGGTATCCAGATAGGCACGGTACTCACCCTTAGTAGAAGATAATGAAACTGTATTTTGCTTCTTGGGTCCCTAGGAAATAAGATTGGAACCAAGAGTAAAGCAATAACCAGAAGTGGATCGTCGAGTATCCTAATCGCATGTCCAAGGTACCAGATAAGTATTGGAGAACCCTTAGAGCAGCGTGCCAATGAAAATGTTGTGGAGCGGAAGAAAACTGACTGAGAACATTGACACTGTAAGAAATGTCGGGTTGGTGTAAGGTAAATAAATAAGAGAACCAACAAGCCTCCGGTACTGTGTACTGTTCTCGAAGAGGGGAGAGGGATCATCACAGGAGAGCTTGGAGTTAGGATCCATTGGATAGCACTCAGTCATCCCAAATGTCTCTAGAAGGTGCTACAAATATTTGTATTGGCTAAGAAACACTCCATTAGAAGATTGATAGACCTCCATCCCTAGAAAGTAGTGGAGAAGTCCTAAATCAGTCATCTCAAAGGTGATGGCTAAATTTGACCGGAGCTATGCAATCTTGGCAAGATGGGAGCTAGTGATCAATAAATTATCAACATATAAGACAATCAAACATAGCAAAGCATCCTGAGCAAAGACAGAGAGATTGCTGTCTGCAAAGCATCTCTGGAATCGAAGGGAAAGAAAGAACGCATCAATCTTATAATACCACGACTTGGGTGCCCGTTTCAAACCATAAAGGGCTTTTGTGTAATCTGTACACCTTACGCTCATGTCTGGGAACTTGAAAACCTTGAGGTTGTTCAACATACACCTCCTCATGTATGTCACCATTAAGAAAGGCAGACTTGACATCCATTTGGTAAATTGGCCAGTGCTCATGAGCAAAAAGAGCAAGAACTGTTCAGATGGTTGAAACTCGCGGCGGGTGCCCAGGGGACTAGGTTTGACACACTTGTTGATACCATCAATGCATATTGAAACACTTAAACATGGCCATAGCCTTAACACATATCCATCATCACTTTGCATAAAACATAAAAGCTGGACAAAACATCCACAAATGCTGAAAATGGAGCTTGCACACGTGACACCGCATAGAGGCCCGACCCCCCCCCCCCGCGGCCCCGTTGGAGTATTTTATTACCCACCAAGGAGAATAATATCATGTACAAGCTTTGAGGGCCTTACTCTCCCCACGGTAGATGCCGGATTATCCTTATACAAATGCCATAACACAGTCCAACACGAGGCAACCAAGCCGGAACATAGGCTGTAGAAATGCCGAGCCAACAATATAATCCATATACCTCCGTGTGGGTACTGATTCTTCTCCAAAAACCACGGGTCTTCATGCAATAGAAAGGGTACAAATGCCATAACACAGTCCAACACGAGGCAACCAAGCCGGAACATAGGCTGTAGAAATGCCGAGCCAACAATATAATCCATATACCTCCGTGTGGGTACTGATTCTTCTCCAAAAACCACGGGTCTTCATGCAATAGAAAGGGTACAACAAGTTCAACTCTCCATTCAGCCGGTTCAGTAGGTACAATGGCTGGTACAGCAGGTACAGTGGCTGGTACAATCGGTAAGGTGGCTGGTACAGCAGGTAAAGCAAGTACAGAAGCTAGTACAGTCGGTACAATGGATGGTACAGCAAGTACAGAAGCTGGTATAGCCAGTACAAGGGCTGGTACAGCAGGTACAGTGGCTGGTACAGCTGGTACGGTGGCTGGTACAGAAGTTGGTACAGCCGGTACAATGGGTGGTATAGCAAGTACAGAAGCTGGTACAGCCAGTACAAGGGCTGGTACAGCAAGTACAAATGCTGGTACAACAAGTACAAATGGCTAGAAATCATAATAAATGATTAAATACCCTTGCCTTCAGTATTTCTTCGCGATGGAAGCCTCAAAAAAGTCCCCAACAGCCGGTATTCTTCACGGGCAGCCTTCAAGAGAGAGAGAAAGAGAGTAGCCATCATTAGGGAAGCCTGTAACGGTGGTAGAGGCTAGTGTGCAGCAAGAGAGCCTCCATTAATGAAGAGAGAGGGCTCCAATTTATAGATTTGGGCCTCCCATGAGCTAAAATGGCAAGAGAAGGCTACAATGACAAGTGGAGAGCCACACAATAGCTGAAGTGACAAGTGTGAGGCCACTTGTCTCACTTTGATCCACTTTCTAACAAGTGTCAGGTCACTTGTCTCACTTTGGTCCACTTTCTTGCCATGTCCCAATCTAAGAGATGGGTCCTTCCATAAACTTTATCTCTAAAAATATCCCAACTGGTAGACATTCTCTCATAGGCACTTTGCCAACTCTTGGTATCTCCTCAATTCCAGATGTAATGACGCGAACAGAATTTCCATCAGAGTCGGGCCAAAAATAGCAACTCTCCTAAATTTTAGGAGTGTGGTCCTTTGTATTCTAGGATAATCCCCCATTCCCAAAGCTTGTACTTTCCAAATATTTAAACATCCTGGAGTCCACCAGACCCCTTTCAGACTGGGAAATGTCCAGGCTGGTGACATGGTGGTGTATCTGGTTGCTGTAGGAGAAAAAGTTTCCTCATAATCTATACCCTCATTCTGAGAGTACCCTTCAGCAACCAATCTAGCTTTGTGTTTGTCCAACGATCCATCAACATGAAACTTGGTCTTAAAGACCCACTTGACCCTAATAACCTATTGATGCGGAGGGCGGACCACAAGCTCCCATGTAGGACTCCCCATGGCTGCTTGCCACTCAAGAAGAGCAAGAACCTCTTTAGCTGTAGTAGGCTCATATGACTGTATCACTGTACTCATCAGGGCGAGGTTACAAGAATGACGAAGTTGCTGTAATCTCTGTGTCCGTGTCAAAGATTGTGTTGAAGAATCAGCAAGCCGATGTAGTTCCATATCGGAGAGATGAGAATCACAAACAGTGGTTTCCAGCCATCTTGGAATCTTGGGGGAAATCCTCCTTTGCACTGGAGCAGGAGGAGGAGAAGCCGGGGAAGGAGGAAGTGGGGGTGGAGAGGCAGGGGGTAACGAAGTGACCCAAGCGACAATGCCCCATGAAATGATATGGGTCGTGGTCTTGTCCATCGTGAAAATGCGGAGAAACCTGCTGAGTCTTCAGGCAATGCCAAACTGAGACTCCTGAGAGTTGCCGCACCTTGGACAAGCTGCTAGTCGATTGCCAATGGCCAACCACGTGCCAACCGCAACTCTTGTGTGCGAGAGCAAGCCACCACAGAAAGAGGGTGATCTTTCGAGGCCGAAAACTGTCCCAAAGCCTCTTCCAAAAATTTGAGAGAAACCGTTGTGGGAGGCCTTGTGCCAATGTACTGCTATTGTTGGGGTGCCCTCGACCTCGGGCATCTAGATCCTACCGCCTAGCTGTGCAGTGTATGCGAAGAACGGGGTACCTAGTGTCTCCTCCCTTTTTGTAGGATCACGCCAAGTCCACTCCCTTGGGTCCCACTGGAGGCACCGAAAACTGTACCAAAGTATGAGAGAAACCGTTGTGAGAGGCCTTGTGACTGCCAGTGTACTGTTGTTGCTGGGGTTCCCTCGACCTCAGCCATTTGGATCCTACAGCCTAGCCGTGTGGTGTATGTGAAGAACGGGGTACGCAGTGTCTCCTCCGTCTACAGGATCATGCCAAGTCCACTCCCCCGGGTCCCATTGAAGGTGCGTGAGAGGCCTGCTCTCCCAAATTCATCAACACCAGAGTCTCTCCCTGGCCACCTTGGCTAGAGGGGGGTCAATGTGCCACTCATGTGCTTGAAATCCAATCACCCTCACCCTACGCGAGGTGAATCCACTAGAGCCATCCAAAGGGGGCTCTGATCTTTCTACTCTGCCATGGGGTCCAATCGAAAAAGGAAGATCAATGATGTCTCCATGAAGTTGAAGTGCTAGATAGTTGGACTATGCATGATGTCTTCCGTGTCTCATGCTTGAAGCCTTATGTTGGACCATCTTTGCACGAGGTTCTGGATGAGCAGCAGCCTAAAGTGGTCAATGAGAAGTTCTCCAAAGTAATAAAAGCCTGTCTCTACATGCACAGCCTATGTGATGAAACACAGAGCTGCCCCATAGAAATCCTCAATGCATGGGGTAAGTGAGCCCCCAAGTATACTGGCATTTTGATTTATCCCTCTATCAGCTTGATGAAGTGTTTTCTGTATAGACTCATTCTGGATTGGAGCATGTCTGGTTGAACCCATGTCCTACAGTTGTAGAGCTGTCAAAGGTCATCTTTTGTAACACTACATGGTAGTCTGTCTGCTTCCTATTATTGTCTTCATGCCACACATCATTGACATCAACATGCCCCCGGTTTTGTCTTCATTGACATAGCATCAACATCCCCCACACCCGCCCTCCCCTCCCCCCATTTTTTCCCATGGGGATTGTACTGGTCTCTAGCATGTGCTGGCTGCCATCATAGAGCTACTGCTCAGTCTCTAATTGGTTGCCATATCAAGCTTTGCATGCATGGAGCTAATGTACGTATATGTGATGAAGAGAGAATATTTGGACTTCATAAGAGGATGCTATTTTTGGTATTGAGACTAATGCAGTCCTGCTGCTGTATTTTCACAGAATGTTCATCTGAAGGGCAAATTAGTGAGCAAGCAGAAGTGTACAGTTATGGATTGACTATCTTGGAGCTGATTACACGCAAAAGATCAGCAGTCGGAGTTCTTTCCTTGGACAAAACACTTCCAGCCAGGGTGAGACAGTTTTTTCCACACAGGGTGAAACAACTTGTAGACACCGGCATCTTGCGCACAACCATAGATTCAAGTCAGATCTTGGCTCTTATTGAGATAGCTCTATTATGTACAGAAGATGATCCATGGCAGCGTCCGGACATGGAAAGTGTTGTAACTATGCTGACTAAGCTAAAGAACGGTGAACTTGATTCCAGCCATTTTATACCACAAGAAAGGTCAGTTAATTTTTTTTACATGAAACGATCATGTTTTTATTGTCAAGGAAGGATCTTGATTTCCTTTTTGAATATGCCATCGGGTGTGGGTGTGGGTGTGCAGGCCTGAAGCAAATGTTGACATGTCAAATACATTTGGTGCATTTCAACCGAGTCCTTTCCGACCTTTCCCACAGGGTTTGTTCTCGGAGCAATCTTTACCATTCCAGGGGATGCCTTATCCACATGTTTCTTTTTACAATCGTTAATGCAGCTTGCATGTGGTTGAATCTTTTGTGTCATTTCTATGATGTGTAATGTGCGGTCAAGATGGTTCACCTCAGGGATACAATCTTTTATACGTAACCATGCCGAGCCTCCCTAAAACAACATTAGCCTTTTGAGGTAACTTTGCAGCACCAGAATTCATATATGGTGTTCAACAATGACTTATATGAACAACCATCTAGCCACAGAGTACCATCCACCAACATCTGGCTAGCTGTCAAGAGCTTATCCTCCAATCCATAGAGCTTTAGGGCATATACAAGGTCCACAAGTTGTAGCTTAGTGTATGGCTTCTCTCTCTCTCTCTCTCTCTCACACACACACACACACAAGGGCAACATGTCTTAGAAGTTCTCAGCCTAGTTCCAAATTCTTACGAACTAAAGAACATGGCACTATAGTACTATCTTTTATGTTCATGTAATTTTACATTATCCTTTGTGTAAAGTATAAGTGTAGTTGAGTGTTACATAACCTTTATTTTCCCGTGCTTTGGAGGTTCATGGTTCTTCTTTTGTCTATCCACTATGTGGCCTAAAAATGAAACCATGTTTTCATACACATCATAAATAGATCCTTAGGGCACCTTGAGTATACAATTGGTCCCTATAAATTAAAGCAAAGAAGCGAAGCGGGCATGCTCGTTAAACTTGCTCTATCCTAGTTAATTTCTCTTCAACAATACACGAAGTTTTTTAAAATGCTCCCTTTCAATGAACATGAAAGCTTTCTCTTCAACAAAAAGAACAGCTTTCTTTTGGTGGCTTAACATGATCATTGTAGAGGACTTACCTTGCTTTTGGTTTGGGATTCCTATTCTTTAAGCTCCACTAGTGGTTGTTGGCTGCAAGCTCTTGTGCTTTCCTTCTTGTTATCACCACCAAGAAGATATTTCACCTCCTTGCAAGGATTCATCTCTCTCACTCTTAGTTACTCTCACACAATGAGCAAGAGGCACATGCATTAAGAGTTCTCTTAAATCTCTCTCTCTCAACAAGATAAGATCAAGTAGACATGCACAACTCAATTGGCACAAAGGAGGATTGTGTTTTTTCATTATGAGAAACACTTTTATACAATTAATCCTTATTCATACTTGGGTACACAAACTTAATCCCAATCTACTAAGCTTGGCCATTTACCAACTTTTCTCTTAATATATAAAAAAGTTTGAGTGCCGTTTTATATAACACTTACTTGGCTGCTCTCGTGTGTAGTAGGAAATATCTTTGTTAAGTCCAAAATGGGGATAACATTTTCTCGACCCGATGTTTGGTTGAGATAGAGCAGAAAGCCATTAGCCCAAAACGAGGTTGAGAAAGATGTATTAAAGACATTATAAAACATATAAGGTGGGTGAACGGACAGTTGCCCAACTTAGAGCCCAATGCTCTAAGGAGCTGTAAGAGGGAATCTCTTATGACGGATTCCTTGAATTAGTTGAGTTAAAAGAATTTAAGGATTGTTATGTTTGGAAATACATGGATGTGAAGGGAATACTGCTAGAAGTGGTACAATGCATGATTCATATCATTGAGGGGATCAAGGACAACTAGGCAAAGGCCTTATAAGATAAACCCCAAGTATTTTGTTATCGTGCAGGAAGAAATTGACAAACTTATTACAGTAAGGTTATCTATGAGATCGAGCACATTGATTGGGTATCACCCATCCGAAGCAAAATATAAAGCTGCGAGTGTGTGGACCTAAAAGAGCTAATGTGGCCATGCGAAAAGATCACAACCCATTGTCGGATATTGAACATGTGTTAGATGGCTTCTTTAGCTATAATCAAGTGTCTTACCACACTTGAGAATTAGCACAAGATCACATTCACGATGATAGGAGGCACGCTTATCTATCTGATAATGTTCTTTTGGACTAACCAATGTTCCTACTTAATTCCAGTGGCTAATGTGCATAGCTGTCGAGGGCTATCCATAGAAGTGGTTGGAAGTTTTTATTGGCGACTTGTGTGCTCACTCCAAGTGAAAGGACCACTTAGCTTGCTTGAGAAAGTTATTTCAAAGGTGTCAGTTGTATCTAATATCTTTGAACCCATTGAAATGCTAATTTTGGGTTAAGTATAGTATTATATTATGATAGATTGTGTCTAAAAATGGCATCTCCACAGATGAAAGCAAAGTGAAGTTGATTTTAAAACTTCCACCATCCACAAATTTTAAGGGAGTGAAAAGGTTTATGGAGCATGTCGAATACTAGAGAAGGTTCATAGTATTCTATACAGAGATTGCACGGCCATTGTATAGACTACTTGTAGTCTTTGAATGGGCCAAGGAATGTCAGCAAGAAAATAATGAACTTAAGAAGGGCCTGGCAAGTGTACCAATCTTGAGATTTCCTAATTGGGACATAATCTTCCACGTGCATATTGATGCATAAAATTTTTCCATTGGGTGTGCTAGCACAACCAAGGGAACATAAATTGGACTACTCTACTTATTCAACAATAGGTAACTCAATACGGCGAAAATGAATTACACTATCACTGAAAGAGAAGGATTTGCTATCGTTTATGCTGTGAAAATGCACAGACACTATCTTTTAGCCAACAAATTTGTATTCTTTGTGGATCACCATGCCTTGTTATATCTGGTTAATAAGTCTTGCACTACGAGAAGGATTATAAGATGGTTGCTTCTACTCTTGGAGTTTGACTTTATGTTCACTACAAGAAAGGGAACACAATATATACTGCCTTATCATTTGTCATGGATTTCTAATGGCGAACCTGTTACGCAAGAATCAATGACGATCTCCCAGATGCATGCTTATTTAAGATCAACATGGCATCCGTGTGGAGTGATAAAATCTCATAATACCTTGCGTATGGTTTTTCACAAGATCGACCATTGAATAAAGATAAGATGCGGCGTCTTATCAAGCTGGCTGTACCATATCAAATGATATATAGACAACTATATAAGTTGGGTAAGGATGAAGTTCTACGGATGTGTGTACGTGAAGATGAATTTGTGCAAGTTCTAGAGGAAGCACACTAAAAAATTGTTAAGAGGACACTTCGTTGAGGAACTCATAGCTTAGACCAATTCCTGCAAAAGGGGATAGATTTATTAGGCTATCGAGGACATCTATGTGATCATAACGTACACATGGGAATGTGGATGATGCCATTATTTAATTTTATATGTGATGCATGTTTATTAGGGATATTTTATGTGTAGGATGTACCTTATATTTTTATCAAATTTCAAGATTAATGTGTTTAATTAGCTATGTGCGTTGGTACGATATAGTCAAGATTTGTGTTTAATTGATTGTGTGTTGACCAATATTATTTTGATGTAGGCGGCGATGGTTGAGTGGCGGACTATTTATTAGTCTCGGGTGATGGGTGGAACATTTGTTTGACCACAATGAGATATCTTGGAAGACATGTGAACACCTATTATGGTTATATATTTTTGTGGTGAACTATTTGTTAGTCGTGGGTGGAACATTTGTTGGACCACAATGAGATATATTGGAAGACATGTGATCATCTATTATGGTTACATATTTTTGGCATTTATATTTTTTTAAGGTCTCAAACCTTTATACATACAAATTAATATTTATACTTTTGGTAGGCACATGATGATATTTTTAGCTTGTTATATTTTTGGAAGAGCTTGTATGCTCAAAAACTCCAAAAGCTCTTAAAATTTATTTTTAGAGTTGTCTTTTTGAAAAGAACACTTTAATACATATAAATAAAGATGAGTGGTATGACGAGCCACACTCATCCAAGGGAGATTGAACCTAAACTTGTATTGATGGTGATCTCTCTCTCTCTTATTTTCAAGCTTTCATATTTATTTATTTTGGGTAGAAACTTGTTTATGTAAGGTTTATGCTTTTAATTTGTTTCAGGACTATGGTTTGTTTGAGATAAATAAATTTTCTCCAAGTTTCATAAATGTCCTAACATAGAAGAGTGAGATCGAAGGACCAAAAGCAAAAAGTTATTGCCGCATTGAAGCCTACTCTTAGAGGGGAGATCAATATGTTTCAACCTCATTTCTATCAACGGCTATCTCTTTGGCTTACAATTGTGAGTAAAAGAATGGAGTTCTAAGGGAGAACAAATCACTGCAAGATTCTTATGTAATCAAATTTAAAAAGTTGTCTTTTTTGCCGTAAGTTTGACAGACAAACCAATGATACTTAAGGTGTTGTTTCTAACAACGATAATTGTGGTGCGAACAATAATAACAATAAAAAGGGCGATGGTGCAAAGAAGAAGCAAGATTTTGAACCTAGAAATGTAACGTGCTACAACTATTGACAAAAAGATCATATCGTATCTAATTACCCAAAGAAGAAGAAAGGACAAGAAAGTAAATATATTACATGATGACGGAAGCATGCATGATTTCATTTTCGAAAAGGTTGTGTATACTCTTAAGTTGAATGCTATTCCTTGAAAGTACAAGAGCAAGATTGCTTTTCAAGGAACAAAATATAACTGCACTAAGTGAAAGATGTGGATTTATCGATTGCACCATATAGGCAATCTCACACTTTTCTTGTTATACGTTTACACTCATATGATTCTCCATATGCCATAGAGACACATGCACAATTCTCGCATTGATTATGATTCTCATGACTTATTCTTTGTATTCAATAGTGAGAATGTATGTTTGAATGGATTATGGAAATCTAGTGATTGTGCACTCCTTAGCCATAGCCAAGCCAAGCGAGCCAGAGGAAAAAGGAAAAGACTATCTAGTCATTGTGAATGAGCTTACCGATTCTAAACGAATTTTCGAGAATACCTCGCATGAGCCATACATTTCACAATTTTTAGATTGCTTTATGAATGAGTTGTCTCTTGGATTGTCTAATTCTAGACTAGAAGACAATATGATAGACGTTAGCTTTGGCAGTATTCTGCCTTGTAGAGCTCCTTTTATAGAGTAAATTTTCTAAAGTGAAAAGAGATTTAGAATCAAATTAAGGACCTACTTAATAGGAAACTTATTAAGCCTAGTAGTTGACCATACGAAGCACCTGCTGTCAAAAAGAAGAATGGAACGTTTTGCATGTGCATAGATTATCGAGCTTTAAGTAAGAATACTGTGAAGAATAGATATTTAATCTCTTAGATAAGTTAAGAGGAGCTAAGGTGTTTTCTAAAATTAACCTTCAATCAGGTGATCTATGAACACATGTGAGAGCCATGAACCAAATAAAAACCAAATGGAACTCAAATTGTACATGTCATGAGAGCAATGACCTTGGGGAAACATGGAACTGGATAATTAAAGAGAGCAAGAGTATTCCTTCGAGAGGAAGATTGTTAGGACACTATCTAACCCTTCTCACTTTTATCATCCACATAAAATCATGATGCTTGACGACGTGCTCATGACACATTTTTGTACTTGTCACAGCAACCATTGTTTGAGCTGTAGCCTCTCTGCATATAAGAGGGTAATATACTACAATGACACCAAAAGCACACGTGTCAACAATATGAAGCCTACATTGAATCCCAAAGGAAGTCGGTATATTTGCTAATTCGTATTCAACATAACAACCAAAAAGAGAGTCACAGAAAGGACACCACTAATTATGATAAAAAAACTAATGCCAATGTCCAAACTACTAGTGCCAAGAAAGACAAGCCAAATACCCAAAAGACATCTTAGAAATAGTCATCCATCATCACAAATAGTCAACAAGAAATACTCCATATGACAGAGACCAAGCCAAAAAAGGACCAATGGGATTGTTAGTGCAGTACAAAAGCTCCACCCCAAATCTAGTAAAAAACCACCAAAATAAGTCAAAGAGGGACTGTCAAAGCTCACTAGTCATCATAAGGGTTCACCCCCACACGAGCATCGATCTCATCCTCCAAGTGCTCATCCACTCTCATCCTTGTCAATGAGCCTATGCATGTGTAGTTGCACAAATACTACACTATATAGCCAAAGATGATGCCATCATCTATGTCTAATGAAACACATGATCTCCCCAAATGGAGGCATGCCTTCAGAGTGGGCGTCGTGCTGCACCCCATCTCCAAGACAATACCTTGTGGATGGTGAATCAGCTTCAAGAAACACGATAGAGATGTATGGCTCATCTCTACCCTGCCTCGAAGCTCTAATCCTTTGATGATAGTATGCTCACTCATCGGTAGAGAATGCAAAACGGGGATGAACACATTTCGAGCGAGCAAAACCAAGCATGATGCATTTCCGAATGAGTGCAAAAAATCTACCAAACTAATTTCCCAATGATGACATCAAAACATTTATTTTCTGTGTTAAATACAAGAAGCCAATGGAGCTTAACTTTCTTATCAAGAAAGCATAAAAAATAATCATCGTTTGGGCTTCATTGTTGTCACCCTTGATATATGCAAGCTACAAATATATCTTAGTCGCAAGACAGAGATGTGAAGCATGTCAATAATGAAACACTACACTATAAAAAAACAAACCTACATCCAACACTACAATAGAACTCTCATTTGCCTTCATATTCCTCCCGAATTCTCATAGAAGCCATTTTTTATAGCTCCTTATAGCTAGAGAGTCATTGCAAAAATAAAAAATTCACTATTATGGAACATCTCAAAATAAGGTATAGCCGACCTCAATACACTGTTCGCATAAGTACTCTACGATAGTTTCAAATAACCAAATAACAGACAAACAGGATGAACCAAAAACTTACTTCTTTCTAATACCACAAAGTTGGACTCATTTGTCCTAATTATCCTTTATGCTGTCTTGTCTAATATCAAGACATATTGTCAAGGCTCAGTGTGGAACCTCCTGCATCCTGACAGGGCTTGGAATAGTTCCACCTTAGACAGAGAAGCTTGATGCATGAAGGAATGAGTATGTGCATCCAAGTTAAGCACTTGTAGGAACACAAAGTACATGTGTTTACAAGGCACATAAGTAAGGTGTTTTCTCTCGCTTCTGAAAGTCCTCACAAGTGCAAGGAGGGAGCTATGAAATCGTGACTGAATAATTCACACACTTGGTGCGTGATCCCTCCGTGCTAACATAAAAAAAGCATGATTCATTGCACAAGACGATTTATTCCAGAACCACTTTATTTGAGAGATTTTTTCCCTTTTCATTGAAATCTTTAGCCAACTTTTCCCTCCATCAAGCTACCTTGCCGTCTCTATATTTAGGATGTTGGCTGACCTTGGAGTGGTGTGGCGATCTCTCTAGTGATTGGAGGTTGAGCTTCCTCTCTCCAAAACAAAACCACTTGCATATGAAGATCTTCAATCTCAATGATGGTGAGACTTGTCCCAGTGGGAGCTAGCCACCTACTAGGAGCGGGACTCGTGGCCCCAAGACCTTGGACATATCCCCCCACAGCCCATGAGTGTGTTGGTGGAGTACAGAACCATATAAAAACGTCCAGTGTACCACCCCGAGGTAATGACATGACCCCAAAAACCAGGTGCAGGAACACCCTCATCTACCAACCTCATAGAAGGGTTGATCAATTTCCCACACCTCATCTTGCTCTCCGATAATAATCCAAAACACGTGACCATGCTACATTGTTTTGTTCTTTCACAATAGCCCACATGGTTGCCTCCCTAACATCCATACTGAATTTTCTATGTGGCACACGTGAACCTACTCATCACTGATTCACTATCATTCTCGAAGAATAACACTAGGAGTATTTAACATTGGGAGCTTACGTCGCACACTACATTATTCCCTATGAACATGCTGCATCTTAGGAGAGTTTATGCATGCCTCTTCCATTGTTGAATTAGCCAAATCAGAAAGCTTTTTAATAGAGGTTGTGACAACCTCCCCACTGCAAAACTTGTCTTGTATGCCCTCAATTTATGGACCAGTTTCCAAGTGCTTTGCTATAAGAAATGCAAAGGACAAGTGCTTTCCTTGTAAGAAATGCATTGTAGTTCAAGCTTTGCAAAACTACAAAGGACAAGTCTGCACCACCAACTTCATACAAGGATATGTGATTTTTGAATCCCACACTTGCTCTTATACTAGAGTGCTTTGCCTCAACCAAATTTGTTGTCAGCACAAACAAGCCGTGCTCATTTTGCATAAGAAACCATGACCCCCCATGGAAGGCCCTAACATCCCACCATGCTAGAAAGTTTCCAAGTAAGGAATCTCTCCCTTCATGGCATGATTATTTCTCCAAAAATTTTACAATTCCTGCTTGCATTGTTCGGCCACATTCGTGGGGGATTCTTTCCATTTTCTCCACAAAATCTTGTGGTCCTCCTAAGAGGATGCACATATACATTTCTTTGTGTGATTGAGCATGCTCTGTTCCCAGTGGAAAACACAAGATCTCTCCTTTCCATGCATGATCTTTTTAGCACCACCATTATAAACAGACCGCACAACTAACCAATTAGCACCTGCCTCGTCGGACATGGACCCTCGAACCTATAGAGTTCCAAAGTCGCACTTCTTCACCATAGAATTCAAGGTTTTTCAAAACTCAATTTGCACATATCTATCCTCCACCTTGTACTCACATGTGATCAACAACTCACGGATGAAAGGGTCATACACATGGGCACCCATTGTAGACCAGCCTTGAACTCGATGAACATGGTCAAAGTGAATCCACATCTCTTGCAGATTGCCACCAAGACGCATTCTATTCACACAAGGTCCAAGCCACTCCTTGGTCCAATAATGGACATTTTAAACACATGCTGTTGCTGTGTGGTGTCTAGTTGATTAGGAAATAGAATGCTATGAATAAATGGATATCTACATTTGTTTTTTAGATCCAACACTGTATCCAATCCCTTTGCACTAACCGAACTTGCCATGTTTACATCCTCTACACACTTTTCAATCCTCCTTTTAGCATAAAGTGGCGACACTACATCCAGGAGCTCTTTAAGGTCTCTGTCTCCAAAATTTTCACTATTTGTAACCACAACATTTGCATAACAATGTGTTGGGCCACAATAACCCCTAAATGTTTTGGAGTAGTGAAAGGATGACTATGCATGCATTGCAATCTTCTCCTCCACATCGTTTTTTGCTGCCGAGATGAATCGTCTTTATAAGGGTGTTCATGAAAAGCTAAATGAATAGCACATCTTGTGGTTGAGAAATGGTCACTAGGTATGCTGTAGTAGATAACTGCTGGATAAGTCCCTATACACCTTGGTATTTGACCACAATGTTTGCAAGAGAGACTCCATATTTAGGACCAACAATTACTATTAAGCACGTTCTTTTAAGTCTTCCTTTCCACTGTGTCAAGTTAGTGCTCATCATTCTTGCTAAGTATAGGCAATCAAGATTTAAGCATCGCAAATGACCACCACACTTGCTAAGCCTGACATCACCAACAAAACAATCTGACGTGCCAGTAATGCATTCTGTCCAAACATGCCCATCGTGCATTTGATCCATACCAATCATTGTAGAACCTGCTCCACAAGGAGGAAGCACAAAGGCAATATATCCATCATATGCAATGGGCAACTCTTCCACTTGCAGCACTTCTTTTGCACTATACAAATCCGACACACTCTGAACATCAGTATTTTGTGCATGTCTTGCAAAAACACAATCATCATAAAGAACAATTGGAACTGTTTGTGTTACCCAAACAACAAATACTTTATAGAAGGAAGAGAGAAGGAATGAGCTTCTGCATCAAGAATGAAACCATCTTCTCCATTTGTAAGTGTAGTTATTTCTATCTTTACCTTCTCACTATGTGGAGACAATGGCCAAAGTGTGATAGAGCATCCCACCAACTCAAAGTGCTGAAGAATATCAAAAAGCTTAAGATAACAATATCTTGCCTCATTCATAACAACAAGCTATTGTCGAGGCACACAACTGTAAACAGTAATATGTCTAGCCATTCAAAATTCTTTAGTATGCTAGAGCAACAAGCTATTTTTTAATCTTTAATCACCATAATAAACTCTGTTAATTAACGACAATAAAGATAATAATTATCGACAGGTGTAGTAATGATTGTGGAATCCAAGGTTTAAATTTCATGGGCGTTAAAGTGCAATAATTGATTTTTCATTTATGCTCATATATTAATGGTCGTATCAAATATTTAATTTTTCTGTTATGATTGCCAAGCCCATGAAATCCTAGCAAAAATCAGCTTTAATTCAACACATGGGCTTTCAAAATCCCACAAAGTACAATAATTACTATTTCATTTATGCTCATTCAGTAACGATCGCCCCAAATATTTATTTTTTTGTGATGATTTTCAAACAATTGTATCAGATCTTCGGTGAAAATAGAAAATCTCAATGTCAGGGTATATTGTTGGCCCACAAAGCAAATTAGCCAATATACTCTACTTGACACTTCACAAAACTTCATAAATGTGAAGCATTTAGTCACGTCCTTTGGTAAAAAAAACAGCATGTATAGCAAACCTAAAAGATAACGTATTTTCAGCTAATAATTTGCCTTTGTTGAAAAGTTTTTCAGCTAATAATTTACTTTGTTGAAAAAGAGTATGTATATAGAAAACCAAAAATATAACCTATTTTCATCTCTAATTTGCACTTGCCCTATCTTCTTCAACACCGTGCTGCTGCACTTGCCCTGTCTTCTTCAACACCGTGCTGCTTGCAAAACAAGGTGGTCTCCATCATCTCATCGGCATCGAAAAGTTTTGTGAGCTTTATTGAAATTTTTTGATTTGATTGCTTTACGGTGTGCTCGCCATCGCCTGAAACCTTTTCTTGGTCTTGTTCTTGGCCAGGGTCAAAGAGTATGGGAAGTAGCCTGTCTTTGGCCATGACCACAAGGCCAAAGCCTCACATACAGAGGCAAGCTTAAACAAAGCCCCTTTCCTCATACAGAGGCAAGCTTAAACAAAGCCCCTCTCCTCTGTGCTTCGCTCTGCAGTACAAAAGTGGGAAGACTCTTGTAATATGTGCTGCGCTACAAGACTGAAGCCATTGCCACCATGGACTCTTGTGCTGCAAGACTGAAGCCATGGAAATTTGGGGACCATGGCCAAGTAGTCTTGCAACGTTGATTTAAAGGCCCACTTGTGCCTGCTGGCACTTGGGGTTTCATTCTTATGTGATGTGTGCTGCAATACTGAAGCCATGGACATTTGTTTTCGTATATTGCCATGGACTCTTGTAATTCCCTATGCTGTAAGATTCAAGCCATGGGCATTTGGGAATGGATGTGTAATGTGAGCCATGCCTTGGCCTTTGCCATGGCCAACAAATGATGGGAAGAAACTTTGCCAAGGCCAAGGCTGCAGAAAAGGACAACTTTGTTGGTAACAATTTGATTAGCATGTATGTTAACTATGGCTCCTTTTCACTAGCACATAACATCTTTAACAAGATGCCATTTTGAGATCTTGTGTCATGGGCTTCATTGTGGATGAATATGCTGAACATGGACGTGGGTAAGAAGAATTGAAATGTTTCGAATAGATGCAATTAGAGGGCATCTCTGTAAGTATAGTCACATTTTCTTGCAGTTTAAAAGCTTGTAGTATAATTGGAGGTCAAGAAAGCATGTGGCAACACTGGATCCATAGTTGAGGGTCAAGAAATACACACACAAATCACACTTACGGGGTTCAAAAGATATTTATTCGTTGGCAATAGTTTGGTGGGTATGCATGCAAAATGTTTAGCTTTTTCAGAGGCACAACAAGCTTCCAGTTTGAGATGCTATGTCATGGACTGCACTAATTACTGTTTTGTGACCATTGGCGGGAGGAATTCTTGTTAGGAACAATTTCTTTTGAATTATTTCACTATTTATTCTCTCTCTCTCTCTCTCTCTCTCTCTCTCTCTCTCAATGAAGCAACATTGCTAAACATATCATATATGATCATATTGATGATGAATTATTTTATTAGATGATGACAACCATGTTTTGTCATGATTTGCTGTTATGTATCAAGTATCTTTTAAGTTCTTACATTACATCTTTGATGTTATGTTCTAGTTATTTTGATGCATCTGGTGGTATACATGTTCTCCATGCATGAATGATATATGTATGTTACATAAATCAATGGCTTGATATTTTTGTTTTGTGTTCAATAAATGTAGAGCAAAATTGTAGACTCATCAAAGCGTGCGGGGAAACAAAAACAAACGGGAAGAACAAAGAGCGATCAAGTTTTTCTCAAGGAATGTAACAAAGATATTGAGGAGAAAGTTAGTCCTCCTTGGATTGCTGAGATTAATGAGGCTGATGGACATGGAAGTGGGATGGATGAAGCGGAGGAGGAAGAGTAGGTTGATGAGACTCAAATTGCAATGGAGGCTTCCCTGTAAATTGTGCCATATGTATCCACCTTTATGAATGAACCATGTGCCAGTCGGGAAGGGGAGATCACCATGATTTGTGGTGAGGACATCATAAGGAGGACAAAGGTTATGAGCTCTATAGTTTGTCCACTTATCGCTTGATTCCACATCCCAAAGTCCGTGGACTCTAAGACAATGTTTTTTCTCTTAAGGCAGTCTTTCAACATGAGGGTTACATGGAGGAGTAGGAGATTTGTATAGTGTCCTTGTGTATAGCACATGGGGAGAGAATGATCATTGAAGACATTGAGTAGAGTTGGGATGAGCACTAGAGGGCTGTCAATGTAGAGTTTGAGAATGACATCGTGCAAAGCGACGAATTGAAAATCTTGGTTGGACACGTGTTTTATGTCTGGAAGGGAAATCATAGGATGGTGGTATGGTCATCAATCATCACAGAAAAGTTCTCTGACACAGAGTCCGCATGTGAGAGTCTATTGCACAATCATTGATCCTAGGAAGGTCAATAAGATAGCGTTGTTGACGGGACTTCAAAGAATGAATGTGTAAGTGATTTGTGTTTCTTAATATTTTTAGAGTGTGATCTATGTTGGGGTTGATTGTCAAAATTTAGCCATCTCATTTTGTTTTTTTTGTGTAGTCTCTTAGCTCATGCCCTTGTGGTTCCCTCCTTTAGAGATGAGATTATCAACATTGAAAATATTTTTATGGCTAACTCTCACGATTATTCGAGAGAGCTTCCGGATTCGGATGTGAAGAAAATAGATGCGATCTGTCAGAGAAAAACCAAGGGAGTCAAACCATGGTTCTCTTGACATGGGGTTACCTTGGAAAGCTTGTGTATAATGTAGGTTTTCATGTACACGTTGGATTGCTAGTGTATGGATTGTGTTGTTCTTCCTTTTGAAGTGTGTGTGTTTGGCCAATGTAGGTGCAATATCAAAATGCATTGGAGAAGAAGCTTGATCCTCTCTCAAAGGCCAATGAGGAGTTTGCCAAGTTGGAGCAGAAGGAAAAAGCAAACCTCACTAGAAAGCACTCAAACAGAATAGTCAAGGGATATTTTTGGTGGATTCTTTGGCTTCTACCCTGCAATGCATGTCTTGAAAGTCACTTGTCACCCTAGAGTTGAAGATTGCTTTGTTTTTGTGACAGATCTTGAATATTTTGGATCGAAAGTTGGGCGATGAATGGAAGAAGGCAGTACTCTCTTTAAAATGGAGCGAGGATACTTTTGTTTTGTTGGAGAAGCTTAATTTGCTAGCCTTGTGTGGTGTGAGCACGAATGCGAGATTTTCCCTTTTTGAAGCGAACAAGACTACAAAACCTATGTTTGCTCTTTTCAGGGGCAACCACGAGTATAGATTGTGATCTTCCAACTTTATTGGCTTTGTGGTTGGTTTTTTTTAAACGATTTATCGTTGCATATGGGATTGATGTGTTTTGGTGTGCTATCCTGAGGTGGATCCCTAGAGAACTTATTCTAGATAAAATCCAAAATGTTCTCTATAGATTTTAGTGGACTATGTGTCCATCTTGGAGGGCATTGTGTTGTCATCTAATTATACACTCCAGGATTACTATGAGGAAGTGAAGCTAGAAACATGGAGATACATGTTCCCATTGGTGAGAAAGACTGAGGTTTGTTCAAGAGACAAAGAGGTGAGGGTTCTGAGAAGAGGGTGGATATGGTGCAAATGGCTGCACAACGTCTGGTGTTTAGGTACATATAACCTAGCCTCTCCCTTTGGAGTCTTCTTTGCATGGCTTTGTATATTGGTTGTATTTTGGTATTGTTTTGTAGACAACCTGACTTTGCAATATTTTTTCAAGAGATATTTACTCTGTTTGAAGGAGATCTAGCTTTTGGGTGGTTTGCCTGTCTCGACAAAGTAGTGGATCTCTATGACTAATGATGTACCCTCCAAATTTCCATTTGCTTAGCCGTTGGGAGTTGGATAATGGTTGTTGGACATGGAGAAAGGCCATGTCCTGGAACAAGAGAGAGAGCCCTTCAAGGCACATTCTATGATGAAAAAGGATGAATTGGATGATCCCCCATCATCAGCACACGGTTTGTTAAGCAATTTGTGAAAACTTGATGTAAAGTATGTTTTTTGTTTTTCCTGAGTTTGTTTGGGGGCTGGTAGGTGAAACAAAAAGAAAGCGGGTGGCCAGTGTTGTTGAGCCGCTTTTAGACCACATTGATGATGACTTGTCTACCAATGAGAATGATTTGGCTCGTAGTGGTGAGTGGGTGGCTTCCTGCACTCGTAATTGTTGTGAACATTGCATTGTGGTGTTTGCAATGATGTTTTTACATTATTTTGTGCTCTTATACAAGGTCTCTTTCTTCGTCTACATGTACTTTAAAGCTTCGACAAACCTTTGTTTTTCTTAGAGGGCACACTATATGATTTGATGGTGTCTCTCCATGCATGGTGGTTCATGGGGACTACATCGTGATCGGCAAGGCTTTTGCTAGTGGGTAGAGAGACCCAATGTACACATACATTCATGTTTTTCTTAGAGAGCACACTATATGATTTGATGGTGTCTCTCCATGCATGGTGGTTCATGGGGACTACATCGTGATCGGCAAGGCTTTTGCTAGTGGGTAGAGAGACCCAATGTACACATACATTCATGAGTTCTTCGCAAAGAATAATCCTATGAGTGGTGTGCACACTAGGAAAGGAAAGCAGGTGCCATGGGTGGCAGACTTTACTATGTTAAACCTCCTATTTGCTGGGATTCTCCCCGTAGGAGTGCACAAAGGCCTCCATGGGATATGTTCACGGAGGACCATGTTCATTATGGTCTATCTTTGGAAATTGCTTCTCTTTCAGATAATGGTTGGTTTTGGTCGTGGTGTCCTGCACGGCATGTTAGAGCTTTCCTTGAACTCAATTTCCTATTCACCAACAACTACTTATTGTAGGTTCCAACTTGGTCATGGAGTTTGTACATGGGATTTTATGGGGTTTGAGTGTTACTCCAGAGTATATGACATGGAGGTTTTCATCACTATGCATATGGGTGCGTTGAATAGAAGGGCATCATGGTAGATGTAATGTGACTTACTCTTTTAATGCCCTATGGCATTTGCGTTGCTGTTTCTATGGTGTTATGTAACTGGATTCTGTTGCGTGGTTGTGTTTATACGTACACTTATGAAAACGTAGTTTCGGACTTCTATGATGTACCTTATTCGCAAAAGATGGATGTTTGCACCCACTTTCACTTTAGCGAGAAGAACATTGTTTGAGGCATTGCAAATGGGAGCCATGGACTCATTTATTTTGCACGAGTGTTACAAGACACCGAGCAGACATAACCAAGAAAGCCCCAAACTTGAGTGACTACAAAAACCATATAGTGCTCTAGGTGATGGATCCCCATATCCATACAAAAAACCACTAGGTCTTGTAATAGCTTCTGAATGCATCAACACGTATTGTCATTTAAGAGTTCTCAATTCAACATGCAATCATAAAAGGTGAATCACGCAACATACTCAGAGCTCTAAAATGATTTATAAAAATAGATGAAACAACCAACACTGCCTCACCCTACAACCATGTGGTTTTCAAGCATTGGTTCATCTTGATGATCTATCAACATATGTGAGAGCCATGAACCAAATAAAAACCAAACGGAATTCAAATTATACATGTCATGACAACAATGACCTAGAGGAAATATGTGACTTGATAGTTAAAGAGAGCAAGGGTATCCATTCAAGAGGATGGTTGTTTAGGACACTATCTAGCCCTCCTCACACTCATCATCCACATAGAAGCACGATGCTCGATGATGTGCTCGTGTGACATCCTTTTGTACTTCTTGTCTCAGCAAACCATTCTTTGAGTTGTCGCCTCCACATAAGAGGGTAATACACTACAACGGCACCAAAAGCACACACAATACGAAGCCTGCATTGAATCCCAAAGTCAAAGAGAGATTGTCAGAGCTCACTATGCATCATAGGGATTCACCTTCGCATGAGCATTGATCTCATCCTCCAAGTGCTCATCCACTCTCTCTCATCCTCGTAAATGAGCCTGTGTATGTGAAGCTGCGCAAGTACGACTCTGCATAGTTAGAGATGATGCCATCATCTATGTCCAATGAAACACATGATCTCCCCAAACAGAGGCATGCCTTCATAGAGTGGGCGGCGCCGTGCTGCACCCCATCTCCAAGACAACATCTTGTGGACGCAAAAGCAACTCTAAGAAACACGATAAAAATGTACGGTTCATCTCTAGCCCACCTTGAAGCTCCAATCCTCCACTACTAATAGTGCGCTCACTCTTTGGTAGGTAATGAAAAACACATAAATCCATGGCTCCCATTCACAATGCCTCAAAAAATGGTCTTCTCGTCTCGCTGAAGCGAAAGTGGGCGTAACACAATCAGATGGCAACACAATCTGATGGGGGCCACACAATGCTCTTTGGGATGGACACATAGTCTATTAAAATCTCAAGATAACATTTTTGGATTTTTTCTAAAACATGTTCTCTTTTCTAGGGAGCCACTTGAGGACAACACACCAAAACACATCAATCCCATATGCAATGATACGTCATCATTAAAAGAAACCACCCACAAAGCCAATGAAGTTGGAAGATCACATTCTATACTTGTGGTCGCCCTTAAAAAGAGCAAACATAGTTTTTGTAGTCTTGTTCGCCTTTCAAAAAGTGAAAGCCATCGAAACCTCACATCTGTGCTCACATCACACAAATTAAGCTTCTCCAACAAAACAAAACTATTCTTGCTCCATTTTCAAAGAGACTACTGTCTTCTTCCATTCATCGCCCAACTTTCGATCCAAAATGTTCAAGATCCGTGCTCACATCACACAAGGTTAGCAAATTAAGCTTCTCCAACAAAACAAAACTATTCTCGCTCCATTTTCAAAGAGACTACTGTCTTCTTCCATTCATCGCCCAACTTTCGATCCAAAATATTCAAGATCTCTCATTAAAGATAAAGCATTCTTCAACTCTAGGGTGACAAATGACTTTCAAGACATGCAAGGTAGAAGCCAAATAATCCACCAAAAATATACCTTGCCTATTCTGTTTGAGTACTTTCTAGAGTGAGGCTTTCACTTTCTTTCTTCTTCAACTTGGCAAACTCCTCATTGGAAACTTGACCTTTGAGAGGACCAAGCTTCGTCTCCAATGCATTTTGATATTTCATCTACATTGACCAAACATGCATACTCAAAAGGAAGCACAACACAATCAATACACTAGCAATCCAATGTGTACATGGAAACCTGCATTATACACAAGATTTCCAAGGTAACCCCGTGTCAAGGAGAACCATGGTTTGACTCCCTTGGTGTTTCCCTGACGGATGGCATCTATTTTCTTCATATCCAAATCTGGAAGTTCTCTTAAATAATCCTCAAAGTTAGCCATACAAATATTTGTAGTGTTGACAATCTCATCTCTCTGAGAGGGAGGGCACCACAAGGGCATAGTTGATCGACTACTCAAAAAAACAAAATGAGATGGCTAAATTTTGATGACAATCAACCCCAAATTTTTGCAATCAACCCCAACATAGACCATACTCTAAAAATATTAAGAAACAAAACCACTTACATATTCATTTTTGAAGTCCCATCATCAATGCTATCTCATTGACCTTCCTAGGATCAATGACCGTGCAATAGACTCTCACATGCCGACTCTTTATGTCAGAGAACTTCTCTGTGATGATTGATGACCATGTCATTGTTCTGTGATTTCCCTCCAGACATAAAACATATGTCCAGGCACGATTTTTAGCTCTTTGCTTTGCACGATGTCATTCTCAAACTCTACATTAACAGCCCTCGAATGCTCATCCCAACTCTGCTCAATCTCTTAAGTGACCATGCTCTCCTCCCTATGTGCCATACACAACGACACTATAAAAACCCCCTTCTCCTCCATGTAACCCTTAAGTTGAAAGGCTTCCTTAAGACAAGAAGCATGGTCTTGGAGTCCACGGCCTTTGGCATGTGGAATCAAGCGACATAAAGGGATGGGTGGGTAGACTGTAGAGCTCATAATCTTTGTCCCCCTTATGATGTCCTCACCACAAATCATGGTGATCTCCCCTTCCCACGGGCGCAAATGCATCGCATCTCTCAAAACTCCCCCCTTAATGGGAAATTGGAGTGTTAGCCACTGAACGTGTGTGTACGTGTCTACCATCTTAGACATTGAATCCATTTTGAGCCCACTTGCTCACAGCGAAACCACTGAGTCCGATTTGAACATAGAAGTTCGGGTGGGAACCAACCCATGTGCATCGCTCATGCACACATTACAAAAACCATTTTGAGCTTCTCGGCGGTGAGCTCGAGCAGGGCAACCCTCATACCAATGGGTGAATACACATCGGCTCGTTCGGGCACGGTTGCCCTCATATACATGGGTGAAACAAATACAATGCCTTTTGGGCAGCGGACCCTCATGTGTGTGTGAACATCTTCTTAAAAAGTTCTGAAAATTCAGTTGTGTGTGAATGAACCCTTGACAATACTAAGGGTTAAAGAAAACATTATGCATAAATCATTTTAATTCACTTCTATTAATTTTATTTTGTAAAATATGCATCGAATTTGCTGCTAGGTGCCAAATCTTGCAGCTGCCAGCTCGAGTTGTTAAAGCGATAGTAAATGCATGGAATAAAGTTGTATCCTTTATGCCATATGGGACTCATGATTGTGAAGGTCCTCTCCTTCTCCATGCTATCCTCTTCCATGGCTTGTAGCACCTATGTGCTTGCCATAGCTAGTGTTGATCTACTGCTAGCTCTTCTGAGCTTTCTCTTGCACAAGCTCTATTTCCATGGCCAAGGGACTTGCTATCTTCTTCCTCCTCTCTGTGCAGTTCATTGTTGTGATGTACATGTAGGTTGAAAAGATGTAGCGGGGAAGAGAGCTTGAGCTCTTGCAAGCACACACACACTCACAAAAACCCTAGACGATAACACACAAGGTGAGAGGCTGAAAATTCTTCTTCTTCTTCACACAACAAGAGAGGTCTACAAAGAAGATAAAGTGACTAAAACACATAATGGAGTATATACAAGTGGTCCATAATGTGAACATGCTAAGATGAGTGGGTAGATGTGGACTAGTTGGTCTAGTCCAGCTGTAGAATCTCTGGCGAAGATATGTCGGTGCCAGCTACCAAACCCGTGAGTGATATAAATGTCGAACGGTCATGCAGGCGCCTCATGAGTGTCAGTTCATGTTGAGCTTGACATCTCAAAACTCCCCCTCAAGCTCAACTCCAGCTCATAAACTCCAAGCATATCTCAAAATCTACGAAGCTTCTCAACTCCCAAGGCCTTCATGAAGACGTCAGCGAGACCTGATCCTGTGTGTTGATGGAGGCCAAGTCGATGTCGTCTGCCAAGACTCTCTCCCTGATGAAGTGGTAATGTACCTTAATGTGTTTCATCCGTGGATGGAAAACTGGGTTCTTGGGGCCAACTGTATACTGCTAAGATTGTCACAATATATGACAACATTTCTCTCCACATGCAACCCCAAATCAGCAAAGTAACTTGCATAACCAAGCTATCTCACATGCTGCCACCATAGCTCCTCTGTACTCTGCTTCTGTACTTGACAAGGCAACTGTGGGCTGCTTCTTGCTGCTCCATATCACAGCAGCACTCCCCAATGAAAACATAAATCCACTAGTAGATCTCTTGTCTGAGATGCTACCTGCCCAATCTGCATTTGTGTACCCATATAGCTCCAATGGTACACCTACTGCATAAAACAATGCATAATCAACAATGGCCCTCAAATACCAAAGTGTGCGTCGCACATTGTCAAGATGTGGTTTGCGCGGAACCTGCATAAACTGGCTCTCTAAGACAACAATGTAACTCAAATCCAGCCTGCTGATCATGACGTCAAGATGTGGTTTACGCGGAACCTGCATAAACTGGATCTCTAAGACAACAGTGTAACTCAAATCCGGCCTGCTGATCATGACATAGATCAAACTCCCCACAATCTTCCTGTACATAGTGGGATCCTCCAACACATAACCTGCATCTACACTAAGCTTGCCATTTTGATCTAATGGCACGGAGATTGGCTTACAATTAGCCATCCCATACTTGGACAACATGTCCAATACATACTGTCTCTGTGTGACAGACAAATACCATCAAGTGCGTGAATGACCTCAATTCCCAAAAAGTAGCACAGATCTCCCAAATCCTTCATCTCAAACTTCCTTTTGAGAATACTTTTCACATGCTCAATCTCATCCAAGTTGTCACCCCCCCAACAATAAGATCATCTACATATATGGTGATGATCACAATACCCTTATCACTCTTGCACACATACAAAAGAGTGGTCTACATCTGCCATATGAAAACCAATAGTGACAAGATACTCAGCAATCTTGTCATGCCATGCCATGCTTGTGGAGCTTGCTTCAGCCCGTTTACAAAGCCTTATGAAGCTTATATACATACTCTGGGTGACCTGTACCCTCAAAACCAGGTGGCTGATCCATATACACTTCTTCTTTACAAGTCACCATGCAAGAATGCATTTTTTACATCCATCTGATGTAAAAACTAGCCTTTAGCTACAACCACCACAATCACAACTCTCACAGTTGCCATCTTTGCAACTGGAAAAAATGTCTTCTCATAATCAATCCCATGTGTCTGCGCATATCCTTTGGCTACCAATCTAGCCTTATACTTACTTATGCTACCATCACTGTTATGTTTCTCCTTATATACCCACTTACAGCCAATAGCTTTCTTGCCTTTAGTCAATGGCACCAAATCCCAAGTCTCATTTCCATACAATGCATCCATCTCTTCATCCATAGCTTTCTCCCAACACACATTTCCAATAGCCTCATCAAAACATGTGGGTTTTACAACCTGCACAAACTTTGCCATATAAGCATACTGATGTGTCACATAAACATCATAAGTTAACCTCTGCACAAGGTTTTTGACTCTTCTAGATCTTCGTAACTTTGCATTCATGGCTTCCATAGCCTTCTTCACACTAGGTATACTCATCAAGGCTCATCTCCGAGCCACTAGAATATCCATCAACAAGAGAATGCCCTGCAGAAATATCAGGCATACCAAGGGGCTCAACCACTTTCTCTTTGCCTTTATGTGATGTACCAAACTACATTTTCAGGATTGATATTATGATGCAGCCTGCCACTCCATGGTCTATCAACAGGACCGCTAGATGAGGACTCTCCTATTCCACTCAATGACTATGATTGCTGACTTGCATTTTGTGCAACCACGTTTCCACTTACATTAGCCCCAACATCTTTTTTAGTTGTATACCAGCTACTCATCTCATAAAATACAACATCCCTGCTTACCCTCAATTCACGTGTAGCAAGATTATAGCATCTATATCCCTTTTACTCAAGGGAATACCCAATAAACACACATTTTTATGCCTTTGGATCCAGCTTGGTACGCAGCTCATATGGCACATGCACATATGCAATATATCTGAAAACTTTCAAGTGAGACAAATCAGGTTTCTTGCCAGTAAACTTTTTCTTTGGCGTTACATCATGTATGGCTGCAGTAGGAGTCTTGTTCATGATATAAACTGCTGTAGACATAGCCTCAGCCCAATAGTTATGCAGCATATTCTTCTCTATCATCAATGCTCGTGCTTTTTGCAATGTGCCTGTCAGCAACTCCATTTTGTTGTGGAGTGTATCTACATGTAAATTGTCTCTGAATGCCATTCTTTCGCAAGAATTCAGAGAACTCATTGGTGGAGAAGTATAATCTCCCTCCATCTGACCACCTTAGGCACTTCACATGTTTTCCTATCTATTTTTTAGCCATAACTCTAAAATTCTAAAAATGAGTGAACACTTCACTCTTCTCCTTCATGAAATACACCCACACTTTCCTCGTGTAGTCATCAATGAATGTTACGTACTACCTGCAGCCACCCATAGACATAGTCTTCATAGGACCCCATACATATGAATGCATAACATCTGGTACATTCTTGATCACATTTCTATCACGTGGAAATACATGCTTTGTTTACTTTCCAAATTGACATGCTTCACATACTTTATGCATACATTCAACTTTAAACTTAGGCAGTCCTATCACAATTTCTTTAGTCTACATAGACTTTATTCTTTGCACATTTACATGCCCAATTCACTTATGCCAAATGTCTGTATTTGCAACAACTCCTAAACCATTTGCAAACATTGTAGCACTCACTTCAGGCATATTTACATTCAATGTAAATATTTTGTCCACTCTATTGCCTTTTGCAGAACCTACACTTATCTTTAAAATCTTCTACATAACAGCCATCAGGGTTAAACTAGCCTTGCAAACCCTGCTCAATCATCTGGCCAACTAAAACCCAGATTCTTTTGTAATGTTCGAAACATGAAGTACATCTGCAAGGTACTTCACCTCACCATCCTGCATAGATAATGGCACATCTCCAACATGGGTAACCGGATGAGCAGTGCCATCCCTTGTTTCAACAAAACCTGGTCTTTCAAGACTCTTCATTTCCTTGAACCACTCACCATGACTTGTCATGTGGTTTGAAGCACTTGAATCAATATACCATAAATCATCCTTACATGCTGCTACATCATTTCCATACACAGCATTAATAACATGTTGCATAACAAACAACCGCTTATTATCCTTATTATTTATGCTAAAGGATGCATAGTTGTTTTGCTGCACTTTTCCATTTTGCATGTCACTCTGCTTCTTATTATAGCAATCTACCTGCACATGTCCAGGATTACCACAATAAAAAACCCTCATCTATCATTATGTTGCCTTTGCCAATTACCACCGCGACCTCGTTGACTCCCCCTATCTCTAAACTGGCCTCTTCCACCTGTGTGTTGTTGCTGTGAATCCTAGGACTGTTGCTGTGCTGACCATAATTCCGATTACCCGTTTGGCCACCATCTTGGCCACGTACACGACCTCTACCTTGTCCTCTACCTAAACTTGTGTAGAAGGCATGTTGCTCTGAACTATTTTTGTTTTGTGAAGACTGTTGATCTTCACCCAAATTCTTCTCTTCAATAATCAGCATTGACACCAAATCTGTGAAGTTGGGAATGTTCTCCCGAGTCTGAATAGACATCTTGAATGCCTTGTATTGTGGCCCGAGACTACGTAGACGCACTTCCACCTTATCATCATCATTAACAGAAACACCAATTGATGCAAGGGATTCGACAAGTCCCTTGATCTTCAAGGCATAATCATTCACAAACATTTTTCTTCTCCACGGTATGAAGCTCATTTTTCAACTGAATCTTTCGTGCCTTGGTGTTAGTTTCATATCGCTTCACGAAGGTATCCCATGTCTCCTTAGGTGACTTGGCATCCTGTATATACCCAATCATAGTGTCTTGTATACTGATAGAAAGCCAATACATGACTTTTCTTTCTCCTTGATTCCAATCCTTGAATTCTTGACAAGGGTGTAGTAGCCAACACAAAGGGGAAAGAGTAGATGAAGCTCTTACCCTCGTACCGCTTCCTGTGCTTCTCTTGCTTGTTGACACTCAACACTTAGCATGAACCAAGCTATGATACCATGAAAAGATGTAAGGGGGAAGAGAGCTTGAGCTTTTGCAAGCACACACACACTCACATAAACCCTAGAAGAGAACACACGAGGTGAGAGGTTGAAAATTCTTCTTCTTCTTCACACAACAAAAGAGGTCTAAAAAGAAGATAAAGTGACTAACACATATAATAGAGTATATACAAGTGGTCCATAATGTGAACATGCTAAGAGGAGTGGGCAGATGTGGACTAGTTGGTATAGTCCAGTTATAGAATCTATGGCAAAGATATGTTGGTACCAGCTCTACCCATCCCACCAGTGATATAAATGTCGAACAGTTATGTAGGCGCCTTGTGAGTGTCAGCTCATGTTGAGATTGACATCAACATAGGTGATCATGAGCTGCATGTAGCATGCCGAGCAACTGGTCCACTTTCTGCAATCCAATGGAGTGTCCCTATATTTTATCCAATCGTGCTGCATGTCACACCTGTAGGACCTTTGTTTGCACCCACCGAGAGGGCTCTCTCCACAGATATGGTGGCGTGCTTCTGCCCCCAATAGCTCCATTGATTGGGTTGTCATGATATTCCATCCTCACATAAAGTCCCCAGATCTTGTAGCAAGTTTCTTCTAGCTACCTTTCCACGGGTGCACTACGGCAGCATTAGTAACGCTACTTGCCCTTTTGTGTTTTGCCATCCCAGATGGGACTTGAACTTCACCTCTCACTAAGAAGGGCACCTACTTTTCTGTAAAACTACTCACTTGAATGAGCATGGCTTCTCTTTGCCACACAACTGTCTATGAACACTTTACTGGAGCATGTAGCCCACTTCCACTAGGCCTCAAATCTTCTTCCATAGAGTTTCCAAAGCCATTCATAATGGCTACCATAGCTCTACCGTAACCTAGTTGCACTTCTTTCTATTCCTTCCAAGGACACAAGCTCTTTCATATTGAGGTTATCTAGGCTTTACCTACCTTCACAAGAAAACGTGGTTGCATTCTCATTAGTTCTTTCATGGACAAGGTTTCACAAGAGCCTTTCTCGTTGCTATATTGCCTCCCTTTAAGGTATCCAAACACATGAATTTCTAGCCAAATCCATGGCCACCAAGACATCTATGGCTTTCTTCTTACTAGTAGAGGAGAGAAACATTCCTCTTCTCAAGCTTGCTTGCCAAGCTCCAATTGCGCACCCTTTTGTGCACTACCATTATGCTTCCCTTCTTGAAGCACTCAACCATGCTTTCTTCCAAGTGAAAGAATTCACATGCTCAACCTTATTTGAGCAATTAACACCAGCAACATAAATTTGCAACAACATATATGTGCCTCCCTTTTGAAGCATCTCTCCATGTGCCCAACCAATATGAACACCAACTTGCAACCATACCATATCTTGAGACACCATCATCTCCTTGCTAGCTTCCTTGTTGACATTGAAGATTCCATAGCCTTCATACTTGCTGAAAATCTTTATTTCAGCTTCTTTGGCAGCTTTTTCAAGACTCTCTCCAATCACCAACATAATCTCTCCAATCACCAACATAATCTCTCTCTGAATGCAATACTAATGACAATGAGTGTGCTAATTTTTTCATAATAAACTAAAAATAATGCTTAATCAATGAACTCATAACCAAGAAAACTATACATAAATATTCACCCATGACCAAGAGCCCATGTCTCCCACAAGTGACTTAGCATCCGTATATGCCCAATCATAGTGTCCTGTATGGTAATAGAAAGCCAATACATGACTTTCCTTGCTTCTTGATTCTAATCCTTATATTTTTTTACATCTGCAGTAGTTGGATTAATCTCCAGTATCTCTAGAGTCTCCTAATGTTCACCTTCAATGTAGTCCTAATAGTCTTTTCCCATCACGAAATTTATTAATCTATACCTCCAAGCATGGAAGTTGTTCTTGGTAAACTTTTTTGCAGCAGTCTGGTTAATTCCATCATTCGACATCTTGTCTGCAACACAAACTCACTAAAAACAACACTCTTGTTTGACATGCACAAACTGTTGTATTCTCTGCAGTGATACTACATTGCACCCAAACTATCACAACCAGTGACCTCAATTTGCATACATACACCCAATGGAAATCGTAAGACCTCTTTGCAGTACACAGTGTCTGCACAACCATTTTCCCTTCCTGCAGTTCCAAAAACAGAAATCTACAGAGAATCGAAACTTACCCATAGAGCATTCGAACACCTGCGAACTAAAAACCGGAGGTCAAGAAGTGCCTGAAATGCATCTTCGGCCCAAAATTTTTTGTTTAAAGGACTATTTAGTTGCCCTATAGCTCTGCTCCCCATGACCATAAATATAGCTCCTCAATCGGAGCTCATTTGCCGATGCCTCTCATGAAGAGCTCCCTACAAGGGTGTAGTAGCCAACACAAAGGGGGAAGAGTAGATGAAGAGCTCTCTTACTCTCATACCGCTTCTTGTGCTTCTCTTGCTTGCCGCTCAGCTTCTTAGCATGAACCAGTCTGATACCATGAAAAGATGCAGGGGAGAAGAGATATTGAGATCTTGCAAGTACACACACACACTCACACAAACCCTAGAAGAGAACACACAAGATGAGAGGTTGAAAATTGTTGTTCTTGTTCTTCAACAAAAGAGGTCTATAAAGGAGATAAAGTGACTAACACACATACTAGAGTATATACAAGTGGTCCATAATGTGAACACACTAAAGTGGAGTGGGGAGGTGTGGACTAGTCGGTGTAGTCGAGCTGTAGAATCTAGGGGAAAGATATGTCGGTGCAAGTTACCAAACCCACCAGTGATGTAAATGTTGAACGGTCATGAAGGCACCTCGTGAGTATCAGCTCATGTTGAGCTTGACATCTCAACAAACCATGTAACAGAACTATCCATATTAGTAATAGTACATAGAAGCCCAAAACAAATATAAGCTTATTTCACATCAACATCTCTCTTGTCTTTGATAGAGGAAATAGATTTAGACGAATCCATAGGCCATGAGAATGTGGAATATATGATTTAAAAAATGTATTTGACAGAGAAGGAAATAGATTTTGAATAATCCATAGGCCATGAGAATGTATGATATGAAAAATGTCTAAGCACACATCACCTACATTGGTAATAGCTATTTTCCATGGAGATGTAACAATAGAAAACCCGTAAGATATCTTTGCATCCTATAGTGCTAAATTTCAGATCCTAGGTGAGGGTGTTGCATTCACGTGAGTTTCTAGAGGATGAGGATATGATACTACTTTGGTACCAGAAAATCTATCTTTTAAAACCCTTGACTCTAGTGATTATATTGTTAATAGTAATGCAATCCCTCACTCTAATGATTACATTGCTAAACAGCATGGCATGAATGAAGTCTTATGGAAGTTATGAGGCCAATGATTGTTTCTATTATTTACAAGCTAGGAAATTTAGCAAGTTGTATCAACCTATGCTTTATTATGTATTCATTTGGAAAATCTATGAGATGATAGGTTCCAAGGAGTTCAATGTCACACATATCTGTTAACATTCTAGAAATGGGATTGATCATGGTGATAAACATAGATTAAGCAACATAATTAAGGTGGATTAAACCACACTAAAAACTCCATAACTAGAGAGAGAGAGATTGCACACTCAACACTATTCCCTTGTATTGCATATCACAATGAACCATACAATGATATAGGCTCTCTAGCCTTATCCCACTTTACATGTCATCATCCATGTGGCAACTCCTTTTCCACTCTTTTGGTCAACTCTCACACACCATACAATATTACATGTGGCATTCCTATCTTACCACAATATCTTGCACCTCTAGGGTGCTTTCCCACATACACAACACCGCGATTACATCTTTCAACACCCCCTCTTAATCGAGGTGTTCCACAACTCACCCATCACCCATCACTCATATCAATGTAGCATTGCACAACCGCAATCGCTACCTCTCAACACTCCCCCTCAATGATACATTGGAGTGTCCATCATCCAAACATGTGTGCGCGTGTCTACCATCTTAGACACCTAGTCCATTTTGAGCCGACTCGCTCACAGCAGAACCACTGAGTCCCGATTTGAACATGGAAGTTCGGGTGGGAACCAACCCATGCGCATGCACCTCACACGTGCATCGCTCATGCACACATCACACGACAACCATTTCGAGCTTCTAGGTGAGCTCGGGTAGGGCGACCCTCATACCATGGGTGATTACAAAAAAAAATCCTCGTTTTGAGCTTCAAGCTCGGGTACAGTTACCCTTCTCATTCATGGGTGAAAAAAATACAATGCCTTTTGACCAAATCCGGGCAACGTACACTCATAAAATTTGTGTGAGAGAATACAATCCTTTTTATGCACTATGCAAGGGCAGGGCACCCATCTCAAAAAAAATAATCAACATCCATACCTTTTTCCCAATGAAGCCGATATTTTCATGGTATTTTCAAGGCAACATAAATTTTATGTGATAATTAAAATTTTGCTTGTGGCCACAACCAAGCAAGGAATCTATGTGTGAACATCTTCTTGTGGAAAAACACACCACATGTGTAAAACCACCCTTATATGGCCTAAGGGTATTTGTGTGTTTTAAAATCGCATGACAAGCCACGAGTGCATCTGCTAAACGCCAAAGAAAACCTGCAATGCACATGGCTAGCTCTCTGACGACCTGGGACCTGCATTCATGTGGCCGTCTTCTTCTCCATGCAGTTGCTGTATAGCTCATCATATCCTTCCTTTCTCTCTCCATGACCTGCTTGCGACTCTCTGCATCGCCACACCTGGAGCTCAAATCCAATGCTCTGTTTCTTTGCTATTCCAATTAGCCCACGTTCCTCTAGTTAGCCAAAACGATGCGTACATTGCTACAGTGCTATCCGTTTCCTCTGCAGCTTTCGTCGTTCTCTCAATGTACCTGCTTTCTTTCTCTCTTCATCACTGCTGCTGCTTTAGCTACGCTTCATCTCCTTCTGCTCGCTGAGTCTTGTAGCCTTCATTTCCTTTGCTGACACGATCGTGACTCTCCGTGGGGCCTGCATGAGTTGGGTTCTCCTCCTCTGCTACAGCAATCGTTAGCTGTCGCCTCTTCTTATTCTTGCTTGCCCACACGTCTCTTTCACACTGAATCTTTCTTTGTAGTGATGTAGCTACTATTGCCTCCTCCGCAACAATTAGTCTACTCTTTATATAAGGAGCTATTTTGTAACTTCTATCAACATCACATCCAAGCTATAGTGAGCTCCGCATTGATCTCTCAATGTGCATGCTCTTCTTCACATGCAACTTGATTCCTTGCCTCATCAATTACACATGATTCTCTTCTTTTCATGCCAAAAGTTCAAGGGTGCTCTTCATAGGTTTCCATAAGAAAATAGAGCATTCTTCCATGCTCAAACACAAAACTTTGAGGCAAAACTTCACAAAACCAACCTTCTTGAGGCATAATCAGCAGCATATCTTCTCTTGGCAGCTTCTCCTTGACGGTGATGAAGACTCCATAGCCTTCATAATGCTGAAATCTCCATTTTCAGCTTCCTTGATGATGAACAAGCTCTCCATGTTGCAAAACTCCATTTGCAACTCTCTTGGGTAGCTTCTATGCAACCTCCTTGTTGCAAATCTCCTCTTAAATTCTCACAAATGCAAATCCAAATGATAATATGAGTGTGATTTTTTTTCATAATAAATTGAAAATAATGCTTAATCATAGAAACTCACAAAACCAAGCTAATATACATAATAAACACCATGACCAAGAGCCCATTTGGCTCTGATACCATGTTAACATTCTAGAAATGGGATTGATCATGGTGATAAACATAGATTAAGCAACATAATTAAGGTGGATTAAACCACACTAAAAACTCCATAACTAGAGAGAGAGAGATTGCACACTCAACACTATTCCCTTGTATTGCATATCACAATGAACCATACAATGATATAGGCTCTCTAGCCTTATCCCACTTTACATGTCATCATCCATGTGGCAACTCCTTTTCCACTCTTTTGGTCAACTCTCACACACCATACAATATTACATGTGGCATTCCTATCTTACCACAATATCTTACACCTCTAGGGTGCTTTCCCACATACACAACACCGCGATTACATCTTTCAACACCCCCTCTTAATCGAGGTGTTCCACAACTCACCCATCACCCATCACTCATATCAATGTAGCATTGCACAACCGCAATCGCTACCTCTCAACAATATCAACTATCATATTATCGAGGATACAAAAGAGGCACAACTAGAGTGCAAGAGACTAACACTTTTTAATAATAAGCCTCAGAATCTAGACTTGGATAAGGAGCTAAAGGATAGGTTTGCAAAGTAGCTCAGGTGATACGTCAACCATTTAAGTAAGGAGATGTACAGGACCTTGAGGACCCCCCACCAGAAGTGGAGAACCCTAATCCTTAGCTATCTCCCATTAGAAGCTTGGATATACAAAAGAGACCAATGGTTATATGAAGCTAGGTATATTTTTTTGGCAAGCTCTTTTTGGTTTTAAGGCGAGTAGTTTCTCTCTCTACTCTCTCTCTCTCTCTCTCTCTCTCTCTCTCTCTCCTCTCAATTTACTCTGATTTCATAGCATGTTTTTTTTAAAAGACGCCATACAAAGATGAAACTTTCAATATATTCCAAGACTTTTGCATCTTATGACAACCACCTATGAGACGTTGAGCATAAGCAACAATACAAGAAAGCATTTAAGACCTTGTAGTACTATTGGGACTCGCTATTATCTTTCTCTCTATCTTCCCTTAATGTACTACAATATTATAGCTACTTTTTAACAAAGACACCTTAACAAAGACACCATAGAAAGATGAAACTTCCGCTATAATTCAAAGAAAAATTACAAGACTACAACATATTATGATAAACACCTACAAGTTGTTGAACACAAGCAACAATACATGAAAGCATGTGTGACCTTAACTATCATCTTGGACTACTCTAACTACCCTAAATTTGCAATGAAGGTGGAAACTTCTCCTCAAAGAGGAGCCTCTTTTGCCTCTTTAATAATGCCAAAAGCTCTCCACATCCTAATGGCTGTTGCCGCTAGCATGTTCTTGTCTGATAATTACTCCAGATATAGCTGGGTGTATCCATTAAAGCAAAAGTAAGAGGTTTTTATGTGCTTTAGGCACTTTGTATCCATGGCTGAAAATGCATGTGAATGTAAAGTTGGCACCCTTCATTCAGATCGAGGGGGAGAGTATATGTCCAAGGAATTTCATGCATATATGGCTAAAATAGGCAAAGGCAACAATGTATAGTGCCATACATACCTCATCAAAATGGTGTGGTTGAGAGGAAGAACGTCTCTCATGGAGATGGCATGATGTATGGTGAAAGCCCAAGATTTACCTCATGGTTTTTGGTTAGAGGCAACTATGTGTGCAAACTATGTTTTGAACAAATTCCCTACCAAGGCCTTGCAGCCTAAAAAGCATTCTAGTGTGACAATAGCGTGAGAGTATGATGGATGTGCTAGTGCACCTACAATTGAATAGTCGCATTGCTGATTGAAGGAAATACCCAACAAAATATAATTCGACAAGACTAAGACAAGCTCTTGACACACACACACACACGTGTGTGTGTGTGTGTGTACTTATATACGTATATGTTGATTGAGAGAGAGACGCATTCACAACAAGGGCTTTGAGTTTAAAACCATGGGTTGCTTAGGTGGGTGGGTGGGTCATTTTATGGTTGAGAAAAGAGCGTGAGATTTGACAGGAGTCCATATTTTCAAAAGAAAGATACTAATAATTTTGATATGTCCAAGAACAAAGCGGTCATATTTTAAAATATTTTGACCTTTGTATGATGGTAAGTCACATTTAAGGATAGCTTTGAAGACCCATAGCGTGTGTGTATTGTATACTAAGGAGGACCCCACAAACTTCAACAAACAAGTAACACTTTAATGGTTTGAATGGAGAAAAAGGGTTAACCATTTCACAAACAACCTAAATTGGACCCACCAAAAGTGCATCATGGACAATTTCTCCAAAAAAGTTTGGCCGACAACGCACCGTAGGACAAGGAGTGAACATCCCTCCCACTGGGCCCGAGTAGGTACCTTCCCAGTTCCAACAAAAAAAGTTGTTTCCTTCAACACAAAGAGCCTTGTATTGACTAGTTGTTCACCAAATGCATGGAAGGCATGTGTAATTTTTTGCCTGGAAAAGAGAAGGGCTTTCCTTTTCGAGGTGATAGTTGTCTACAAATGTTTGTAAGCCCCCCTTAGGAGGTCACAATCATGCTAAGTGACAGAGTAGCCAATTAAATTTTCATATATTATGACTTGCTTACCATGTATTTAATGCATAGGGAAGGCAATCTTTCTTGGTGCATATTGTGTGTAATAAGAATTCATGCGATGAAGACAGACTTAGGCTCATATTCAATCTAAAAAGCTTGTAGACTCATCATCTCAAAAACATATGCATAATTATATATTTGGTGATGAAGGTGTCAATTTAAGGATGAGAAAGCATGATATCGTAACTTGATGACATTACAAAGATGAGGATAAACTTTGCGACGATGAGTCAATCCCAGTATCATTGGTAAAGAAGTTCGATTGTCGTGTTAAATGTGGCATATGTATGGTTGGAGAGGTAAAAGTAAGGTAGTGATATGTATGAGGAATTATAAGGCATGGGGAAGGAGAAGTGGATGCGGGAAGCCTTTGAAGAGAGTGGTAGCGTGGAAAATAATAAACGAGGTAGTGAAGCAAGTGAAATGTTTGAGTTAAGCGAGCGGTAGTGTGGATACTTAACTAAGGGAAAGAGAAATTTATGAGTGATGGATGATATATAAAGGGGAAAGTAGCAGTGTGATTTAATTAACTAGGGGAAAGACTAATGTTATGGGAGATGATATATGAAGGGTGGGAGGCTTAGTTTAAATTAAATTAAAACTTTTATCCACCACGGCGAGAGCCTCTCAAGGATTTGCTGTGGGAGAAAACGGGATGCTCGGAATTCTCGGGGAATTTGATCAAGCTGTAGGACCAGGCCCCTAAAAGGCAGCCTACGATGGGGCCCGCTATGTACACCCACAGGCTCTTAAAATCGTAGCTCGCCACCGCTGGCCCGATCGACCTCGCCGGATTCATGGACGCGCCGGTTATTGGCCTGCCAAAATAAAAAATAAATTCCCTAATTACATACATATTCATTCCTCCTCTACAAAAGCCGTTCGAAAAAACAAAATCAATAATATCGAGAAATATCTTCTAAAAAAATCTTTAATATCGAGAAATATCTTATTGGCCTGCCAAAATAAAAAATAAATTCCCCAATTTACTCCCAAAAAAAACCGTTCGAAAAAATAAAATAAAAAATATCTCCCGTTGCCATTTACAAAAATTGTTTTTTTTCCCTTTTTCAAAGCCGAGCAAGGAAAAAAAAAGCCCCACATCATAGCAACCCCAGAAAAAAAAAAAGAAACGTTTTTTTTCCCAAGACCAAAGAACCTTTGAAAAAAAACCATTTTCCCACGACTTTAATGCACGCGGGAAAATCCTTTATTAAAAAGTTCAAAGCCCCTTAAGACTTTATTAAAAGTTCATCCCCACCTCTTTTTTATAGAAAGCTTTCATGTACAGCAACTCTCTTAATATACTTTCAGTTTTACCCCCAAAAAAAACCACCATCCATTAGGCACTGTTTTTAGATAGATAACTTAAACTACAACTAGATTTAATATTTTTTTACATACATAGGATTTAGTTATTTTTTTTACATACATACAATCAAGCTTTAAATTCACAACCCTACCCTAGACTTCAAAATTTTCAAAATTGAAAACATCGGTGCTATCTTGGCCTTCATTTGAAACCCGCTATTAAGGAAAATATGTTTTTATGGCCTTTATTTGCAAGCTTCTTTTTAGTGGTAGCCTTCATTGCAACCTTCAAGCCTACATATAATCCTATGTTTTAATGCGTTTTTAATCGATTAGAAAATTTGATTCATCTACTTTCTTTTAATAAAAAATATTATTGCTTTACCCCGTGAACATTGCATCCAGTCCAACCGCCGCGCCTATTGCCAACCCAGCTAACTCTCCAATCTAGACCAAAAACATTACATGATCAATTTTTAACATCATAATTAACCAAGCTAATCCGTACGCTTTGACATTACAATCTCCTTCAATCAAGAAATGAACCAATCTTATTATTGACCAATGCATTTCAATTTACTATGTGTCCACACTATTAAAGCGAAAAGTAATCCTCATTCTAATCTCCATATACAAGGCAACATGAATCAGTTAAACATGAAAAAAGAATGATTATTATGTTAATTAACATTAGAATCTCCATCATAGGGACCCATAAAGAGTAAAAAGAAATTTAATTAATTAATGAGAGGAATTCTTTTTAATTAATTAATGAGAGAAAGAGGGAGACTATTAAATTAATCAAACCAAGGTTAAGAAACGAGGACTCGAGGCCAGAAGGAAGGATCAACAAAGGATGATAATTTATGCGCCTGTGAAAATCACAGCTCACAATCGAATGCATCAATGAAAAATCTAGCTCCATAGAAGTTTAAAAAAAAAAACAAGCAAGCAATGCAGATTTTCAAAAAAGCAACAGAAAAACATTACACATAAAAGTTATGGGAGTGGAGGTAGCTAGTTTGGGTATAAACAAAAAAATAATGGGAACTAAGGCTTGGATTAGTGGGATTAATAATGGAAAACAACAAAAAATATGGGTTTTTTTTGTTTTGTTTTGTTTTGTGAAGAGCTTACAGCACGAGTATCAGTTGCAACGGCTGAGACAACAAACATGAGGATGAAGGAGGCGATAGCTTCAAGTGCAAAGGACTGGACATCAGATCCCGCAGGCAATGTGGCCCCCATCTTGGCCACTGGCCCCAAAATCAAACGCAGCGAAAACCCTGCACCAATTGATGCCACCACTTGAGCCCCCACATAACTAGGCACCTGCAAAAACACACATATTCAAAATTACAAATTATAAAAACTTCTCAATAATTCAAACTAAGGCATTTTTACATTTACCTTTATTACATAAGAACCTCCCCCCCAAAAAAAAAAAAACAATCCCACATTCTCTTTGATTAGGCTCAATATATATATGGCCCAAATTACACATTAAAAGTATAGTCTCTTTGATTAACCCAAATTCACTAATGGAGGTACTTGTAAAAATATTACATTACATTTTTTTTTGGGTGGAAGATGCGTTTTTTTTAATAATTTGTGTAAATACGTACATCCGTGAAAGGCATATTTACCGATCAAACTTTGTTGAAGATATAAAGGAACATTACTTGCTCATTGATATTTTAAATTTCATTTTATTAAATCAACCACATAATAGAGGGTGATTTAGTATAATATAAAAGCATACAGCGTTGAGTTGGCTAATTGAATGGCTAACGGTGATGGGTCAAATTAAAAATTTTAATTAGAGGGGGCTGAGGGTGAAATTTAAAAAAAAAACTAGCTGCAAAAAAAAAACTCAAAAAAAAAAAAAACCAAACGCGCAGTCGCTCACGCTCACTCTCTCTCCTCTCTCTCTGTCTCTCTCTCTCTCTCTCTCTCTCTCTCTCTCACACACACACACACCTCTCTCTCTCTCTCACACACACACACACTCAGAACTAACATGGCTCCATGGGAAATGGCGAACTGTGGCAAAGGCCAGGGTGACTGCAGGGTTCATATGAGCCCCTGAGATGTGGCCAACTGAGTAGATCATTATCATCACCACAAGCCCAAACGAGGCGGCCACCCCTACGTGTGTTATCTCGCCATTGCTCTTCATATTCACCATGATTGCCCCACACCCAGCAAACACTAGAATAAACGTAGATATAAGCTCCGCCCCCACCTGCACATAATCACAACCCTGATCGCAATCATAATCACATTAAAAAATTAATTCATCACGGCATAATTACTAATAACCTCATGCAATAGCCCCTTGAACCCTTGCTTATACATGAGCTTAAAAGTGGCTTGATATAACAAGGGCATTAATCCTTCTCACCAATCTAATGATCACTGTCACCTCCAGCTTTTTTGAGAGCTTAAGAAGCCGCTAATTGCAACCATACTCCTTCATCTATGGTTTAACCCTAGAAGCTTTTCTGTAAGCTAAGCTGGACGAGAGCTAATGCGAGAAATTCCTTAATTATTCTCCTGATTTAATGCTGAGATTTGACTAGGAGCAAGTCTAAGCTGAAGGAGTGAGATTGGCTACAGGAGTATTAACCAGTCGCTTAAATCCAGTGCAAACCTTGTGAACAATGAAAGATTATGATGAATCGACAAGATTACCTTTTGAAGAAGGCCTGCATTGGCAATGGAGGAAGGCAGCCAAGAAGGGGCTCCAATAGACAGGCAGCCTCTTGGGGCAGCCTCATTAGCAGAGATAGAAGGGTCTACAGAAGGGGGAGGGGGAGAGACATGAGAAGCCATAGTTTAGAGCTTATTTGAAGCTCACTACAACGATCAAAACAGTGGGAAAAACAACAACAAAGGGCTCTGCAATACGGACACAATTACATAGTATAATTGCAAGGAGAGAGAGAGAGAGAGAGAGAGAGAGAGAGGGACGAGCTTAACAAGCCATTGTGTGAGTTTCGATGCATCAAATTAGTCTGGAGAAGGCTCTATTTATAAACAACAAAAGATTAATTCTAAAAAATGTGGACACGCAAGTAAACCTTAGTTACAGTTCAACATTTAGTAAGAAAGTTGTTAAAAAAGTGGTAGGGTATAGAGGTGTTGAAAAGTTGTCACAAGTAAATAGTGAAGACCCTCCCCTTTCTATCCCGTTGCCTACCTGGTGCTTTATAGATAGGCCAATTGCACTACAATGTGTGCAATCCTATTATACAATTGGCCCTCCACGTGTACTCAAGTAAATCCATCTACTCACCAAACACATCCCACCGTCCACGTCCTCACATAAGAACAGCGGTTGGGTTGTGGCCTCGGCCTCTTGGGATTTATACCAGTGGCGATGGCGCCCTTGCCTCCTAAAAGGAAGGTACACCAGGTCCATAGTGAAAAGTGATGGCATATAATTTCAATACCTACCTCCCTAAACAAGTGCCCACCCTAGCCCCTATTTTCAAAATAGGTGAAAGAGAGAGAGAGACAGTGTGTGTGTGTGTTCATTACCCCCTTGCTTTAGGAGATGTTCATTCGGAAAGTATGAAGATTTTTGGTAAAGGAATTAGACCTTGGGTAGGGACAAGTTAGCAAAAGTCTTCCTCTAGTCTAGTCTAATGCCAAAGACTTCAAGAGTATAACAAAGTCCATGAGAATACGTATGAGCATGCATCATACACTTTCATTAGTATTATAGGAACCAATGAAGGTTTTTCAAGCCAAGCTTAAGTTAGGCCAGGAAATGTTCTTTCTTGTTGGAAGATTTTGTATGTACTTGAATGTCAAGTAGGGCTTCAATATCAAGGCATATCCACCACAAAGGTTAGTGTTATGCAATCAAGGCATAGGGTTGGGTCTTGTTTTTCAATTCTTGCAAGTTACTTTTTATCCCCTAAACTCCCAAAAAACTCTCTTTCTTTGCAACCTGGTATAACTCAATGAGAGGATGCTAGCCTAGGTTCCTTAAAGGTTCTCACCATGATTGATTCCATATTTCTCCATATCCCCCATCAATGGAGAATGTTTAAAAAGGTGCAATAATCCTAATTACATTATATACAATGGAGAATGTTTAAATAGGTGCAATAATCCTAATTACATTATAATTTTACTATTTTCAATTTTCCATCAAATAAAAGGTCTAAAGGTGTTTTAAAAAGACCTTTGTGTTTTTAGTCTTAGTTATTATACATAAAGCCAAAGCACATACTCTACCCATCGAGACTAAATCCATGTAGGGGTCTTTTTCATTGATTAGTGAGATCTTTTTCAACATGTAGGGGTCTTTTTCATTGATTAGTGAGATCTTTTTCAACATGTAGGGGTCTTTTTCATTGATTAGTGAGATCTTTTTTCAACATGTAGGGGTCTTTTTGATTGATTAGTTAGACCTTTTTCAACTCGTATATCTACTAAACACTTAATAAGATAGTCACAAGCGTGCATGTCCCTTCATCTATACCAACGTGGGCTTTTGGCTTACTCTTTAAATGCACTTATTCCCTCTCTCTAAATTAACTTGTTTGTACTTTGCTAAACTAAATTGCAACTTGGTGTATATGGAACCTTCTCAAGTATTATACTTAGATCTTGGCATCCAAAAACTATGAAACCTTTGATCCTATTAGATGTAGGCCTAAGCAAGTTTCCAAACTAAGGCACTTATGCAATTTCACCTCACTATGCTCAAAATTTTTTTTGAAGTTACATGTTGATCATCAAAATGTGACATTATGATTTTGTTAAGATTCCAAGTGCATAAAAGTTTATGTTGATATTTTAAATCATTTTAGGGATATTGTAGGAGCTGTCTTGTTATAACCATCAATTTTGTTCAATTGGAGAACATTGCCAAGAGAGAGATAGATGTGTGTGTGTGTGTGTGTGTGTGTGTGTGAAAGAGGGAGAGGGGGCACTCTTTTCCATGTTATATTTCAATAACATAGAGAGTACTACGAACATTTCACTTTTCGATTTTCTTTCCATGTTATATTTCAATAACATAGAGAGTACTACGAACATTTCACTTTATTTCTTTGTTATGCACTTTGTTTCTTATTTATAAGCATCAATTTTGTTCAATTGGAGAACATTGTCAAGAGAGAGATAGATGTGAGAGAGAGAGAGAGAGAGAGAGAGAGAGAGAGAGAGAGAGAGAGAGGCATCATGGGTGCTCTTTTCCATGTTATATTTGAATAACATAGAGAGTACTACGAACATTAAATTTTCACTTTTTGAGTTTTTTTCCATGTTATATTTTAATAACATAGACTAGAGTAATAGGAACATTTCACTTCGATATTATTCACTTTTTAAGTTTTTTTTCCATGTTATATTTCAATAACATAGACTAGAGTACTAGGAACATTTCACTTCGATATTATTGTTAATGGTGACGAGGTTGGAGAGGTGGGGTGTTGAGAAAGACAATTAACTGGGCATTTCATGTTTGAATTCTTCAAACGGATGTATGAGAAAATAAGGTGAGATTGACATGTGTCCATATTTTCAAAAGGAAGTCACCAATAATTTTGGTATGTTCAAGAACAAAGCTTTTAAAAATCTTTTCATGTGCCAAATGTTGTTGATGTTTATATGGAGAGGACCCAACGTGCTTCAATAGTAAGGGCCAAGCTAATGAAATTTTAGGGGGTTACATCATGTGTACTCAAAAGGAACCCCTCAAACTATGAAGCTTGGAACTATTAATAAATAGCCCCTTTTTCTCCATAAAACTTACAATACATAAAATACATCTTATGCTTAAAATAATCTAGTTATCACTACCTTACACATTTTTTATGGACCCTTGAGGGAGAAAGAGATACACATCAAATAAAAAAAAGTACGAAGATCTTCCTCTTTTTTCATTTCTACATATGTGAGAGAGGAAGAAATGGAAAAAAAAACTTCATTGATAAAATATAAAATGGCCCAATTTTTTTCAATAAGGCTAAACACCTTGAGTAATATTGTCACATTAAGATATGTTGTCAAGTGTGCTAAAGGGAAGGGTGTTGAAAGAAAATGTTGGAAATAGAAGAAAAATATGTAAATAGAACTTAAAACTACTGAAAGATATCAAAAGTCCCAACCATAATTTCAAAACACATTGCTATTGATGATACCAAACGTTGAATAAATGAATTGAATAAACAAAGAATGAGCCTCAAAAGCCTAGCGCATTCATTATGCAATGACTTTGGCTCAAAATGCATTAGCCTTAAACTGTAATACTCCAACAAGTAGCTATCATTGAAGACAAAGGCACAAGGTACCTTTTTGAAAAAAATGCTAAAGTTTAGACCTTCACAATGCAAATGCTTGAACTTAATTATAAAGATGAATTCTACCCTTTGCATTAAAATTCAATGAGATTTGAACTTTACTCTAGGAGTGCAACAAACAATTTTCAAGGTCTAGATGACATTACCAAGTATTTTTTCTAGAAGATTTCAAGCTATTGTGGTTAAGGTGTTACAAAGATTAGACAACTTCTACCTTCATGCCCAAACAAAGAGAGGTCATTGCCAAGTATTATTTTTAGAATATTGGAAGCTGTAATTGTGGTTAAAGTGTAATAAATATTTGACAACTTCTACCTGCATGCCCAAATGAAGAGAGAACTCATGCCCTTCACCCCCTTCCCTAAGTGGTTTACTAAATGATCTACTAGATTCTATTCGAAAAAAAAGGAACTCTAATTCATATGGGATTGATCTTAAAGCTTTTTTGCATTTTAAAAATAGTAAGAACTATTATAGAACTACCTCGGCATAGAACTATTATAGAACTACCTTAGCATATCTAAGCAAGCCCTTACAAGTTATCGCTACTCATTTCTACTAAGGTTAACTCCATCAAGCCACACCTTGGCTTGTAATTTCACATGTTATGCATGCCATGAAAGAGAAACCTTGAAAAACAATGGGTAGTGTGTAAATAATGTCTAAATATATTGTATTACAAAGTCAAGGAGATTGCAAGCCTAAATGAGAGCACCCCAAGCTTCCAAGCTTCCATGCCTATTAATGACTCCTACTTTGGTCAAGCTAGTCTTCCAAAAGTTAGAATGCTGCAACCACCATGTCCATATACAAGAACAAGTAGAAAAAGGTCATTCTACCTTCCAAGGCTAGCATAAATGTTAATTTTATCCCAAGAAAGCAATCTTACTATAGATTTGCTAATAAAATAATGAGAACCAAGAATATAAAGTGTGAATTATCATCTAAGAACCACAATGCAATCTTACTGTTGTAGATTTGTTCACAAGAAAGTGATCCTACCTTCCAAGGCTAGCATAATGTTAATTTTATCTCAAGAAAGCAATCTTACTGTAGATTTGTTCACAAAATAATGAGAACCAAGAATATAAAGTGTGAATTATCATTTAACAACAACCACAATGTGTAAAAGTGGTGCGATAATTTTATCATCTATTCAAAAATGATAATTTAGAACATTAAAGAGTGTAATATTATTGTTTTATTAAAATTTATATATGCTTATTAAATATCAACTTGGTTTACCATATTAAGCATCCAATTCCCCCAAAACAGAATAGCATATACTCTATGTTTATAATTTGCAAAAGTTGATTAAAAAGCTTGTGTGTGCAACATATTGGTGGGGTTTTTTCTCAACTCTTGTAAGAAGGGTGGGCAAGCAACGTGACTAAGGTGTAGTAAAAATCAAATACCCTACCCTTAGATTAAGGTATAGACTAAGGTATATCCTCATGCCATTACTATTAATTATTAGCAAGAATAAAAAGGAACGATTTGAGGCTATCAAAATTAATTAACTAGAATATATGAAACAATTAATGTATTGTAATAATAAATAAGTAAATGATTCTAAGTGTTAGAATACACTTGCTTACAATGCTAGAAATCATTGTAGCAGAGTGCTTTCTAGCACTTTCTACAGCATATTTTGGTTCTACAATCAATTCTTTGTCTCTTACTTGACAACGTTTTAGAAAACAATAGTGGTGGTATTTTAACTACAAATGGAAAATCTTTTAGGTGTAGAAATGTAGGATCTATCCTTAGTCTTCCTCCTTAGTTCCTTATATATATACTTAGTCCCATTACACCAAACACAGTCCTGGGTAGCAGTAGAAACCCATCCTTTCTGTACCTCTTCCAAAACAATTCTAACTAATTGTCCTTCCCTATGGTTCAGATTGAAATCAAGCTATTCAGGTTTTCTACTGGTTTATATATATATATATATATATATAATTGTTGATAAAAAAATTTGTAAGATCTATTTTTATTTTATTATATCCTAAATAACCGATGGGTGTTAGTTGAAAATTTATTGTGTAGAAATGTAAGATTTGTTTTTCTTTTATTACCTCCTACATAACCTATGTGTTACGTACCTCATAGCAGCTACGGGGAGAGCGCTTTGCTTTGTTGCGCAAGCAAAAACGGAGAGCACTTTGCTTTGTTGTGTATAACAAGGACAAGGCGCAGTGTTGTCAACAAGAAGATGGAGGTTTCCCCCAAGCTTATGCCTCCCAGCAAGAGAGATTGCTCTGTTTTCCGCTATGGCCGCCTTCTTGCTTCTCCACACAGTCGTGATCTCCTCAAGCTATAGATCCAATTTGGATAAGATTTTCTTTTTTTGAAAAATTTAGAATGATTGAAGAAAACATTTGAGTGGGCCTAGCCCTCAGTCATGTGCAGTCATGTGGGAAGACGAGAACCCAAGCGCTGATACCAATGTCATGCTACGGTAGCGACAATTCGACGACAAACGGAGGCAAGAGGAGATCTTTGGATCACCACCTAGCCGTAGCCTCACCCACACATGTCCAATTGTCCGTGTGAGACTATGCCCAAGCGCCCTCTCCCCTGAACCACGTCTTGCTTGCCATCCACACTCCAGTGTGGATGGTCTCCGAGGCCAGTCGAGCTCCCTGTACTGCCATGAGCTATGTAACATAATGGGTATTAGCTAAAAATTTATTGTGTTACGTAGCTGCTATGAGCTACGTATCACAATGGGTATTAGTCGCTATGAGCTACTATGAGCTACGTAACACAATAGGTATTAGCTGTTATGAGCTACGTAACACAATGGGTATTAGCTGCTAACACAATGGGTATTAGCTCAAAATTTATTTACATTTAACATGCCACCATAATCCTTATGTATAGTTGTCAACCACATTGGTTTTAACCTTGCCGACACTAACTAGCAAATGCGGACACACCAACAATGAGATAAAATGTAGACCACATTGGTTAACATGGTTGCAACCACCAATTAGCTAAGGCAAACACACCAACACCAAGAGCAAAAAGGAGATACACGATGACATCCACAACAACCAATGGATAGATGGATGGGATACCTCTGATAATCAAGGTGTTTATACCGCCATTCCCATTTCTCAAAAGTGTGTGGCAACCAGTTTGTATAGATTCCTAGTGGAGGTGCTTCACGAATGTTTTATGATAACTTCCATTATAATTGTACGAGGCTATGAATGAGCCAAAAGTATGTCATGGGCATCCATAAGATGGACACACTTTAAGTTAATGTGAACACCTATAGCCTTGTATTATATGAGGCCATGAATGAGCCAAAACTATGTCATGGGCACCCATGAGATAGACACACTTGTGAATGTGAAAACTATAGCCTTGTATTGTATGAGGCTATGAATGAGCCAAAATAATGTCATGTGGGCGCCCACGGTGGGACAACCTTGAAGTGAATGTGAACACATGTGGCCTTGTATGTATAAGGCCATGAATGAGCTAAAACTATGTTATGGGCACCCATTGTGGACACACTTTAAGTGAATGTGAGCACTTATGGCATTTGTATATATACTAATTTCTCTCAACTTTTGGCCTTGTATGTATAAGGCCATGAATGAACCAAAGCTATAAGGAGCTACAATATGATGTCCACAACAACCAATGGATGGATGGACGGGGCACCCATGATAACCAAGGTGTTTATTCTACCATTACTTCTTCTCAAGTGTGTGGCGAAAAGTTTGTAGAGATTCCTAGTAGAGGGACTTCAATAATGTATTATGATGATTTCCACTATAATTGTATGAGGCCATGAATGAGCCAAACCTATGTCATGGGCACCCACGATAGACACACTTTATGAGCAAATGTGAACACCTATGGCCTAGTATTATATGAGGCGATGATGAGCCAAAACTATGTCATGGGCACCCATGGTGGTGGACACACTTTATGTGAATGTGAACACCTATGGCCTTGTATATATAAGGTCATGAATGAGCCAAAACTATGTCATGGGCACCATGGTGGACACACTTTAAGTGAATGAGCCAAAACTATGTCATGGGCACCATGGTGGACACACTTTAAGTGAATGTGAAACCCATGGCCTTATATGTATACCAATTTCTCTCATCTCGATCGTGCGCTCGTGAGAGAGTGTGTGTGAGAAGTGAGGAAAGGGATTTTTCCATGGAGATGGAGTAGTGCCAGAGTGATAATGGATGTCGTAAGGAGTGAAGGAAGGAGCTCTCCACACACAAGGGTAGCATCCTATGAGCTCTGCTCACGATCGACTTATCAAACCTACTACGAGCCCATGACATAGTCGATTCATGACCTTAATCTATAAATAAACATCACAAAAAACACTCCTGGTTGCTTACTTTTTAGCAATAAACTTAGTAACCTTAGTCTACAAAAAAAAAACATCACAAAAAACACTCTTGGCTGCTTAGTTTTTAGGATTTTTTAATAACCTAGTTTTTTAAGATTAGGAAAGTAATTAGGTAATATTTTTTTGAGCTAAGCTTTAAATGCCTTAACTAGATCAATTGGAGTAATTATTAGGTGGGGCTCTAAATTTTAAAATATGATTAAAATACCTTAATTAAATCAATTGAGGTTCTAAAGTTATGATTAAAGACACTCATTGATTCAATTGAGTGGAATAGACCTCTAGTCGTGTATGATTAAATTTGCTTTTTAAGAAAGGAATTAATCTTCCTTTGTGGGGTGATTAGCTTAGGCTAATCATTCAAGGGTTAAGCAATACTATTGGTCAAAACTCTTAATCCAAATACTTGTGGATTATTGAGTAATTAGTGGGCCAAAAATTCCTCATTAGGTAGTTCCTTTAGCAACAAGATTAGCTATGCTTAATTTTTGAGTAATTAGTGGGCCAAAAATTCCTCATTAGGTAGTTCCTTTAGCAACAAGATTAGCTATGCTTAATTTTTGGCTAACCTATGAGGAGCCCCCAACATTCCTTACCCTTAGCTGTCCAAACAATAAAGAGAAGAGGAACCAAAGCATAAAGAAAGAAGGTAAGAAGACCCCAAAAAAAAAATCATAGAGGCAACTTGGATATCAAGAGGAAGAACAACCAACAGCAGTCACAATGGCTCTGAAGTACCTGAAATTCAAGGGGAGGAGTGATGAGGATCTAGATGCACATGTGTTTTAATTTGAAACAACATTCTTTAGTAATTAGAGCCCCATTATTTTTTAGAAGATTAAATTCTTTGCAAACAACTCCAAGTGGTAAACCACTAGTTAGTATGCATAATATGGTATGGATCACTTTCACACATTTTTACGATGGGAAAACGTACGCCTTCCTAAAGAGATTTCTAAAAGACAAGACCACCACTCAAGTGATGGATAAGCTACAAAGGTTGACTCAGAAGAAATTTCCTATAAAGGATTTTGCAGTATAATTTAGAGCACCCTTGATGCAATTAGATCTAGTAGAGACCACCAATAGCTACTTTGAGTTAGTGGTTTGTTAGGGGACTATGCCCATCGACACTCCAAATAGTGGTGGCACCAGTAGACCTCAATACCCTGACATTTGGGCAAGTTGTGGCAATAGCCAACCAATCAAAGAAGAAAGGGTCTTACATGTAGAAAAACAAAATAAAAAGCCGAATAAGAAGAAAAAGAGGATCTGCCTCTACACCATCTGAAAACCAAGCAAGAAATGTTAAAAGCATGTAACAAACATGATGAAATAAGAAAACAGAGCATGCAAAGGAAGGGATGAAGATTGCAACCTGCCTCTTCCCTTGATGAATCCACAAGAATGTCTCCTGGATTGGTTGCTTTGGATTTGTTGTGTTGGTGCTCAATGGCATCCTACATTTTCTTCTCGAACCACCTAGGCAACCTCCTATCTACTCTCTCATTTCTGTTCATTTGCCAGTAAGAGTTGTGGCTGGAGGGAATCCTTTGCTCATAGTCAAATATGAGCTTCCATTGTTCGAAAACCAAGTTCCACCAGTACAAACATGAAGATGCAATCCTCTTGACTCCCAAGCTATTGCATTTCTGGGAGACAAATTCCCACTTAGCCTTCTTGGAGCGCATATGCTCCGGAAGTAGGTTGCTCTCTTCCAACTCATCCAACTCCAATTTTATTGAGACGAGTATCTCGGTTTCGGAGTCAGTACTTGTGGAACCTTTTGTTTTCCCCAGTGTTTCTGCATCTGTATCTTTAGTTTGGCTACCACCGTTCTTGTTAGCTGGGCAGTCCTAATTATTAGGGACTTCATCTCCCTTTTGGGCACCTCCATTTCCCATTGTTGGCAGACCTGCATTTTCATCACCCATATTTGCCTTTGTAGAGGGCTGAGCCGGACCAATAGGACTGTAGGGTAAAGGGGGTGAAGCATTAGAGACGCAGGATAGTGGTGGCCAGGAAAACAAAGGAGGTGAATACCCTGTCAACAGAGAACCAAATGATGCAAAAGGTGTGAACTTACATTGTCTTGGGTTGAGACATTAGGAGTGCTTGCAGAGATGCTATCCTCTTGTTGAGAAGAGGGGACATACTCCTCCTGAAAGATCTTGGCTCCACACCTCGTTCAAGTCCATTGGGTAGCACGCAGCACACAAGCGTGATGAATAAGAAGTTGAGAAATAGGGAGTGGCGGTCACAGGCTGTATCGCCTGTACAAGGCTTTGCAGTGATACTGGTCGGGCTGGTGTGAAGGAGCACGGAGAAGACCCAGGGGAGACACAAAAGCGTAGAGAGAACCTACAAAAAAACAAAGGGGAAGCTGGTCGGGCTGGTGTGTAAGAGCACGCAGCAGAGAAAGAAAAGCCAGAAAGTGCACACGGCAGACCCCTGTTCTCTGTCTTCTCGATTCTGCTGTAACCCCTGTTGGGCATGCAGCCCGTTGAGAGGCTAGCACCATCAATGGGTTTTCTAGCTCCAGCTCTGCCTGTAAGGGATCATATGTTAGCTCCTCCTGCCTCTTATTGCTTTCTTGTCCACCCTAGCCACCCAACTTTTTCAGCTGTGAAGTCTCTTTTCTTAACTCTGCCTTTGGCTTCAATGTCAGCTAATTCATACTAGAAAGCGCTGCTGGTCGTTTTTCTCCTTCACAGTTCTTGAGAAAAACGGGGTGCCAAGCAAGAAGGTCATCCTGTGAAGCTGGAATCTGCACCAAATCATACGTCGAGTATTATCATCATGTACCCTTTTAGCAAACTCCACCACAATCCAGCTGTATGTATAGGTATTAGGTGGCACCACACCAATTGGCCTAGGTGTATAGCTTGAATGAGTCCAGGCTACCCATACATTTATGCTCAAACAAGGCTTAGACCTACACATCAGGCAGGAAGTGCTCACAGATATTTCAACTCCAACAATCACCTCCAAAACTCAAATAGGCCTAAAAATATTTGAGCTGACAAGTAGGGGTTGGAAAAAGAGTATGACAAGTAATTCTAATTTTGTTAACACAAGTAGTGTACTGGCCTTACATCAATTGAAACTGCATCTTTGTGTAAATCCTTTGATAAGTCGCAAGGTATGGGCCAAAATAAAGAATCTGACTATCCAAGGGCAAGTGTCATGGCACAAGAATTGATGCTTGAGATATGGGCAAATGTTATAGCCATGGAAGAGAAGCCTAGGGTTAAAGCTCAACAAGATTAGCAAAATTAAGAGCTCAATCAAAGGATCAAACAAACTTCACCTCACTAGCACACGTTTTTCCTAGAGAAACTCAAATTGAGCCTACCCAAGCTAACATGCCAATGAGTCCTTTTACAAGGTATATGACCACATGGTCTTTTTGGGTACTTAAAACACTTGATTGGCAATACAATATTGGGACGCAACTGCTTGCATATCTTGTAACGCACCAATGTTACTACATCCATTGGCCGGAGGTTTTGCACACAATAATGGGCACTACAAAGGAACTAGAACACCTCCAAGAGGTCATAGAGTGCATTAATTCAACAGTGCAATATCAACAACTCCAAGGGCATAATATACCTATAAGAGGCTCCCTACAATCAAGTGTACCTCAAGTAGCCAATGATCCTATCATGGACCAAGAGAAAAACCTCCCTTTAAGTTAACCTGACTCTAGCTCTTCTTGTATTTCAAGCTCTCTATTGGACACCATAGCACCCTCATATACAAGGCATAGAAACTTTCATGCCATCTTGTTCAAACTCAAAATCTGTGCAAATAGAGCCTTCCCCAACTGGCAAACTCATTGGAGATTCTACAAAACCTTTAGACAAATGGATTGATGGAACCCTCAAGGGAGTAGAGTGGGAATACAACATCAAAACCAATATGCTAATGGACCTGCTCAACATGAAATCTCATCGTCTTTTTTGGCATGAGATTATCTCAATGGTTCTCCAAGAAAAGGGAATGGAGCCACAACTCTAAGAGGTTTTCAAGTGCATTGATCAAACACTTATGGCTATCCGAAAGGTACTAAACATTGTGACCTCTACTCAAGAAACCTCAATGCCAATTAAGTCTTCTACCACAAAAGAACATCATACCTTAGTGAAAGAAGAACAACAAGTGAAAAACCCATCATGTGCTACTTCTATCATGCCACCACCAGGCTTTCTAGAAAAACAAGCTCCAAATATGCCTCTGAAAAGATGCAGGGGGGAAGAGAGCTTGAGCTCTTGCAAGCACACACACACTCACAAAACCCTAATAGAGAACACACAAGGTGGAAGGCTGAAAATCTTCTCCTTCTTCACTCAACACTCAACACACCATATACAAGAATAAGACTACACACAATATGAAAGGTACTCAACCAAATACATACACGGGTTCTCTATAGTGTGAACTCGACTAAATGAGCTGGCGCTATAACTATGCCAGTCTCTAGAATGGCTGTCACACAGCCTGTCATCCCACTGGCCGCATATCTCCCATGATCTCACCAACCATGCCAGTGGTGTAAGTGTGGGGCCTATCCCCCAGGCGGGTCATCAGTGTCCATCGCCTCACTAGACACTGAATCTGCGGAGCTTCTCTGTACCCAATGCTTTGGTGAAGATGTCAGCTACCTGATCCTCTGTGCTGACATAAACAAGGTCAAGATCTCCTGCCAAGACCTTCTCTCTGACGAAGTGGTAGTGGACCTCTATGTGCTTCGTACAAGCATGAAAGACTGGGTTCCTGGCCAACTGTATACTGCTATTGTTGTCACAGAAAATGACAACTTGTCTATCCACTGATAGATCCAAATCTGCAAGTAGCTTTCTCAACCAAGCTACCTCACATGCTGCCATAGCAGCTCCTCTATACTCGGCCTCTGTACTCGATAGAGCAACCGTAGGCTGCTTCTTGCTGCTCCAAGTCACAGCAACACTCCCCAAAGAAAACATGAATCCACTGGTAGATCTTCTATCTGAGATACTACCAGCCCAATCAGTATCTGTGTACCCATGTACACATATCTCTGTCCCAGTCTCATAGAATAGTCCACAATGCAAAGTAGACCTCACATACCTCAGTATGCGTCTCACTGCATCCAAATGCGGTTTTCGTGGAACCTGCATAAACTGACTCACCAACCTAACAGCATAGCTCAATCTGGTTGGTCTGGTGATCATCATGTAGATCAAACTTCCTACTATGCACCTGTACATAGTAGGGTCCTCCAAGATCTCTCCTGAATCTGCACTCAACTTGCCATTCTGATCCAATGGCACAGAAATAGGCTTACAACCTGTCATACCATACTTGGACAACATGTCCAAGCCATATTGTCTCTGCAGTAATCCAATACCATGTGGTGACCTAATCACCTCAACGCCCAAGAAATATCTGAGCTCCCCCAAATCCTTCATCTCAAACTTCTGTCTAAGCAAGATATTTACATTAAAGATCTCTGCATCATGGTCTCCCGTAATGATCAAGTCATCTACATAGATGACAACAAGCACAACTCCTCTATCACCATGTCTCACATACAGCGAGAAATCTACATTGGCTACATGAAAGCCAATGGTGACAAGATACTCAGAAATCTTGTCAGACCATGCTCTTGGTGCTTGCTTTAAGCCATACAAGGCTTTCTTCAACCTGCAAACATGCTCGGGGTGACCCACATCCTCATAACCAGGTGGCTGCAACATATACACCTCTTCTTGCAAATCCCCATGCAAGAATGCATTCTTTACATCCATCTGATGTAAAGACCATTGATTTGACGTAGCCACTGCTATCACAACTCTCACCGTTGCCATCTTGGCAACTGGGCTAAAAGTTTCCTCATAATCAATCCCATATGTCTGTGCATATCCTTTGGCTACCAATCTAGCCTTGTACCTGTTTATGCTTCCATCACTGTTATGTTTAACTTTGTACACCTACTTGCATCCAATGGCTTTCTTGCCTTCAGGCAATTGCACTAAATCCCAGGTTTCATTTCCATATAGTGCATCCATCTCCTCATCCATAGCTTTCTCCCAACACACATTTCCAACAGCCTCATCAATGCATGTGGGCTCTACAACCTGCACAACCTTTGCTATATATGGATAGTGATGTGCCACATAACCATCATATGTAAATCTCTGCACAAGATTCTTCACTCTCCCTGATCTTCGTAGCTTTTCATTCATGGCTTCCATAGCCTTCTTTACACCAGGTGTTCTCATAGCTGGGATCCCAAGCTCCTCATCAAGGCTCATATCTGAGCCACTAGACTCTCCATCAACATGAGAATGCCCTGCAGAAATGTCAGGCATACCAAGGGGCTCAACCACTTTCTCTTTTCCTTTACGTGATGTAGTAATCACATTTGCAGGGCTGGTATTATGACGCGGCCTGCCACTCCATGGTCTATCAATTGACCCACTAGATGAGGACTCTCCTAGTCCACTCAAAGAGTGTGATTGCTGACCTGCATTCTGTGTAACCACACTTCCACTCAAATCAACCCCAACAGCTTCTTTTTCAGTAGCATACCAGCTGCTCATCTCATCAAAGACAACATCCGTGCTTACCCTCAACTCACGTGTAGTAGGGTTATAACATCTGTATCCCTTTTGCTCAAGGGAATATCCAATAAACACACATTTTTCAGCTTTTGGATCCAGCTTAGTTCTCAGCTCATCTAGCACATGCACATATGCAATGCATCCAAAGACTTTCAGATGAGACAAATCTGGTTTTCTGCCAGTAAACCTCTCCTCTGGAGTTACATCATGTATGGCTGCAATTGGAGTCCTGTTCATGATGTATACTGCTGTAGAAACAGCCTCAGCCCAATAGCTATGCGGCATATTTTTCTCTTCCATCAATGCTCGCGCAATCTCAGCAATGTGCCTGTTTTTCCGCTCAGCAACTCCATTTTGCTGCGGAGTGTATCTGCATGTAAACTGTCTCCGAATACCATTCTTCTTCAAGAATTCAGAGAACTCATTGGAGAAGTACTCTCCCCCTCCATCTGACCTTAGGCACTTTACATATTTCCCTGTTTGCTTTTCAACCAAAACTCTGAAATTCTGAAAGTGAGTGAACACCTCACTCTTCTCCTTCATGAAATATACCCACACTTTCCTCGTGTGGTCATCAATGAAAGTCACATAATACCTGCAGCCTCCCATAGATATGGTCTTCGTAGGACCCCATACATCTGAATGCACAACATCTAGTGCATTTCTGCTCACATATCTGTTACATGGAAACACATGCTTTGTTTGCTTCCCAAATTGGCATGCTTCACATATTTTCTGCATACCTTCCACTTTAAATTTTGGCAGCCCTGTCACAATTCCTTTTGTCTGCATAGACTTCAATCTCTGCACATTTACATGTCCAATCCTTTTATGCCAAATGTCTCTATCTGCAACAATTCCTGAACCATTTGCAAACATCGCAGCACTCATTTCAGGCATTTCTACATTCAACGTAAACATTCTGCCCACTCTGTTGCCTTTTGTAACCAACCTGCACTTGTCTTTAAAATCTTCAACATAACACCCATCAGGGTTAAACCGAACCTGCAAACCCTGCTCAATCATCTGGCCAACTGAAACCAGATTCTTTGTTATGTTTGGAACGTGAAGTACATCTGCAAGGTACTTCACTTTGCCATCCTGCATAGACAATGGCACATCTCCAACATGGGCAATTGGATGAGCAGTGTCATCCCCTGTTTCCACAAAACCTGGTCTTTCCGGGTTTTTCATCTCCTTGAACCACTCCCCATGACTCGTCATGTGGTTCGAAGCGCCTGAATCCACATACCATACATTATCTTTTTGTGCTGCTTCAACATTTTCAGACATGGCATTCATGACATGCTGCATAACAAACAACCTTTCATTATCCTCATTATTTCTGCTTGAGGATGCATAGTTGTTTTGCTGCACTTTCCCATTTTGCATGTCAGCCTGCTTCTTATAACATTCTGCCTGCACATGTCCAGGCTTACCACAATAATAGCATTCACGTGCATCATTATATTGCCTTTGCCAATTTCCACGGCCTCTTTGACTCCCCCTGCCTCTAAATTTGCCTCTTCCACCTGTGTGTTGTTGTTGATTCTGGGACTGTTGTTGTTGCTGCTGCTGCTGGCCATAATTCTGATTACCTGTTCGGCCATCTCCTTGACCGCGTCCACGGCCTCCTCTACCTCGTCCTCGTCTTGAACTCGTGTAGAAGGTCTGTTGCTCTGAACTGTTTTTGCTTTGTGAAGACACCAAATCTGTAAAGTTGGGAATGTTTTCCCGAGTCTGAATAGACGTCTTGAACGCCTTGTATTGTGGCCCGAGACCACGTAGACAGACCTCCACCTTATCATCATCATCTACTGACACACCAATAGATGCAAGGGATTCCACAATACCCTTTATCTTCAACGCATAGTCATTCACAGACATGCTCTTTTTCTCCACAGTATGAAGTTCATTCTTCAACTGTATCTTACGTGCCTTGGTATTTGTTTCATAAAGCTTTACCAAGGTGTTCCACGCCTCTCTGGGGGACTTGGCATCCTGAATGTGCCCAATCATGGTGTCCTGTAGACTAATGGATAGCCAATACATAACCTTCCTGGCTCCTTGGTTCCAGCCTTTAAACTCTCACATCTGCAGCAGTCGGATTTATATCCGGTATCTCCGGTGCCTCTTCATGCTCACCTTCTATGTAGTCCCAATAGCCTTTTCCCATCAGGAAATTCGTCAACCTGAACCTCCAAGCATGGAAGTTATTCTTATCAAGCTTCTCAGCCACAATCTGAGTTATCCCATCATTTGACATCTTGCCAAACACACAATTTTACCAGAAACTGCACTCTGGTTTTTCTGCACAAACTGCTGTATTTTTGCACAGCGGTACTGTAGTACTCTCAAATGTCACAACAACCAGTGACTTCAATGTGCATACATACACCCAATGGCAACTGTAGACCTCTTTGCAGCACCCACAGTGTCTGCACAGTCAATCTGTCTTCCTACAGTTCTTAAAACAGAGTTCTGCAGAGAATTGATGACTTACCCGCAGTGCTCGAAATCGCCTGCTTTCTGAAAAACGGAGGTCCAGACGCGCCCGAAACGCGTTTTCGGTCCAGAAAATATCGTCCGATAGGACAGTATAGTTGCTCTATAGCTTTACTCCCACGAAGAAAGCTCCTCAATCAGAGATCGTTTGCCGGTGCCTCCCGTAGAGCTCCCGACAAGGGTGTAGTCACCAACACAAATAGGGAAGAGTAGTTGCAGCTCTTACCCTCGTACCGCTTCCTATGGTTCTCTTGCTTGCAGCATAGCCCTTAGCACGAACCAGGCTCTGATACCATGAAAAGATGCAGGGGGGAAGAGAGCTTGAGCTCTTGCAAGCACACACACACTCACAAAACCCTAATAGAGAACACACAAGGTGAAAGGCTGAAAATCTTCTCCTTCTTCACTCAACACTCAACACACCATATACAAGAATAAGAGTACACACAAGGTGAAAGGCTGAAAATCTTCTCCTTCTTCACTCAACACTCAACACACCATATACAAGAATAAGAGTACACACAATATGAAAGGTACTCAACCAAATACATACACGGGTTCTCTATAGTGTGAACCCGACTAAATGAGCTGGCGCTATAACTATGCCAGTCTCTAGAATGGCTGTCACATAGCCTATCATCCCACTGGCCGCATATCTCCCATGATCTCACCAACCATGCCAGTGGTGTAAGTGTGGGGCCTATCTCCCAGGCGGGTCATCAGTGTCCACCGCCTCACTAGACGAGCTCGATATCTCAACAGCCTCCACATGAGGGGAATGGCAACAAGATACTCACTACCAATGTGACTATGCCAAGGAGAGTGAGTTTCCTAGCTCAAGCTCGCAAGCTATGAAAATGAATAATATGTGGACCCACAAGGAGGACCGATTGCTAGTGCTAGGTGCTTAAATGCTAGTTCTATTGTCTCTTTGGACTCTTAAGTGGGCATAACAACAACTTCCCCTATAAAGATAGCCCAAAGTCTCCTCAATCACCTACTTCAATATCTAGGGTTATATTCAAAAAGAGACCATTGGTACCGTAGAAATGAACCTTGAGTAGACTTCTTCTTGAGCACATGGCCACAAGGAATTCTAAAGGGACAAGATTGGGAGTATAACATAGCAACAAACATGCTTATGGATCTTGTCACCGAGAAATTCTATCCTTTGGTTTGGTAAGCACTTGTGTAAGTAGCCATTGAAGTCCTAGGAATCAAACCGAGTCTTCATTTGATGATGTTGGGATAATCATTCCATGGACGAAATGAGAAAAGAGCAAAACATTGTTACTCATACCAAGAAATCTCAAAAGCTGTCAGAGAGGCAGATCCACCTATATAGTTACTCAACCTCTAAGCAAGGGGGAAAACCATTAGCCAAATCACGAATTACATCTAGCATGACATCCCTGGGATTTTTTACAAAGCCATTAACTGCTCCACAAAAGCAAGAAAAGGTCCAAGAACCATCTAACACAAGCATGAATAGAGTTCTATATGAAATCCTGGCTAGTGACCCATATGTTCCTCTAGCTAGTGAAACCATGGTGATGACCACATCTTTGGAAAACTACTACAATGTTGCCACATCTTGGCACTCTAAACACACGGGTGAGATTATCCCAAAATCTGCTACTTCATGTGTTGAAGCACATGTGGTTTCAGCTACAGCGACTTTGGAACCAAAAAGAAAATGCATTGAATTGGCTAGCCCCTATGGGAAAGTGCTATTTAGTGTTTTGATTGATGGGTAAGCCAAGCACAACTTGATCGCTTTTTTTGATTGGTGCCAACTAGGAAAACCCGAGCTTGAACCAAGTGAAGTTAGAGTGAGGGGTAGCAAGAAGAAAAATACAAAAGTGTTTGGGTTATTAAAAGTTGACACCTATTGTGATAATGAGAACCTTGTTGGTGACTTCCTAGTCTTGCCTAAAGGTAACTTCAAAGGGCCAATCACCCTTGCTTACAAGTGGAAAGGTAAAAGTGACTCTACAAAAGAGATGTGTCTACAACATCCCCACCTCTCCAAACTTTGCTACCTAAAAATATTTTGAGGGTACAACATAGCTCAAGAAGGGGGGATTACAACCATGCTTCAACATCAACAATCCATAGACCTGCTCGCCAAGAGGCTTCTTCACCCATCAAAGCATCCACTTATGCTATTGAACTCTAACTCTTCAATGCAACACCCCCTCAAGAGGAAATACACATGCCAATACATCATGAAGAGTGCTTATGCCAAATTCACTCTTATGTAAACACATTGCCACCTCTTCAGTTGGATATAAGCACTTCTCAAGCACTCACACATGTACCATCACCTAGGACTTCTCAATATAGCACTTGGAAAGGATGGTTTCATCAAGCTTACACCAAAGTGAGTAAAGGAAAAACTTGAGGTGGTGACCCAAGGAGATAGTCTCATCTCCTTAAAACCCTCTAAGACACCTTACTTCCAAACATTTCACCATGTTCACATCGAGAGGGAGCTTGTTGGAAAATTTAATACCATAAAAATTGGTATTGGCCTAACATGTATAGCATTAATACTTTGTACATAGCTTAAACATTATTTATTTCTTTCATAATCACAAAAATACAAAAAAAAAGTAAGGGAAGAGAGAACTAATCAAGTGACAAGTAAACATATACTTCATAGTCTTGGCTAACCAACATGTGCAGAGCTTTTCTTGAGGATGTTTATCATGATGCAACAACAAAGTCTTCTAACAACAGTAGACACCTACATAAAAATCTTCATTCTCAACAAGTAGCTACAAAGTCTTTCACCAATATCAAGAGCAAAGGATAAGCAATGACTTCACAACTTCAAATTAAACAGGTGTATTCGAAACTGGCTATTCATGCATCTCTCTTTTGTAATTCTATACTTCAACTGTTCCCTTGGAAAGCATATTTGCATTGCACTTGACATGTTTGCTTTTCTCTTTATAGCTTCCAAGATGAATATAATGATAGCATCTTTTCTTTTAAATTGTCCTAGTCCTACGATTATGTGTCTAAAGATAAAGTATACCAAAGGAGTATGCTAAGTACTCCATTTTACATTTATGAAACCATCTTTAGCTATATTCTAGCTCTCTAGGTAGCGTGTGAGTGAAAAAGATGGTTGTTACATTATAAAAAAGCACAAAAAACTAATTTAAAAAAAAAACAAAAAACATGACCAAGAGGATAGCCATCGCCATGTGGAATCCTGGTAGGTCTTTGGAAAACTAGCAATGGTACCAAAAGATTGATGCCTTGATTTCTTATAGGGTGGAACCTTGTGTCTTTGCTTCACTAATAACCATCATCATCGGAGGCTCTTAGCGGTTCTTGATATCTTTGGCGAGAGTCATTGGGCCATTGCTTTGGTCTCCCCATAGGGTGGTAGTTCACTCTTCATTTCACACAAAAGAAGTTTTTAAAAAAACTTTAAAAAATAGAAACAAAATACACACTTTTGTTATGTAAGTAATCATCTAATCACATGCAGTTTTACTTCTAGAGCTAACATATAGCTTTAGATGGTTTGTATGTACATCATTGTGTTTAAGACTATGGTCATAACCATAGGTATATTTTTTGAACTCAGTTCATGAATCATAGACTTGTATCTATTTCTAAGTTAGATCTTCATTAATCTTCATCTTTGTAGCATCTTTGGGAAGTTTAAGCAGTCTTATCCCTGATTTCATGACTGCTTGTTTTGCTATTTCCTTGTTAACTTCTACTTGTTGCTCTAAGAAAATATTACTTGCTATTACTGTTGCCATGCAGATCATCCCAAGCCTTGCATTGCTTTCATCATGTAACCTCAAATCTTCTGGTATATCTATTTGCATCCTGATCGGCTTATTTAGGAAGTGGGACAAGTTCCCCTGTTTAATCTTTTTACAATGCATCCATCTCTTCATTCATAGCTATTTTCCACTCCTTAATCTTGTTTGTATCTTCAAAACATCCCATTTTGATGCATTCATTCACCTTTATGCCATACACATGTAGTGATGATTGGCATTATGCCAATATGAAAGCCACTCTATCGAATACTTAATCCATGTACTCCTCAAGTGTGGTGACATCCTTGGTGTCCGAAACATATGTATAGCATCATCTCGAGGTGTCTCAACATTTGATGTATATAAATGCAAAGAAACATCATGTTTTGAAGCTAGGGCTGATTTCTACTACACTTCACATTTTAGCTAATCGATGGAGATTTTGAGGGGCTGATCTCATGAAATGAACCTTATGGCATGGTAGATCATCATATGAAGTTGCCTCAAAGGCTTTTGTTTGACTTAACTTGGGTTCTAGAGAATCTAGAAAATTCCATCCAGAGATGTCTTAAAAACTACCAAAACTGCCGTGGAACTTTATGAAAATTGCCATGTTTTGGAGTTTTTTCTAAGGTTTGTCTTGGAGTCTTTTCTAAGGTTTATCTTACTTGTTTTGCAATACCATCAAGACCATGGACTCTCCCATGTTTGTACGTATCAAATAGACCATTTACATCATGTTTTATACATCTTTCTATGCATAGAAATTAAATTCAATGAAAATAACACTTTTATAATAATAAAAATTCTAATATGCATCTTTCTATGCATAGAAATTAAATTCAATAAAAATAACACTTTTATAATAAAAAAATTTCCAATATGCATCTTTCTATGCATAGAAATTAAATTCAATGAAAATAAAACTTTTATAATAAAAAATTTTTCATTATGCATCTTTCTATGCATAGAAATTAAATTCAATAATTAATATCAGTGATATCCATGCATATTCATAGGTGAATATGTACATGGAGTAAATTAGAATATTTCTTTTAGAATGCACAAATGGTGGGAATTACTCTTTTAGAATAATATAAAAATAAACTTTCTTTTCCACAAAATTCAAGAAAATTTTACCATAACCTCCTTTGTATGGCTGACCATTTCTCATTTTTAACATTCTATTTTCAATTTAAATTAACCCCAATTAGATATAAAGGACTCTAATCTACACAATTTTTAATTTCCAAGAGAGTAAACAATAAGAAAAGTTTAATCAATATTTTTGTTAATCATTCTAGGATAAAGAAGGGCTGAATTGTAAGGAAGAGAAGGGGATGGCCTTTTCATCAAGGCATAGCATTAGAATTTACTTTAATCAACTATAAAAAACAAGAAAATCAAGAAAACCATAGATTTAAAATTAAAAAGTAAGAAGAATTTAGCTTACATGGAGTTTCTAAGCTTTCCTTTGGCTTGAGGGATTGAGGGTTCTACTCTTGTTTGGATCAAGAGTGGCCACCAATTACTTTGGAGAGGATTAAGTAAAAAACAATTGAATTATCAAGAAAATTCAATGTAATTGGCTTTGGGTAGGAGAAGAGTAACAGTGCATAAACACTATTAAGCTTTTACAAAGGGGGGGATTCTATTTATAGGAAAAAGTGAGCCTCAAACCAAGCAAACTGATTCTAGAATTTTTCAGATTAGTTTGGTCAAATTTTGACCATTTTTGGGTCAGTTCAGCTTACTTTATGGAACTAGACTTGAAATAGGAGAGAGGAGAGATGAAATATCTCACTTTAATGATTTAAAATTGGGGGGTAGTGATAAGAAAAAACGCACCTCCTTCATGAGGGGGAATCCCCACTTTGAGGTGTCAAAATTCATTTTTTTAATGTTTCCTTTGGTCCTTAGTCCACTCTTCATCTTATGTAAGCATTTAGTCATTTTGGGGGGGTTTTCTTTATTTCTTCAATTTATCTCTTCCCTACATTTGGATTAATCTTATTGGTCCCTCAGAACCTTAATCCAAAATTTTTTCAGAAAATCTGGACCCTTAGGCTAAGGTCTTTTGAGCAGATTATAATTTATTTCTAATGCACCTTAGGAATTTCTTTTTAAACTTCTGTTTCGGGGGAATTTATTTTAATAAGAAAGAATATTTTTCCATCCAAAGATATCTAAAAATTGAAGTATCTCTCTCTAGAATATTTTCTCTCTCTAAGGTAGAAACAAGATCTTTTTATTATTCTGAAAAGGGGATTGATTACAGGGAAAGAAACTGGACATCTTGAGGGGCTGGGGAGGAATCTTACAACTCTTATGCCATTTTGCATGCCTAAGCCACCTACCTCTATGTTAGTAGTGGATGCATATGGTGGGTCTTCATTACTTGCTGTTGTAAAGGACCTTGTAGCCCCACCGCTACTAGGCGGGGTGGGCATAACACCTTCTACATTCTTGCTCTGCACTTAGCATCCACCTTCCCATAATGAATAGACCTCCTCATCTGTGAGGTTAACGTTATACTCCATATGATGCATGGCCTTATCATCAATATCAATGACCACATCATTTGGTCTCTTATAACGTCGTACAGTTTCTTTGCCATCGGTTAGGGGGGTAGGCACCTTATACATGGGTGTTCCCTTAGTTGTCAATTGACTGTTTGGACCACTTAGGATGGGCTTGTAGACAGTCATGCTTTTAGTTTCTCCAAGCTTTTAGTTTCTCCAAGCTTGGTCCTCTCCCTATATCCTTGCCTTAAGAGTAAGAGACTACCTTTGTATGGGCTTGTAGACAGTCATGCTTTTAGTTTCTCCAAGCTTGGTCCTCTCCCTATATCCTTGCCTTAAGAGTAAGAGACTACCTTGGTACTTTGCAAAATTGCATTTACCATATCAGTAGTACATGCATCATAAAGAGAAATCTTGTGTCTATAATATTCCCCTGCAAACCAACTCCCCTGCTTGCTTTCTGCTAGGTTTGTTCTTGGGGTATTTGGACCATCATTGCTTCTCTATATTATTATTATTATGACTGAACCCCAATGTGCTATGTGCACCTCCCACCAGCTCAACCAAGAGTCCATTGTTGCTGAAATATTCCTATCCATCACACGAACATTGTGCCACCCATTGACGTATCAATCGAGCCTCTACTGATGCAGCTTCACTAGTAGGAGCCATGCACCACTTCTCAAACATTTCTTTTTTCTCACCTTGAGATGTGGCACACACATAGTTTGTTGAGTGGGAAACCATACTCTTCTCTTAATGAAATAGGTAAAACCTCTCCGTATCTATCAGGATGTTATAGTTCCCCACCATTGAACACATGTTGATATGCATTCCAGTCAGCTTGTGCCTCGTCTTCCCTTGAAACCAAAGAAATCTATCCTTTCACAACCATGGTTTGCCCTCACCTCATTGATGCACTCCCAAAACAGACATTGGGCCTCCATATCCTCCTCTTTCATTTCACATGTCACAATTGTTAGAAGATCCTACAAGCTGTGTGAAAACTCAAGTCATTTACAATGTAACACAATTCAAATTCTTTGGCCACATTTATTATAACATTTGTAATATGCTACCTTGGATCATACACATAACAAGCCACGGTCACCCAATGTGATGTTCATCAAGTGTGGTCCCCAAAGCCGTGGTCCGTCGTATTTGATTCAGCAAATCCAACCCAAAAGTGGGTCCCAATGGTGGGCATCTTGAAAACAAAGAACTTCTCACATATGGACCCTTGTCCTAGTAACCTACTTCCTTGTGGTAAAAGTCATAAGTACACTCTCATTTCAGCTTCAAAAGTGCATCCAAGCCAAAGCTCTCTTTAGAGGGCTTATGCTGGCCTAACCTTCAAAACCTATTAATCAAATTGTTCAGGTTTCATACTTCACTTATCTTGATTTTTATAACTCATTTACAAAAATATAACTTTCCAACTAAATTTATTTACCAGTTGTCTTCCACCACCAGTGGTCCCATCTCCTCTGCAATGTTGATGAACTCTTATTCCCTAATGAAATGTGAGGAACCACCTTCATGATTTCTTTTCCCATAATTTTTTTCTTTCTTGCCTGAGCAGTGCATTAAGATCTACTCCTAACACTGTGGACACCATTTACTTTGTCTTACCAGTTAGTACCTTTGATGTGCCTACATGTACATTATGTTGATGGATACCGATGTGTATCATTAATTTATCGGCTCATTGTCTCATCAGAAGGAATTACATAATAGATGTAGCAATTGCATGTAGCGATGCACATCGCCAACACTGAGCAGTAATGGCAAAGTAGCTTTCCAGATGCACTATTGCACTCCTCTCTAGTGGTTGGTGCCTTTAGCATACTTCCACTAAAATGTGATGTGTTTGAGACCCTATGGTTCTTTAAGCACGGGAAAAGCTCATTCACACATTTCACACTAGATAGGCAATGGCTTCTCTAACACACTCCAAGGAAGGTAATGTTGGAGGTTTATGGCTTTAACCACCACTGGGGATCATACTTATACTCCATGGAGTCTATTCCTGCACATGATCCCATGGTTGGTGGGAACTCAAATGCAATATCACCATTATATTACCTAGGAATCTCCATGACCTTATAACCTCTTTGATATT